>NW_006285799.1:1192859-1219438 GCF_000327345.1 Myotis davidii
GGATTGTAGGAGGGAAATTGATATAATTTCCTTAAATTATTTCTAATTAGAAGTACTTCTAATTAAAGGTTTTTTCATTCATTCATTCATTCATTCATTCGTACTCAATGAGCACTGCCTGTCTAGTACAGTGCCTGGCATACAGTAGGAGTTCAATAACTATTTGAAAAAGTAATTATTGAATGAGCATCTAATCTGTTTGACACCATGTTTAGATCCAGAATACAAGTTAATAAAAAGGGCTACAGATATTAAACAAATAGCTGCAAGATAACAAGTTCTGCAAGTACAATGTTATATATAGGGTAGGGCAACAAAAGTAGGCTTATAGTTGTGAGTATGTGAAACACAGACTTTACTCTTGTATTATTTATTAATTATTGTATTATTTTTATATGAACAACTAAACCTACTTTTGCCCCACCTGTATTAAGAAGCAATCCTGGAAATAATCACAGAAGAAGGAACTTCTACCCTGTTCATGAATACTGAGTGAGAGTTTGTCAGGTGAACAAAGAGGGGATGGTGGGGGTGATATTCCAGGTAGAGGGAACATATCCTGGGCATGAAACGCCACGATAAGACTCACGGGAGGCTGGCATTTATCAGCTTGTAGGCAGTGGGGAGGCTCAAAGCCATGACTAAGCTACGGCAGAATTCAGTTTCTGTTTTATAGGAATCTCCTTTGTGTCAGCATGGAGGGTGGATTTAGGACAGAGGGGATGCTGGGCATGAGGTCAAAGGCAGACATGCCAATCAAAAGATTACTATGATAGCCCAGGAAAGAAATGATGAGGACTTCTCATTTTGTCTTTCATTCAAAACTCAAAGGCTCACTAAAGTTTTCCTATGAATTCCAAGTAGCCCAAATCCTGAAATTTGCTGCCCTTCTCTGCCCCTAGCCAGCTTGAAAGGATATAAAGTGAATTTCCTGCTCTTAAGTAGCAAGATAGAAAAAACCAGCACAAATGTCCAGACTTGGACATTGACTTGGCTCCCGACCAACTGGCTGAAACCCATTTTTGGCAATGCTTTGATTTCTCCGGCTGGAAAATTCCTAGACTATTATTTACATGAGTGAGAATTTCTTTCAGATTCTCAATGCATGGAAATAACATAAAAACGGAGGCTTTGCACTTTGACTTTAATTGCCAGTGTTTTGGCTCTAGTTTCATGGCCCAATACCCACCAGTAGGAGGCATTGTCTAAACACAGTTGGGAAATACTCATTCTTGGGGAATGACATTGCTTCCTTATCTGGCCGAATTCGGTCTGGGAAGGAGGAGCTCCACCCTCAGCCACGGCCACAGCCGCTCTGCCAATAAATAAGGCGAAGCATCTCCCCGCTTTATTTACCTCCAAAATGGATGCTTTCAATGGGATTTTGAAGTTCATCCTCCACCAGAAAACGGTGATTGGCTACAGCTTCATGGCTCTGCTGACCCTGGGAGGCGAGCGGCTCTTTTCACTCGTGGCGTTCAAGTGCCCCTGCAGCAGCGAGAACGTGCTGTACGGGCTGGTTTTCCTCTTTGCTCCCGCCTGGGTTTTACTCATCCTGGGATTCTTCCTGAACAACAGGTCCTGGCGACTCTTCACAGGCTGCTGCGTGAACCCCAGGAAAATCTTCCCCCGGGGCCAGGGCGGCCGCTTCTTCTACGTCCTGGGCCAGATCACTCTGAGCTCCTTGGTGGCTCCAATGATGTGGCTGTCGGTGGCTTTGCTCAACGGCACTTTCTATGAATGTGCCATGAGCGGGACAAAAAGTGCGGGACTCCTGGGACTGATTTGCAAGGACAAGCCCAAAGAGTGCTGGGAAGAGCTTCACAAAGTGTCATGTGGCAAAACCAGCATGACAGCCACGGACAGCGAGGAGCTGAAGCTGTCCCTGCAAGCTCAGTCTCAGGTAAAAAAAAACAAAAAAAAACAAAACAAAACAAAAAAAAAAAACTTGGCTTTCCCTCCCAGCTTGAGCTATTTTCTCAGTTCGCCTTCTAGCCAGGGCTGAGCCTGAATCCTGCCAGAACAGTCTGAGACAAAGTGGAAATTGGAACAGGATGCAGCGTTAAGACCATCTCGGGAAAGGCTTTTTAGAAGTCAGAGGGGCTCAGTAAAACTGCTGATTGAATTGTCTTTTCCATTTCCGAACAGAACATATCCTCTGGGTTCTGTGCACGTAAATACTTAAGTACTTTAAAACTATCTCTCTGGGTTGACTTTATAAATAATGCATGATACTAACTCATAATTGAGTGTTAAGGCCAGAGCTGTAATTAGAAATTACTGCTGTCTATCAATTATTTATTTTCAAATTGTTTTCTCAGGAAAAACACACACAACAAAACCCACACACATAGCGTTCGTCTATTAAAATATAGCTGAACCAAATGAGTTAATACTTTGCAATGTTGCATGCAATATTGTTAAAAATCAAGATTCCCTTGAATGATTTCTGGCAACTTCTATCTCTGTGTGTAAATAGTGTCAGGATTGAGAAGAGTTTCCCAGATGACGTAGGAATTGGCCGTCTTTAGCCTCTGGTGAAAAGCGGTCATATTCTCTGGGGAGTGAGCCCTCCGCTCTTTGTGCTGTGCAGCTCAACAAGCCTCACATGACTTTAGAAGCTCACGACTCGGGGCATTGTTTGATGCACCAGAAGGAAATCACAGCTTTCCCTAACTGAGGTGGGGAAGTAGCTTGTCATCCTTCCAGGTTCGTGAGCACAAATCCAGATGTGAAGCCTTGCCCTGCCTCGGGAAAGGCCATTCCTGCCTGTGAGGAGAAGGAATTGCATTCCCCAAACCAAAACAAGCAATAGGAGTGGATAAACGGGTCCACAACTGGTCAGCAATGCCACTTGTTTTGGAATAAACGCGCTGAAAATGGCATAATTTTACTTTTCAACAAGGTTTTACACATCAAGGCAAAGAGTCTTTTTGAAATCCTGCATTCCAAAGCTGGCTGGCAGTGTTGTCATATACTTTTCATAAACCGATAAGCCTAAAATCTTTTGTGTAATGCATAAAGTACATCTTAGATAAAAACATGCCAGGCTCCCAGATGTCTTTCTTCTTTTGTTGAAGGAAGGTATTAATTAGGAATGTTATGACACAATGAGTGATTTATGATTTATGTCCCCAGGCACCAGGCTCCATTCAGTTAGTGCCAGATCCAAACACGTATCATCGTGTGAGCTTTTCTTCTCTAAACACCAGCACGAGGAAATCATGCACATGCTGTCATAGCTGAACCTGGGCACACCGACCTGTTTTACTTTTCAGCAGAATGAAAAGGACCTGAGGCTGATTCCTGGGGGAGGATGCATGAGGGATGTGGCCAAGGCAAGCTGTGTCAATAGCAGGTGCTCACAGTAGCTCAGGTAGTCAGGAGAAACAAACAGTCCAGACTAATAGTTGGGCATGTGGGCAGGGGTGAAAAAAGTGTCCCATCCATAGGTGGGGCAGAGAAACAAGAAACCCAGCTGGGTGATGCTCTTTTCTTAAGGGAGGTAAAGTGTAGTAGTGGAAAGAACTTGGCCTTGGAGTTGGCTAGCTTTGGTTTTGAGTCCTGACCCCACCAGTCACCAGCTATGTGATCTAGAGCTAGTGACTTGACTTGTCCGAACCCCAGATTCCTCTAGTTGGGGGAATAATACTTGCCCTGCTGGAGGGTATAGAGATAATGGACATAAGGGGACATAAAGCTTCTGGCACATGATAATTGATGAGAAAACTCCCAAGGTTTGAGGGAGGAGACTCATGCAGAATGGGACACTATTGAAGGCTGGGGTGGGATCATGTACCATGTCTAGTTAGGCTGGGTACTATGAGTTGGGGAAGAACAAGAGGGCTCAGTACTCAGGTGAGAGCAAGGTGGTGCTAGGGTCATTTCCAAGGAGGGAGGGGGAGGAGAGGGGGAGTTTGAAGCTGACAAAATGGTTTAAAACTCAAGCAGAATTGCCTCAGATATTGAGGTGAGATGGCCTACTGACCTGCAGGAGGCCTTGCTGTAGGGGATGAAGAAAGGAGGAAGTTCTGAGGTATGCAACCACAAGTCAGGTGAATACGAGGACTTTCACAGCATGGTAGCTGTGTCTAATTCATTAATCATGATAGAAAGATCCCATGAGTTTAATTGTGCATTTACATATACATTTGAAAAATAGCATCCTACATAATAAAAAGGTAATATGCAAATTGCCCTAACTGGGAACAACCAGTTGCTATGATGCGCACTGACCACCAGGGGGCAGACACTCAATGCAGGAGCTGCCCCGTGGTGGTCACTGCGCTTCCACAGGGCAAGCTCTGCTCAGCCACAAGCCAGGCTGATGACTATGAGCGCAGCGGTGGTGGTGGGAGCCTCCCCCATCTCCTCCACAGTGCTTAGGATGTCCAATTGTGGCTTAGGCCTGCTTCCCACAGGGAGCAGGCTTAAGCTGGCAGGTGGACATCCCCCGAGGGCTCCTGGGCTACCAGAGAGATGTCTGACTGCCAGCTTAGGCCTGATCCCCTGGGGAGTGGGCCTGAGCTGGCAGGTGGACATCCCCGAAGGAGTCCTGAATTGCAAGAGGGTATAGGTTGGGCTGAGGGATCTCCCCCCACCTTACCACCACCACCACCACTACCACCACCACCACCACCACCACCACCACCACCACCACCACCACCGAGTGCACGAATCGTGCACTGGGCCTCTAGTCATGTAATAATAGCTCACACTTACTGAATGTACATATATGTCTACATCATCTCATTTTAATCCCCAAAATTGCCCTCTGGGATGGGTAACCCCCATTTTACAGTTGAGAAAACTGAGGTGCAGAGAACAGTCAGTAAAAGGAAAGTTGAGATTTAAACCCAACTGGTGCCAATCCAGAGTCGGCATTCATGTGGAGTCTGAACCCTTCACAATGACTCCAAGGCCTGCGAGTGTGGGAACCACGGGTTTAAAGCCCTGGAGTGTATCTGTAGTTCTGTTATGGTCTGAATGGGTTCACTTGCTGATTTTGTCTGTTTTCAAATAGGCCCATCTGCTGGGAAATACCAAAGGTCATTTCAATGAAATGTCAAGAGAAAGTTTGAAAGAGCTCATTAGTTATCCAAATATGAAATTAATTCCAATTATCAAAATAGAATTAGAACAACAAAACGTTTAGAAGATAAGTTGAACTATTTGGACTTCTGTTTTTAATATTCAGGGGGAGGGGGAGAAAGCCCAGCTGAGCCAGTCCATAACCAGAGAGAATTTTGTTTTTTCTAATTATCAAAATTCAGAACCAATAGTCCTGAAGGTTTGGAATCACTGTAATTTTCTTTCTCAGCTTTTATGCAGGCTTTCAATTCTTACAGTTTCAGTCTCCTTATTGTATTATGTCTGCTTTACTTTATCATGATAATGAGTCATGAAATTTCTCTCAGAAGGGGTTGTTGCTCCCTACAAACAAGAGAACTTGGGAAAAATCAGTCACTAGACGCATATCTGCATTTATCAATGCCTGAAAACTCATGGCTAAGGAACTGGTCATTTGCTCAAATGATTACATTTACCCAGACACAGAAATGTTCCCTCTGAAAGATAGTACTATTTGAGGGCTTGGTTTCCCTGATTCTTGGATAATCTATATTTTTTGCTTTTTCCCCCCTATTTGCCTGCCTCCTGGTTATTTATTTGCATACCAGCAATGATGTAGAGGATGGAGAATAATTAGGTAAAGTCGAAATTTATTTTGACTGTTAGAAAAGTGTTGTTAAAAAAATAAGATGAAGGATTTCAGCTGAGATGTGGTTTTAATTTAGCCATTCACTTCCCAATGCGATCACCCCAGCTCCCTGAGAAGTGGCTTTGCTTTTACACGCCCTCAATATCTCTCTCTTTCTAAGATTCTAGGATGGTGCCTGATTTGTTCCGCATCTTTTTTCTCTCTGCTCACCACTTGTTATGCTCGCTGCCGATCTAAAGTTAGCTACCTTCAGCTGAATTTTTGGAAGACATATGCACAGAAGGAAAAGGAGCAGCTGGAGAATGCGTTCCTGGACTACGCCAGCAAGCTGAGCGAGAGAAATCTGAAGAGCTTTTTTGAAAACAAGAGGCCAGAGGTCTTCCCCATGCCTACTTTTGCTGCCTGGGAGGCTGCTTCAGAGCTGCATTCTTTCCACCAAAGCCAGCAACACTATAGCACCCTGCACAGGGTGGTGGAGGAGGGTCCAGAACTTAGCCCTGAGGAAGATGAGACCACAATAGTCCTTGTGGGTAGTGCCCACAGTGTGTAGTTCATCCACCATCGCTGACTCATGGTGTCCAGGGGTTCACTTCTTATAACATCTTGTTACTGCATCAGCCACAACCTGTGAATACCTGTGTTTTCTCACATTCCATGTTTCTTTACAAGACACCAAGGCCAAGGGAAGCAGCTTTGCAGCTCCCAAGGGCAGACGGTGTTAGGATGTGCTCAAACTGATGCTGAGTGACTGGCCAAGGATGGCGAGAAAGGTGGTCTTGCTTTGGGTGGGGGTTGGGTTCAGAATCTTCAAGTTTAAGATTTTGTGATTCAACAGCAAGACTCATGCAAGAGGGTCATGGCATCTGGGGAAGAAGTGGTGAGCTGTGAGTGAGACAGGTACTCTTAACGGACTACTGTACACAGTGGGATCTGCAGTGTAGTCAGCAAAATCCTCGTCCTATAAATCTACCCTAGTGCCCTTTAAGGATGTATAAAATTCTACCATCTGAAATTCATTTCCTCAGAATCTGAAGACATCAGTTCTCAAAAATAATACATTGAATGGATATAATGCCTAAAATTCTGACCTTCTCACCTGTTTCCAGCATACAATAAAAGTATGCCCTGCAAGCAGGGCTGTATTAGGGCTATTGTGGGCTCTAAGTACTTGCGCTTTCATGGACCCCTTTCTACATTAAAACACACACACACACACACACACACACACACACACGTTCATGACTGTGTTGATAGAAAATATATAAATATTATGTATTAAAAATTTTTTCAACCCAAAAGTTTATTTTTTTCAGATTTGAAAAGAAATTCAAAACACTTTGGGGCCCCTACAGGTATCATGGGCCCTAGGCACAGTGCCCACTGTGCTGAACGGGGCAGTGAGCCCTGACTGGAGGTCTGTGGGAACTGTCCAAAGCGTGAAGCCCAAAATGTATACTGAGCCAGAAGGAGACTCCAGGAGAGGCCAAAGGGCACGCTGGGGTGCTGAGGGTGGAGCTTGAGCACAGAGAGAAACTCTGGAGGAGGCCTACGTTACTGGTAAACAAGGCAATGCCAGTGGCTTGTTAAAAAATATGTATTTTTATTGATTTCAGAGAGGAAAGGAGAGAGAGATAGAGATAGAAATATCAATGATGAGAGAGAATCATTGTTTGACTGCCTCTTGCACACCTCATACGTTGAATAATAATTCAATGTATTATTTTTGAGAACTGATGTCTTCAGATTCCGGGGATTGATCCTACAACCCGGAGATGTGCCCTGACAGGGAATTGAACCGTGACCTCCTGGTTCACAGGTCGACACTCTACCACTGAGCCATGCCAGCCAGGCCACATGCCGGTGGAGTTATTCCCTTTGGAGCAGGATTTTGATCAAGAGCATTAGGTTAGTTTAGTCCATTTTGTGGGCTGGAACATAGTTATTACACATATAAAATGTCATATTTGAATCTGGAAGGAAATTTGCTTTTAGACAGCTTCAAATAATATTTTCAATGTTCAGCCGCTAGTTAAAATTGAGTTATGCAGAAAAAATACTTGTCTAGCTATCTAAGAAAGACCATATTCTAAATTTTGCTCTTCTACTAAGGAGGCAAGGTAGAATTAATGTATATGACAATCTATTATGCTCTGGGTAGTTTACATATGATTTATAGTTAAAACTCACAAGTATACTGGGAAGGAAGTATTACTATTTCTACTTTTATAAATAAAACTAAAGTTCAAAAAGGTTAAAATTAAGTAATAGGTAAGAGATAAGAAACTAAATTTACACCTGAATTTATCTGATTCAACTTCTACCACATAAAATGTTGCAGGATATTGATATATTCTCAAATATTCAGTTAACCATAAAAAGCACGTTTCCATTTGTAATATCTTAATCAATAAAGGGGAAAAAATTAGGAAAAGAAAAAAAATAGTACACACACACACACATGTTTCCTCACTGAAGCATCAATGAGCCTGGCCAGGGTGCCTCAGTGGTTGAGCGTGGACCTATGAACCAGGAGGTCACGGTTCAATTCTCTATCAGGGCACACGCCTGGGTTGTGGGCTCGATCCCCAGTAGGGGGAGTGCAGGAGGGAGCTGATCAAGGATTCTCTCTCATCATTGATGTTTCTATCTCTCTCCCTCTCCCTTCCTCTCAGAAATCAATTAAAAATATATTTTTTAAGTAATAAAAGTCTAAACTCAGGTAATACTGAGTAACTGTACTTAAAAACAATACTTGAAAATATACGCATCCTTTGGAAGAGTGCCTAACCTGTACAGTTATTACTGACTGCATTGTGACAACATTTTGTTCCAAGACTTAGCCTAAAGGAATGTACTTCTGCAACAATAATGGTCGCTGATGGAATCAACACAAGATTATTTCTCCTTGGGGTTTTGTTCAGATCTGTGTCATGGGAGGAAAGGTGAGGGATAATAATCAGTGTCTTTAAAAAGCTTGATTTCTTAGACAAGTGGCTAACTATGAGTGGATCTCAGTGATCCTGTATAGGAAGCCAAGCAGTTAAAGAAATATGCAGCTACAAATTAGTGTTGAATCAATGTCCATCTTCTTTGGAGTGAATGTCCTGGAAGGCAGAGCTTCTATCCCTCCTACCCCAGAGAAGGTAGTTATCCCAACTACTGGTAGGGTGGGCTTTGCTTCAATCAAGACTATCCTATATAATAAAGAGATAATATGCAAATTGACCATCATGCCCTCACAAGATAGCTGCCTACAACCAAGCCAGCAGGGGGATTAGTGAAGGACAATCAAACGACTGAACAAGCAGGCTGCATGTGGCGACTAGGCCGGCAGGGTGGTTAGTGAGGGATGACCAAACAACTGTACGAGCAGGCTGCGTGGGGTGACCAGGCCAACAGGGGGGGCAGTTGGGGCAACCAGGCCAGCACGTAGAGCCAGTGAGGGGCAATCAGGCTGGCGGGGATGGGGGAAGTTAGGGCAACCAGGCAGGCAGGCAGGTGAGCAATTAGGAGCTAGCGGTCCAGGATTGTGAGAAGGATGTCTGACTGCCGGTTTACGCCAGATCAGGCCTAAACCGGCAGTCAGACATCCCCTGAGGGGTCCTGGATTGGAGAGGGTGCAAGCTGGGCTGAGGGGTCCCCCCTCTCTGCCCCCCCTCCCCAATGAATTTTGTACACCGGGCCTCTAGTGCTTTATTATAGTTCTCTACTTTTCCCCACTGTTAAAAATGACATTTTATCTTATTTGAAACACTTGAAAGAGATAAAATGAGAGGCAACTCCAGGAGAATTGGGACAGAGGGTCTGGGGGAGTGGCAGCCCTCACATGCCACCTCATCTCTACTGCAGTCACTATAGCGTGCCAGGGAACACAGTTGGAAAACTCTTGCTCTAAAACAGTGGATGTCTATTAAGATCGCTTGGGGAGCATTTAAAAAGTTCTTATGGCCCAGCCAGTGTGGTCCAGTGGTTAAGCATCAACCTATGAACCAAGAGGTCACAGTTTGATTCCCAGTCAGGGCACACGCCCAGGTTGCAGGCTTGATTCCCAGTGTAGGGTGTGCAGGAGGCAGCTGGTCAATGATTTTCTCATAATTGATGTTTCTAGCTCTCTCTCCCTCTAACTTCCTCTCTAAAACCAATAAAAAAAATATTAAAAAATAAAAATTTCTTATGCTGCGTTTTATTCCCAGAGACTATGATTTAATTAGTTAAAAGTAGGATCTAGGCATCAGGATTTCCTCGGGAAACCTCCACGTTATTGTATGGAGCAGAAAGACCGATAACCATTACCTTGGGCAATGACTAAGAGGTCAGGCCAAGCCTGGACAAAAGCTTACATCTGACACAAACAAAGTGACACCACGCAGGGCGACCTAGAGTTTGGCTAGCCTTTCCAAGGTGTCTCTGAACCGTTAGGCCCAGATTGATCTTGATTTTTTCCTTTGGGATTTTGTTTTCCAGAGTATTTCCTAAATAGTTTTCATCTCCTTGTAAGGAATTTTGTTGTTAAAAGGTTACATTAATAAAATGCTCCCAAAGCTACTGCTATTTTAAAGTTGTGAATGAAAAAGGAGCTATGTAATGTAACTGACAAGCTGGGGGTGGGGGGGTTGGAGCAAATGACAGGCCTGACAAGCTCAGTGACCAAAAGTAACCACACAGGATGGTCTGAGCACCAATTCCTCACTGGGCAGGTAGTCACATCCCAGGCCTACAGCTTCCTTAGCAAAGGTCAATCTTGACCTTAAGTGAGCTCTGTCTATTGCAGTGATGGCGAGCCTATGACACGCGTGTCAGAGGTGACACACGAACTCATTTTTTTGGTTGATTTTTCTTTGTTAAATGGCATTTAAATATATAAAATAAGTATAAAAACTATAAGTCTTTGTTTTACTATGGTTGCAAATATCAAAAAATTTCTATATGTGACACGGCACCAGAGTTAAGTTAGGGTTTTTCAAAATGCTGACACGCTGAGCTCAAAAGGTTCGCCATCACTGGTCTATTGTTCTTATGCATCTAGGTAGGGTAAAATTTCAGAGTGATTTTTTTCTTTTTGTGAATCCTCACCTTAGGATATTTTCCCATTAATTTTAGATAGAGTAGAGGGGAGGGAGGGAGAGAAAGAAGGGGTGGGGGTGGGGGAGAGAGAGAGAAAGGAGAGAGAGAGAGAGAGAGAGAGAGAGAGAGAGAGAGAGAGAGAAGAGAGGCACATGGATTGTACATGCCCTTGACCAGGAATAGAAGCTACAACCCTTCAATGTTCGGGCTGACACCCTAATCACTTAGCACACTGGCCAGAACCTGAGTAATTTTCTTTTCCTACCCCTCAAAGGTACAACCACAGGCACCAGAGCACCAGACCACAGAACTTCTCATTATTATCTTGTTCCCTGAATACCATCTGTATGTGCTGTAAATGTTAATTATTAACTACTGTGTACCCATCAATGTAAAAGAAGTATGTTTCTCCATTTTGCTTTTTATCCAGTCTCGGAGATTTCCCTGCTTTGCTTTCCTCCTGCCTCCTTATCTACCACCAATTAATTTCATGTAACCCTCCTTTACATCTCCTCCTTTGATTCTAATGTATAAAATAAGCTGCAAAACTGCCATTCTCCAGAGCATTTTCTCAATCCATTGAGATTTTGCATATCCTCAAAATTTGGCTCCAATAACTCTTAAAAGACTTTGCTATAGGCTGGACGTTCTTTTGTCAACAAATCCACACACTTAGATTTGTTTTGTAAGTCAGTCTCCCATGAGTTTCACCCAAACAAGTTAAGCAATAAAAACAAAACCAAGAATCTGTAATGGGAAGTTGGGATAGACTGTATTTTTTAACCTTCTTTATTCATTTTTTTTAAAAAATTAAATTTATTTGGATAACATTGGTTAATAAATTACATAAATTTTAGACTAGATTTTCATGTGCTAAAATCTCTGAAAGATTAAAAGCTTTTTCCTGGAATATAATAGTACCAGGAAGACAAGATGCCTCATTAAAGTCAGATTTTCTCTAAGTCCCAGTCACAAGCAGAATTGGAAGATGGACACTCCTAAGTAAGGGAAGATGAGTGATAGAATTTGCTGGGACTTGAACTTTCAGAGGTACTTCTCTGTGACTAGAGGAAAAACAATGTTACATACTTGTAATCATAATAAACGTTTCAGGGCAATTTTCCTGCAGGTGCCTTTTCTTCATAGAGGAACTCTGCCATAAGAACTGATGTGATCTGTTGGGTTAGACCTACTCAGTCCGCAAGACCCACAGACCCTGTGGCTCTGCGTACATGCTTCTCCATAAAGAAAACTTCCTACGTTTTTCTCCTTTCGCCCCTCCCAGAGGTACAAGGAGGAATAGTTCAAGTACGTGGGTGCTTATAGATGGCAGTTCTTGCCTACTCAGGGGGGAGAATTAAGTCTAAATAATTGTGTTGTTTAAACAAGTTTCTTATTTTTAATCATCTATCTGGCATATTTTTGGCCCAAGGGGTAATAATTCTAGAAATATGTTATAAATTGCTTTTGCTGTAATACTCATTATTTTTTAAATATTGAGACTTTTGTAACTATAAAGGATTTTTCTTTTCTTTTAATTTTTCCACTCCCTTATCCCCAGCTAAAAAAAAAAAAATGCCACTCAGTAGGAAACTGGCCTGACATTCAGCTAGCGGTGATGCCAGCTCCTCTGGAATGCTGTGTGGTGTTGTGTTGTGACTTCCATGGAATTCAATCCCTGCCTATCAAGGGCTCCCACTTATTTTAATATCATATGTTGGAAAATGTGAAAAAGGTTCAATAGGCTCTTAGCACTAAATTGTGAGTTAGCCTTTGAAAATAGTAATTACTAGCAAAGAGAAATGCTCTATTTTAGGCTTAGTCTGATTGGCTTCCATTGTTCAGTTGAGGGATTAAAGGAAGGTGTTGAGAAGGAGGCAGGGATGGCACTTTAACCCTGGCATCCACCCCTGCCTCCTCTGTGCTAAGAACTGCCCTTTTGTGACTTGGTCACCAGTTGCTGCTGTTGGTTGTGAACCTGCATTTCCGAGCGAGACGCTTTGGATTAATGGCTGAACCTTTCATTTGGCTTCTTCCCATCCCTTCAGCTCCCTGCAGGAGTCACATGGTTAGACATGCCTGACTCCCAAATCCAGCCTGTGCTCTGAGGACTCGACTACTTTGGTGCCTCAGTTTCCCACTTCCATCTTTGGTTGGGGGTGAGAGGGACATACAATAATTCTCAAACGTCTATTTAAAAATTATTCTCCTACAAAACAGTGGCAAGATACTAAATATTTTAGGAATGGGGGATCTTTGGAAGTAACAGAGTCACAGCGGTTGGCTGTCTGATGGAGGTGACTCAGTGGGAGTGACCCTCACCCTCTCCCCACTCCCACTCTGAATCCCCTGCAGTGTAGGGGTTTCCTGGCAGGGATCTTGGTAGAGCATTGAGTTGCCTACAGTGGAGTAGATGTGAGTCTTGCAAGCACTGGGCAGTGGCTTTAATAAAAAAAGCAAAAGACAGTTGGACTTTTCCCCATAGCGAGATGGAAGGAAGTGGGACCTTGGAAGGCAACCCCTTATCTTACAGCATCAATAGGCTTTCCAAGATACCTCATCCTCCTGTGGGGCCTCCAGAAATTCTTTCCCCCATGGCACCCCAGGAACTCCACTTCTACTGGTAAGAGGGGGGACACAGAGAGCACCCCACCGGTAACAAAAGGACAGGAAAGAAAAAGCCTCCCATTCTGTGCATAGAATTATGTTGTCAACAGAATTCAAGGGTTGTGCGTTGTACTAGGTGCATTGCATTTAGGCTTCTACTTAGAATTGTGAAATATAGCGATTTTGAGGGAAAGTATTTCTTTTTAAAATGTACATTGTTTGGAAAATGGAAAAAAGCCAAATGTAATCAGAAAAAAAAGGAGGGGAAATAAACGACAGAATCATAAGGAACAAAACTGCTTGTTTTATTTTTGAAGAGAAAGAAAAAGACCTAAGATATGCTGGTGTCTCTGACTTGAATGGCCTTTTCCAAGTTCCTTTCACCTAGTCAGCTATAAAAATCAGGTCATCTTTGGTAACATTCTTTGAAAAAACACAATGCCAAGAGAATGGCCAGGAAAAGGTTTAGAAAAAGAGAAACAAAAGCAAAACCTCCATCGGATTAGAGGAGCAGAGCAAATTTTTCTGGTTGGTTCCTTTATAAGAAATTCAGAGGAGAACCTAATGTTATCTATTGTAGTACATCATTTTTCCTAGAATTTGGTTATCTCCCCTCTACCAAAGCTTCTCTCTGTGAGTTTACTGTTCTGAGAAATGTCTGTCCCACTCTTGCTAATATTTTAAAATATTTACTTTCATCCGAGCAGGTTTGGCTCAGTAGATAGAGCGTCAGCTTGCAGACCGAAGGGTCCCAGGTTCGATTCTGGTCAAGGGCACATACCTCAGTTGCAGGCTCCTCCCTGGCCCAGGCCCTGCTCAGGGCTCCTGCAGGAGGCAACCAATTAATTGATGTGTTTCTCTCACATTGATATTTCTCTCTGTCTTTCCCTCTCTCTTCCACTTTCTCTAAAAATCAACGGAAAAATATCCTCGGGTGAAGATTTAAAAAAATAAAATAATAAAATAAAATATATACTTTCTACTAACACAGTAGTTTCCCCTGCAATGCTTCCTAGGGATACATAGTTTTGAAAGATTTCCTTACTTGATTATTATCTGCAAAATACCTAGCAAAGACAATTATTTTTATTTCAATACCTTATAGTTAGCATGTGAAATGGAGCTGCTGCACTAGTCTATGCAGGAATTCTAGCCTCTGGGGCAAAGGAAAACAAGCATTAGCATCAGTAAGGTGAATAATGCGAGCAGAGGACTCATAAGTAAAGACTCATAAATTGCTGTCACTAATTTTTCAGACAGAAAGAGCAAGGTTTGTAACAATTCCTTTGCCCTGTTTTAGAAAATCTCAGAATGTTTGTCATATCCAAACCTGCTTCCTGAGGGGTTTCCTATGACGGTCATGTTCTCTGTCTCATTATCCTGATGTTCTAGTCCAGCCGTGGGCAAACTACGGCCTGCGGCCCGTTTGAAATGAATAAAACTAAAAAAAAAAAGACCGTACCCTTTTATGTAATGATGTTTACTTTGAATTTATATTAGTTCACGCAAACACTCCATCCATGCTTTTGTTCCGGCCCTCCGGTCCAGTTTAAGAACCCATTGTGGCCCTCGAGTCAAAAAGTTTGCCCACCCCTGGTCTAGCCACAATGGATGGACTAGAACGGGCATTTGAGAGGCCGAGCAATCAGCCCCATCGTTTGGTTACAGGCCTGGCAGTGGCCCAGCACGAAAACTCTGGGCAACAGAGGGCTACTGGTGGACTGGACAGGTTGGGACTTTCAACACGAGACAGAGAGTCACAGTTTGGGCGACTGGACAGAACACAAGAGATACGTGGAGAAAAGAAAGTAAGCGGAAGCCACGTGGACACTGTGAGGCGCCGAAGGACTGATGCGGAGGGGAGAGAGGGAAGCAGTGTGGTGAAGGGGGAGGGAAGGGTGGTGGAAGGAGCGATGCGGGGGGGACAGGGGACATCCGTAATACTTTCAAAAATAAAGATACATTTTTTAAAAAGAAAAAGAATAGAAAGGGGGAGGGACCAAATGTATAAATTGCCAGTCATAAAGACAGTCACAGGGGTGTAAAGTACAGCGTCAAGAATATGGTCAGTAATATTGTAATAACAGTGTATGATATTATGTGTCAGAAGGTACTGGACTTATTGGGGCGATCACTTTGTCAGGCATATAAATGTCTAATCACTGTGTTCTACATTGAAACTAATGTCATATTATATGTCAACTATAATTGAAAAATAAAAAAAAATTTATTTAAAGAAGATATTAGTAATTAGTTGCAAGCGCAAAGGAAGCAGAGAATAGCTGAGTCACCAGAACTGTGGAGGAGTGAAGTAGGTGGAGAAGTGCAAATGCCTGCGCCTGAGATGACAAGGGAAACCGAAGGATATTCTAATTTCTGTTCTCCCATGAAGCCTAGCTATGGTGTCCCAGGATATCCTTACAATAAACCCCTATGGCCTGATGTGACTCCAACCTAAGGGGTCTAGCTAACACAATTTGGCTCCATGATGAATTTTAGGCTACATTTCAAATATTTCCCATAATAAATGGAAATGATTAATTTATGCCTAATTAGCTTTTCTTAATAAAACTGTTGCTATACATGTGTTTGAAACCATCGAAAATATTTTTGTGTAACTAAGAAGATTTTTTTAGATCTTAGTCAGAGAGAGGTATAATTGCATTTTCTATTTAGCCTCATAATAAACTGGAAGAGATATATACCCATTAGGTTAAGGGAAATGCAATATCTAGTAATTTGATTCTATTTAATGCTTGCATTTTATAATCACAGTTGACTTTAGTGTAGCAAGAATGACTCCACCTCTCCTGCAATTATCTACAATCATATAAATAGCGGGGAAAAATAAAGGGTTTCAATAAAGTTATCAAGATGAATTCACTGTCTATGGTTTAATAAGAATCAGATATTTTCCTGTCCAGAATTCCATTGCAGTGCAAATCTTGTTATTGTGGATTTGTTATTGTGAGCAACTAGACATGTTTGGATTTTCAATGTAGTAGTAAGTACTGTTGAAATAAGGGGGCTGCAACTGATGGGTGTTAAAGTGGGAGGAGAAGAGGAGACTTTAATTTGGAGATGAATGTGGACTACTGCCCTCTTCTGGAAAGAGTAGGAGGAGCAACAGTGTACAGATGTGTGGTAAGATCTTCAAACATTTTGTAAATTCACGTCAGTAATATGTAACATATGTCTACAATGTCCTGGTTTGCCATTCAGTCACATGTAATATATGTCTACAATGTTCTGGTGGGCCAAACCCTAAGCATACCTGGAATTATTCTCCCTTTGAAAAGCTTACAGACGTGATGAGGAAATGAAATATCCCAGAAATGAAAGATAACTTTAATGGATAATACAATAAAGTATCAAATCAAACAAAGTTTGTTTATATTACCATGACTCAATAAAACTCTGTATTATTCTATTCTCTGTAAAACACTTTTGCTTTAGTTAGATGAGGAATAAAAATATATACAAAGAAGCTGCCCAACCAGCATGGCTCAATGGTTGAGCGTCGACCTAGGAACCAGGAGGTCTTGGTTCAATTTTCAATAAGGGTACATGTCCAGGTTGCAGGCTCGATTCCCAGTGCAGGGGAAGGGGGCGTGCAGGAGGCAGCCTATCAATGATTCTCTCTCATCATTGATGTTTTTTCTCTCTCACTCTCCCTTCCTCTCTGAGATCAATAAAAATATATATTTTTTAAAATGTTTTCTTTCTTTGAGTATTTTCTCTCAGCACTAGGGAATTCTTTGGCATATTTTTTTCTTTCTAAGTAGCTAATCACCTATATAGTTAATAACTTTTTATATTAAACTTTGCTTGTTGAAATGATAGTGTGGTTTCTGTCTGACTGGGCTCTCACTGATTCTCTTTCCAAGAAAGGCACACCTTCTGAAAATGTCTAATCAAGTCAGATTTGAATGTCCCTGCTGAGGTGTTAAATAGGTGCTTCTGAGTACAAACCTGGACGGAGACTGCACTTCCATGGCATGGAGCTGCCAATACTCTGTGACTTGGGGGTTTTAGGCTTCAAAGCATTTGAATAACTTGAAAAAATTCAGCCATGGCAGTTTTGTGCATTCATATCAGAATTAGGACAAAAGAAATATGACTAGTGTGGTTTGCTGGAACCCTTCTGTATAGACTCAACTCTCGTCTTAAATAGAGCAGTTTATAAATAAAAATGATTCCCTAGTTTAAAAAAATCCCTCTGGCATTGAGATTCCTTTCTGGATTATACTCCTAAATCTTGCTCTAGAGTTCGTGCATATAATATTCACCATTTAGATTTCCTTCCCCGCTTTAGGCATTTTCTTTTCCTTTTTTGCCTCCTATGAACATTTCCTTTTGATTGTTTCATTGATTTTATATCACTCTCACACCAAAAAAAATATCATTGTTTATAGCATTTAATGAAGGCAAAGTTTCAATGCATACTCTCAGAAGGAAAATATCTCATTTTTGCTTTCCAGAATTTCCAACATGTATTGGGTTCCCATTTTTTAACATAAAGATCAGAATTTCGAGTTTTAAGAGTATCTTTATATTTTGAATATATTTTGTGTTGTGTTTTAAAATTTCATCCTACTGTGACAATACCAATGATGTGATGTTTATCCTGAAAAATTATAAAGTCCCTCTGTGCCCCTCAGCACAACCATCCTCATGACATTGGCCTGACTGAGAAGCTTGTCCACGCTGGGCCAAGCAGCTGGTAACGCTGTCAGTAACTGGAAAGTATGAACGCTTTGGAGGAGACCTTGGAAGTCACAACCAGGACGCTCAGCTGTTTATAATGAGAGTTCGGTGTCCAGATTTTAGCTAGAGAAAGCAATACCTGAAATTGAGGAGAACTTTAGCTGGAAGAGGCCTCATCTGATAGGAATGGAAACTGAGTTTCAACCTGGCTCAGCGACTTTCTCAGGGGCACACGGAGGGAACGGGGTGAGCGGGATGAGGACTCTTGCCTTTCCATCTCTGCCGCATTGGATTTGGTTTCACCACTGCTCTGAATCTGGTGAGGATCAGAGCTCCTTGCGTTTAAGTTACTTTTAAAAGGCAACACTATCCTAGTTCTTCTCAAGCCTAGCCTTTATGATCATTTGTATTTTAATGATCAAGTTTTTCTCTAATTAGCTTCTCCTAATAAGAAAACTTCATCATAAATGTGTTTGGAAACCATGAAAGATATTTTTATATATCTCAGGAGGTGTTTTTAAACACCTTAAACCAGAGAGAGGTACAATTGCATTTTCTACTTGTCCTTATAACAAACTGAACGAGATTTGTTCCTGTTAAATTATAGTTAAACTCTCTAATATTTCATTATTACAACTAAAATCAGCTAAGGTAACTCTGCTGCAAATTCCACATTTTCATTTTTCTCAAAACAATGACCATAGCAGGAGAAAATCTTCAAAGGTATATTTTAGAGGAACAGTTATATATTTTTAAAAGCACTGGAATCAGGTCAGAGAAATAAAGTGTAAGCTGGCTTTTCTACCTGTCTCTGGTGATGTCATCTGAGTCTCAATTACATCATCAGTAAAATGGGGCTAATGATAGATGCTCTCTACTTCACAAAGCTCTTGCACGGAAAAAATAGATAATAGGTGGGAATTACTTTGAACTTTTCTTCAGAAAATCTCTGTATTACTAGTTTTTTAAAATATCATTTTATAATGCTAACAATTTGTTATATGTCTTATTTAAAATGTGTTGTATTTTGAGACAATCACCACAAAAAGCAGATTTAAATATGATAATATCACAATTTAAAAATGAATACCTTTTTGTCGGTGGGTAGTTGAAATATTGGGGGGCTCACTTTGTAAAGTATACGATTGTCTAACCACTATGTGGCTGTACACCTGAAACTAAAAGAAAATAATATTGACTGTGAATTATAATTGAAAAATAAAATAAATACCTTTTAATGTTGCAGGAAGATGGCTTTAGAATTAGCCTGCCATCCCTTCTTTATATGGAATACTAGGGGCCCAGTCCACAAATTTGTGCACCTTGAAAGGAACTGTGGGCCGCAAGGCTGCAGTGGGCACAGGGGTGGGTCTCGGCCCATCCTCTGTGCCCCCACCTGGCCCCTCCCACCACAGCCCTCCCTACACACACCCCTCCTCCCCCCGTCTTGCTGCTTGCATCTGCTGACAGCGCCGAGCGATCAGGGCCAGTGCCGGGAGCCAGCAGCGGGTGTGAGCGGGGCCAGTGCTGGCATCAGGTGCTACTGCCAGGCAGGACCGCAGCTCCCGGGAGCAAAGAATTTTTGTTAACCAACAGAGCCTTGCCCTGATGACAGCGACCGGCACCCCACCTTGGTCTGGTGCCCCTGCTTACCTGCTCTACCATCCCGCTGGGGCTGACACCCGCCATGTTCGGCGCTCTGCCACCTGCTGCCGATGCTCCCCATGTTCTGCACGCGCCCCTTGGTGGTCAGCGCACGTCATAGCGACTGGTTGTTCGGTTGGTCAGTTGTTCCGCCATTCGGTGTATTTGCATATTAGGGTTTTATATATACAGATAAGGCTGACTGAATATAATTTGGTCTCTGTCATGGGATTTGTTTTTATTCCACTAGATGGTGCAATTTGAGGTCTAAAGTCTGTCCCAAAAAATTATCAGAAGCTTAGTGATAGAGTTACTTTCCCTTTGGAAAAGGCAAAGTGAGGAAAACGAGAGGCAGGTGTTAGTAATATATGAAGTCACATGATTGTCCTCTCCCAGGGGCAGAGGAGTGTAGAGTAGAGCATGTTCCTACGTATAGTCTTTCACTAACTAGCTCTTAGATGACTCACTTCACTCATCTGGACATGGCTTTCTTCTTCTTTCTCTGCTTCCCTCTCTTCCCTTCTCTGGAACCAGGACAGAGATCACGAGTTCTGTGGCGGCCACGGTGTGCAGATGAAGTACTCAACAAGGACAGTGCCAGTGTTCTGTCTAAATGTGTGGCCTGGGAGGGCGGCCAAACAAGTCACAACCATCAGGGTCTGCTCCTGTTCCTGCTATGCTCCCCAGGCGGCACTAAGCCTCCTCTGATCTTGCCACTTGTCTATAAAGCCGACTCTCACATCTGACATCACCTCCTCTGAGCAGAGACTACAAGGATGGAGGAGACAATGCAGCCAAAGGCCAGGCCTTTGAATGAGAGCTAATTATAAGCAAAGCATCCGCGGTGAATACATAACTACAACCTGACCCTTCATCTGCGTTCAAATGCTCCCGAATTGGATGACATCATTCCCACATGTGAAAGAATATTTTGCTGGAGAAGTGAAAATTATTACGGGGGAGGAAACCAGGCCTTTGAAGGAAAGTGCAAAGACCGGGAGACAACCCCTCTGCACAAAAGAAGGGTGAGGGTGGCAACGTATTCTCCTCATTGGGAAGAAGGAAACTTGCAATAAGAGTGGAAGTTTTGAATCCATGTTGAGTTGATTTTTGTGTATATTCTAGGACAGTGATGGCGAACCTATGACACGCGTGTCAGAGGCGACACGCAAACTCATTTTTTTGATTGATTTTTCTCTGTTAAATGGCATTTAAATATATAAAATAAATATCAAAAATATAAGTCTTTCTTTTACTATGGTTGCAAATATCAAAAAATTTCTATATGTGACATGGCACCAGAGTTAAGTTAGGGTTTTTCAAAATGCTGACACGCCGAGCTCAAAAGGTTCGCCATCACTGCTCCAGGGTAAGGGTCCAATTCCATTCTTTTATGTGTGGACGTCCAGTTTTCCCAGAACCATTTGTGAAAGAGACTATCCGTTCCCCTTTGCTATACTCAACGGTGAAAAATTGCAAGCTTCACTCATGCTCAAGACAGTTCTGAAGTCTTAGCCAGATCAACTAGGTAAGAAAAAAGAAATAAAAGGCATCCACATTGGAAAGAAAGATGTAAAATTATCTTTCTGCAGATGATATGATCTTATGTGTAGAAAATCCTAATGACCACACACACACACACACACACACAGAAACTGTTAAAACTAAGAAATGATTTCAGAAAAGTTGCAGGATACAAAAATCAACAAACAAAAATGAGTTGTGTTTCTACATACTACCAATAAACTATTCAAAAAAGAAATTAAGGAAACAATCTTATTACAATAGCACCAAAAAAAAGGATAAAATACCTAGGAATAAACTTAACTAAGGAGGTGAAAGACTTATTTACTGGAAACTATAAAACACTGATGAAAGAAATTAGATACAAACAAATGGAATGACATTCTGTGTTCATGGGTTGGTTAACTTAATATTAGTAAAATATCCACCCTACCACAAGTGATCTATAAATTCAAGACAGTCCCCATCAATATTCCAATGGCACTTTTTACAGAAATAGGACACAACCATCTACATTTATATATTGTGAATATTTGCTTTCCATAAAAATAGCTCATATTCTTGTAGTTTTGCCCATAGAACTGGTTTAGTGAAAATCTATTTCATTTTACAAACTACTGCTTCAGGATCTTAATTTTAGGCTGCAAATATGGAAAGAGAGAAAAAAAAATATAACCTGTTTAGTAGTGTGGTAAACTCACTACACTAAGACTAGAAAGCCTAGATTTTATTTTATTTTATTTTTTTATTGTTTTATTGTTTAAAGTATTACAAAGGGTATTACATATGTATCCTTTTTTTCCCCCGCCCTTGACAATCCTCTGGCCTCCCCTACCCCCCAGTGTCTTATGTCCATTGGTTATGAGAAAGCCTAGATTTTAATTTCAACTATATGATTCACTAGTCATGAAATAATAAAAGTAAGAATAACAATAAATGGGAAAACCTTTCATTTGGATTGTTTTTTAATGTACAATATTTTCACATATACTAGTATTTAATGTTTATCAAATTCTTTTTGGGGCTCTGTTTGCTTATCTGGAAAGTGGGGATAAGAACTCTTAGTCTGCCTGCTTTACAGGAATACTGTAAAAATAAAAGACAAAAAATATGTAAAGCTGCAGTTAAAATCACAAACTGCTATGTAGAACTATTATTGACACTAATGTGAAGAGTCAATATGACAATGGATGACCCCATCAAGGGTGACGAGAGAAAAGAAGAATGAGACTAACTAAATTAGTCAATTGTGAAAACGTGGAGGCAGCATTTCTGGACCACATAAATATCTCTTATCCACGCAGATGTCTCACAAATGAGCAGGGCAAGGAATTCTGGCTAAGGATGCATTTCCCAATCTCATCTTCTATCGAAAACTTGATCTCATCCCAGATGATTCCAAGCTGCCTCTCGGGGCTGTGAAAGCTCTCAGAGCACATACAGTGATAGGAAGCTTCCTTTTTCTCTTGGGAAAACACTTGTTCTGGAATGAAATGGCTGCAAGGTTCTCTGACACAGGCAAAGACCACCTCCTTCCACCTGCTGAAAATGATGACATGAAGAAATTGGTTCTGGGCCTGTGTGTTATAAGGCTGCCTTATTACACTTCCCTTCTGCTTGCCTTCTAAAACCTTTTCCCCCAGTGTGGGACACATACCATTCGGTCAGAAAAATCGATAGATGCTTAAGTGCCTGGAAGCATTTATCTGTGTTCTCAATAGCTTTATCTCTGTGCTGAAATAAAATGCTTTTTGATCGGAATCCTCTCTCTTCTCACCTAATAATGGATACAGATGGAACCTCTTCAATCAGAGCAGAAAACCACCAAACTCAGGACCAATCAAAGGGTTTCAAACCATATTGACAGAGCTAAAAATGCTCTTACCTGGGCAATTATGTCTGTAATTTCTGAATAACTGTGGCATCGTCCCACACAAGATCGAGCCAAAAAGTCTTCCACCAGCCGCGTTCCAATGCCGTATCCCCTGTGGATGGAGGAAAGACTGTGGTCTGGAAATAATATTTGAGTACTTAGTGCTGTTTGTCAGTGTTTAAGAATGGATTCATCTAGTTAGCACTTGCCAACTGGATTACAAACTAAACCTAACGTGACAAGTCAAATGGCTATTTAACAGTGGGCTTCTTATTTGCCCCACAGACCACAGAAACAGAGACCAACAAGGCCCTGGCCGGGTAGCTCAGTGGGTTACAGAGTTGTCCTGATACACCTAGGTTGCAAGTTCCATCTCCAGTCAGGGCACATACAAGAATCAACCAATGAATGCATAAATAAGTGGAACAACAAATCTCTCTCCTCCTCTTCCTCCTCCTCTTCCTCCTCCTCCTCTTCCTCCTCTCTCTGCAGCACATCCAGGGAATAGTAACTAATCTACAAGCAAAGGAATTTGAGGAGTTAGGGATGGCCCAAACTTGGCTCTGCACACTAAAGGTAAATAAGGCTGGTTGGTGTTTGTGGCCTAATGTTTCTCATTAGCAACTAACTTTCTCATCATTAGCTGTTGAGAATGAGGGTCAGTTAACTTGTGGTCTGCTACAGGTGTGGTACCTAGATGCTCATTCTTCTCTTAGCAGAGTTATTGTGGTAGGAGGGCAGGCATGCCTGGGGTGGGCTCTAGAAGGAGGGGATGAGGGGAATAGAAAAATCAATTTTTGTTGCTAGTGTAGATGTCAACAGTTAGAACTCTGAGTTTTTGTGAAAAGAAAACAGAGCCAAGTTCAGAAAATTCATTTTTTTCATTTCAGGGAAACTGAATCTGTGGGAATTGGGAGAAAATATTTGTAATAGCTCGACCTCACAACGAATAGCTTGAGTAGTACTTGCAGTACAATTGTGAAAGCATTTTATTGAGATGTGACCTGAGTATGTGGCTAAGATGGCTAGCAGACACCTTCAGCAAGATCAGCCCAAGAACTTTCAATCTAGTTGAGGAAATATGACCTTCATGGTGGAAATAAAGAAGAACAAGACTTCCTTTGCCAAACCACTGACACAAAACCGGGCTTTTCATTTCACAGCAACATGTGCATAAACCAGTGAAACGATTTGAATGGAGCAACAGAACACCCAGCAGGATAAAGGCACCAAAGTTTGTAGAGGCAATATTTGCTCCTAGGGTCTAAGAAGGGGGGAGACAGATTTGATGTCAGAGTGCTCATTAATTCACTAAATCTAGCGATATTCTATTAATTTTTCTGAGTGGATGGCGATATTAAATTTAGCTTACTTGCTTTTCGAGAAAAATGTTTTGTGATTCTAGTCAGGAAGTTCTCACAGAATAGACTTTTTAAAAACAGAATGTATACTTCACAGAAATAGTTGTACCAGGATTTTAAAAATGTTCTCAGTGTTTTTAATTTTTATGCATACACACAGGCTTGGCCACTAGGAATAGTGACGGGAAGCCAGAACGTTATGGTCAGCGCCGTATATATACATATATATATATACTGCTTTGGTCAAAGGGTTTGTTTCTGCAAAGTAGATATTTTGTTTACTTATATAGCAAATTAAAAATGTAAGATGCAGAGGCTATTCAAGATATCCAGATGTGAATTATTGTGTTTCTTAAGGCAAGTCCTTTTGGCAGCCTCTCAAAATTTATTCTTTAACTAATATTTCATTCCTATTTGTTAAAATGTGCATTCAAGTAGTAGCTAACCAGAGATAATTTTTTTTAGTCAAAGAAGCGAATTTCTGTATTTTCTACCTATGTTCCCCAAAACAATGCAAATCTAACATAAGCTAAATAAAATGGTGTAACCTCTGGACACGCTATATGGCCGGTTGCAGTGTGACCCGAGTGTAAAATAGCTTATGCGGCTCCCACTCTTACTGACAGTTTAGCCAAGGAAGTGCTTCTGACTAATTAAGAAGAAATGAAAAAAAAAGAAGTACACAGATCAAAATAAATACAGGACAATGAAAAAGAACTTTCTAATAGGAAAAAATAATAAGCACATAAAAAAGAAAGAAAAACCAAGTTTTGAGAGAAAAAAATATTTAATATTTATTTTATGGTTTGTTTGTTTTTTCCTGTATTCTAACTGAAAATACAGTGAATCCTTTTTAAAAGCTCTAAAATGCTCAGCTCAGCTAGGCTAAATTTCCCATTCAACCTGTCGATTAAATCTTCTACTGATTTTTCAGTCATTGTCCTGTTAGAACCCTTTTCAGAATCCATAATTAAGAAGTTTAAAAATGTTGACAGATATTTTATTATTTTTTATCTTTATTTATCAACTCTAGAAAGAGAAAAGAAAGGAGAGAGATAGAGAAACATTGATTTGCTATTTCACTTATTTATGCATTCATTTGTTGTTTCTTGCACGTGCCCTGAAACCTTGGCCTATAGGGACAACACTCCAACTGAGTTACCCGGCCATGGCCAACAGATATTTTATTATTGAGCAATAACATAATGTTCATATAATTATTCTGAGAAATTTAAAGGCTGAATTTGTGCAAAAGGAATCTCCACTAGTAAAGACAAGAATAATGAGCATTTAAAATGGAAGAAGTAGGTTCCACTAAATGACCCCACTGAAGATCAAACTTGTACCCTTTTCGTGTACCCCACAATGCTCCAACCAGTGGAGACACCTGCAAGGGTCCATTAGTAGCTTTTTGCATATCCTTCCACAGACAGTCTATGCTGATGTAAGCACATATATATATATATATATATATATAGTTAGTGGAAGGAGTTATGTTAGAACAAATGCTTTCTGAAAAAAATCAAATTTGATGATTCATCATGTTAAAAGAAAAAAAGTGTTTTACCACCTCCTTTCTTATAAATGACTAGCAAAGAAATGATTTCCAACTAAAAAGAAAACATTCCATGCCTGATATACATGGGAAAAGTCCCTTCCCACTCTTACACTTTATGACAACCCAAATGTCAGCTGGCAGAAATGATGTCTAGCCTTAAGATGTTATTTATTCAGATAGAAGATGAGCCAGTGGGATGGAGGAAGAGAAGTCAGGGTGGGGAAAATGCAGAGGATGCTAAGAAACAACGCACATTCCACAAGAATGAAAAACTTCTACTTACATTTTATCTAAATATGTATTCACATCTTCATCTTTTTCATAATCCTTGCACAGTTGGGCAACCAGAGCTCCATAGGTTAGGACAAAGAGATCTTTGTTCTGGAGAAAAATGGGTAGTTTCACGTTATTGGCAGTTACAAATAATACACTGCTCTGGCTTTTAGTTGGATGCAGACTTCCAGATGGTCTGTTCACTTTCCCACTCTCCATTCTACCCATATTTGCATACATTGCTGGGGG
>NW_006285799.1:1220284-1227522 GCF_000327345.1 Myotis davidii
AAATTTTGAGTGAAGATTAGAAGAGAGGTCCTTACCTCTAGGCCCAGGTGTCTTGGACAGATAGCCTAACCCACAGGGGAAAATAAGGCCTGATAATATGTATTTAATTTCTTCTTTTAATCATGGGCAGAAATGTCTCAACAAACCAATACAATTGTTTATTCAACAAAGGGGCTGCTATAAAATATTACATAATTTTGATCCAAATACTTCCAAAATTGGCCCAATACCACCAGTGTCTATTCCCTTACTTATCGGTTTATATCATGACAATGTTTTTAGTCGAGTAGAATATTTATTATCACTAAATAATTTTAAATGGATAGAATCTAAATATTATATAGCACATATGGACATAATTTATGTTGAAAAATATAAATAAAAATGTCATAAATATATGTAGAAATATATACATTAAGGACACTAATATATCTAATCCAGGTATAAGCAAATAATAAATACATTAATATTTCTACCAGGAAAGAAAGGATGTAAAGAGATTTGAACAAAAATACTGTTAAACAAATCATGGAAGGGTCATCATGTACTCAATTTTAATTTTCTTCTTATTTAAAATTTTCAAGAACCTAGTAAGTCACAAGAAATGCCTATATTAGTACATTTCTGCTTAGTATATCAGGAACCACAGCAGAAAATAAATTACTGCTATGTGCCAATATTACATCATAAAAATAAGCAAAGGGGAGGGAAAGGGGGGTGAAAATATAGTTACTATCACTAGCAAAAAAAAGAGAATTTGAAAAGGAAATACCTAGATACCATATCCTCAGAATTGTGTCCATTTATAAAGGCCAAGCTGAAATAATGGCATTTTCATTTTCTTTTCTATCTCTCTTTCTCTCTGTCGATCTCTCTCTCATTATGAAGGGTGGGTACAAACTGTATTTTACTTCCAGTGAGTTTTAAGTTCAAAACCCATAAAGGCCAGTTTTCTCCATTCTGCTTCATGGCCAAAGGCTGTACATTGAACAACATATCCAATTGAGTCTCAACTTATCACAAGGAAGGTCAATTTTAAAAAATAATCATTTTTCATATATGAAAAATATAATACCATTAGCTATTTCAGGAGGTTTGGGATATATTAGGATAAATATGAGATTTTATCAAATGATGTAGGTACAATATATCATTCTGCTTCATGGCCAAAGGCTGTACCTTGAACAACATATCCAATTGAGTCTCAAATCCATACAACTTATCATGAGGAAGGTCAATTTTAAAAAAAATAATCATTTTTTATATATGAAAAATATAATACCATTAGCTATTTCGGGAGGTTTGGGATATATTAGGATAAATGAGATTTTATCAAATGATGTAGGTACAATATAAATGATGTACAATATTTTTTAGCATTTGAGAGCCCCAATAAAAATAAATTAAGATCCTAGAATGCCAGAGGGGGCATCTGTAGACATTTCAAACTGGGCTGTGCCTGGGTTAGTCATACAATTTTTAAGTACCCACGGATGAAATTACTTAATTTTAAGCAATTGCCCATCAGTCGCTTGAAATAAATAACAGAGCTTTAAACTTAATGATGAGCTTCCACATATACTAGTATAACTGTGAATGCCTAAACCTATGAGAGCTTAATCTTTTCACATTTTCTGTCAGAGACAAGAAAAATTTGACACTTTTGTAGAGCTCACCAGTCAGAAAAGAAGACCCTGGACTATGTAAGAATCGATTATTCTGTTCGGTATGTAAGAGATTGTAACTATGCTTAATCTTTTGACATTTTCTGTCAGCGACAAGAAAAATTTGACACTTTTGTAGATCTAACCAGTCAGAAAAGAAGACTCTGGACTATGTAAGAATCAATTATTCTGTTCGGTATGTAAGAGATTGTAACTATTCCCAGAGGTGTCGTTTACGATTCACTTCACCAAACACTCCCTTACTCCACTGAAAAACTCTACTTATAGCATCGCCTTGCAAAATTAATCAGAAGTCACTTAAAACATTTTCTCTGAACTAGAATAAAATATCTTTGAGAACATGCTGATAAAAATGTCTTACTATTTTGTGGTATTCTGGTTTTCTGGGTGCAGGGCGAGACATAGTGCTTGATAGATGAAGAGTGGGATCTTCGGTTTCTTTCCTTTGGCTTTGTTTTGTGTTTGCAAGTCCCCCCTCGCTTTGAGACACAAGTGCTACCTGCGTACTCCACTGCTTTTGCTTCTTGCTGCACTGAAGAGGACAGTCGTAAACAGGACTCTGCTGTAGCTGGTACTTTCCCAGCCATCAAGTAAGTACAGCTCCACTTGTGAGGGTGAGTTGTAATCTAGAGGCATGAAAGCTGAGAGTAGGAAGTCAGACCAGAAGCACCATCTACTGAAAATTCTTTAGCCCAAGGGAGTATGAGAGTGGTGTTTTGCTCTCATGCCAAGGCATTGTTTTAAAATCACAAACAGAAACCCTCACAATCCAAGATAGATCTAAAGGTTAGCATTATTCAGTCTTTGTATTGATTGTTGTGTGAACTCAAGACAGGATCAGCAATCTATAGGCACTAAATCCTGGGTTCAGACCTAATCAACTCTAATGGGTATCACATTAGCCCCCAAAGAATGGGTATCATAGACCCCATCTGGTGTGATTAGAAAATTTAAATTTACCTGGTAACTTTTTACCCAGAACTAGCAATTTGAAGGAGTGATAGAATTTGGGGTGCTGATATTTTCTTATAAAACTGTTGCTCAAAATGACTGCTCTACACTTTAATAATGTATGATGAGCCTGGCAGAGAGAGCAAGCCCTTAGCTTCCTTTCAATAGTCCCTGAGATGTTGGCTATTGAAAGCTCTTTATTTACGCACAAGTATAGTTAAAGTTGAAACACGAATCCCTCTCATCTTGGCAACTGCAGGGTGTGGAGGATCAAAACGTTTCCAGAAATAAAAGCATACAACTCAATTTAAGAAAGTAGTCTCCTACTTCATACAGCTTGAGTCAATTAGCCCTATGTGTTCTGGAGAATTCTTGCTATAAAGTGGCAGACTACTGACGACTTTGAAGACGAGCATGGCATAGTTGAAAGAGCCTCGGAAGGTTTGGGAGGCTCAGGCTAAGCTGCAGTTCTACCATTTACTGGCTCTTTGACGTGGGCAAGCCATTTTATTGCTCTCCGGCTCAGTTTCCACATCTGCGAATGGCAGTAATAATGCCCACCTCACAGAATAATTGTGAGTATCAAAGAGATAATGTACACTATAAAGCACATTACAATGCACTTTATAAGCAATAATTACTAAAGATTATTCTTGAAGTTGAATATCTTGAATGGGATTCTACAATATTTAAGGTATTTCCATTAATGCCTTTGTTCTATGACCCCATTCTCAGGAAAATCAGTTTTGCTGGGTTGTACGGTATGGGGAGCTTTTCAGTAGCAGTTCAATAGCACCTATATTTATGTAAACTTTACAGTTTACAACATGGTTTTAATTTTCTTTATCTCATTTTCATTCAACTACAGTCTGAGTAGTTAGCATGGTAATTAATACCATGTTATAGGATAGGCAGCTAAGTCAGAGAGGTTAGGAATTTTTTTCAATGTTAGCTCAGTAGTAGGCAACAAAGAGTGACTTAGGCTAAATTTGCTGATTCCAAATATAAAAGCCTTTTTTTCCCCCTGAACACACTGTAACTACATTACAAAAATATTTTAGGGATAGATTCACAAAAGCTACTAAGTTATGGTGACAGCATGTTGATGGGCCCAGTATGGGGCAATTCTGGCTTCTGCATGAGAGACCCCTGAAAAAAAGCATAGAAAAGTTTTGTGTGCTTGGTGAGAGGGGAGAGATCATAGACCCCATCTTGTGTGATTAGAAATCAATTTCACAAAACTCTAAAGGTGTGGTATGGTGACATCAGGGCCACCATGAGAATGGACATCGTGATGAAGCACTGCGCTTCCTGCAGCAGGACCGCAGGGTTTCAGGCAGGTCCCTGCCAGCCTATTGTACAAAAGCACAGTCTGCACAAGCTCAGAGGTAGGCATGGCCTCCAGGGCAGTGGTTTGCTGGTTTCAGGCTGTGCAATGCAGTTGCTGTAATAAGTGCAAATGGCACCAGGTGTCAGACCAGTGGGGGTGGAGTCAGACCAAACCTGGGTTCAGCAACTCTGGTACTTGGGTTTCATATAAAAAGAAGTAGCCTGGGCACACAAGGCTCCCTTGGATCGTCACTGAAATAGAAGAACGCAGGGAGCTTGTTTCAAACATGTACATGATCTATACAGACTGTCCTGGCAGCAAACTAGAAACAAGAGTCGTTTCAAAATAATGCATACGTTTTTCCTCTTTTATTAAGAGCTCTTTCAGTGTCCTAGGCCTGAATTTGGACTGAGGTTGAAAATAAGATGCTTTCTTCAGGCTCATAGCTGCACTGCAGTGTCAATCAACCCAAGTAAATGGTGAGCTGGGCCATTCCCCTATGCTGGTCCTTTGGGAGGAACCTGGGCATCTACTAACCCGTCAGCCATATAATCACCATCTGAGATCATCCCCAACTCTCAGACAAGGCGAAGCTGTTGTAGGCGGCGGGAATGGCACCAGGTGTTAGACCGGTGAAGTCAGACCAAACCTGGGTTCAGTAATCTCCGTACTTGGGTTCTGGCTAGGAAGGAATTCAGAGTCCAGACCCAAACTGTAAGAGAGCATTTACTGCCTAAATGACAGAGGTAGAAGTAATTCCAGGAAGAAATGGGCTTAAGAAACAAGTTCTAGACTGTAAAGGAAGGGCTTCTTGGAGCTTGAGGGTGAAGAGGCTAAGGGGCCTCCAGGTAGGGGGAAAGGGAAGGAAAGGCAGGGTGAGCTCCCGGGAGGGAGAGCACACTGATGCTCTGTCCTAAGGGCTTTAAGGATGGAGATTTTAGGGGAGGTCCCAGGGGGAGATCTCAATAGAATGTTCAGCAGTTTTCCGGGTGTGTCCTTTCTGGGTTGTATTCTCCCCTGATTGACTGGCTGGCCACAGGGCAGGGGGACCTTATTCAATGCAGCTGGTCCTGACACCAGCCTTGGCTGGTTTTATTGCTTCTCTGGGCCTGGAGCTGAAGTACAACTAGGATCTAGGTCAGTGGTTCTCAACCTTCCTAATGCCGAGACCTTTTAATACAGTTCCTCATGTTGTGGTGACCCCCCACCATAAAATTATTTTCGTTGCTACTTCATAACTGTAATTTTACTGCTGTTATGAATCGTAATGTAAATATCTGATACGCAGGATGTATTTTCATTGTTACAAATGGAACATAATTAAAGCATAGTGATTAATCACAAAGACAATATGTAATTATATATGCTTTCCGATGGTCTTAGGCGACCCCTGTGAAAGGGTCGTTCGACTCCCAAAGGGGTCTCGACCCACAGGTTGAGAACCGCTGATCTAGATGTTATCTCTAGGGAGGAAAGGTCAGGCGGTCCAATCACCCTGGGGTGAGGTCCTATTCCCCTACAATTGTCCTGTGCGGCTGGGGCTGTTCCACCCTGATGACCCTCTGTACCTGGCCCATGGTCCTTGCTCTGCTCATGTCTAACTGCCTACAACACAGCTACCATACATCTTTCCAGGAGCTATGGTTTTTCAGGCTTTATGTGTGGCCTAGTTTTAGATATATTGCTGGTAAGTAGCATGAATATTTTTAAATCACTCTACAGGTAAGTTTATTCCAGTTCTGGTGTGGTGGTTGACAGCATTATCCAGACCACCTGGATCCTATCCTGTTTCTTCTATTCATCTCTGTGTGACCCTGTACAATTTCCTTAATCTCTCTATACCTCAGTTTTCTCATTGGTAAGAAAGCTGAGGATAATACTAGTACTTCATCATAGGGTGATTGTGGAGGGTAAATAAGATAAAGTTCTTAGAATAGTGCCTGCCACAGAGTAAGCATCAGTAATTAATTGTTAGCTATTTAATTCTCTCGTGTGAACATTGGTGTGTTTGGTCTCATTTCTACCATTATTTTGTTTTCTTTTTACCATCCTTTCCCCTTTATTATCTCTTTTCCTAACAATCTTCTCTTTTTATTTTCTCTGTCTTTTTTAATGCCTTATACACTGTATTTCTATTATTTAATAATTCTACTTAAAATTGTACTGCTGTATTGACATATAATTGATATGCAATTTGATGAGTTTTGACCTATGTATACAACCGTGAAGCCATCAAATGAATCAATATGATTGACATTTCTATCACTCTATTTTAACTGTGTTATCTTAGATTCTTTGACTATTTAGCATCCATTAATTACACGGCCACACTAATAGGCTAAGTAATTTACATCTCCTGTGCGATCCAGAGCCCATACTCTGAAGCACCTTCTCATCTGTCATAAAACAAGCCAGTATCTCCCCTACTCTGAATCAACCCAGGTCCTGGCACCAGACAAGTAGTGACAGCCCCTATGCCCCAAAGCCCGCCAGAATTCTTTAAACTAGCCAGCCCCGGGCTGGCTTCTCTGCCCTAGCTTACCTTTTCCATGGAAACATCAGGAAAAGCTCTGGCCCAAGTTTTCCGCTCCGCCTTTCTGCCTCCTGACCAAACTTGGTGTTTCCCCATGTGGCTGTGGGTGGCCAGGCATGCCCCTTTCTCTTGGTAAATGTAAATAATAAATTCTTTTTTCAGTGGTATTGGCCTCTCTGTGTCATTATGCAATCATCTCCATAAATTAAAATCCTGCTGGTACAAACTGATACAATGCCCCCAAACTTGCTCATGCCTCTTGGTAATCTCTCTTCTCATTTCTCCTCCCCCATAACCTAGGCAAGCGCTGGTCTACTTTCTGTTAGTATATGTTACCTGGTAAGTCACACTTTTTAGAATTTTATATAATCACACATTATGTATTCCTCCCCTTGAATTTTTTATTAAGGAAATGATTTTGAATTCATTCTTGTTATTGTGTTGTTTCCAGTTCGCAGCTATTATAAGTAAAACTGCTATGGAAATTCATGTACAAGTTTTCTTGTGAACATATGCTTTCATTCTCTTGAGCAAATACCTAGGAGATCAATGAATCTGTTATACCAGACCCCTTTGGGGTCGAACGACCCTTTCACAGGGGTTGCCTAAGGCCATCAGAAAACACATATATAATTACATATTGTTTTTGTGATTAATCACTATGCTTTAATTATGTTCAATTTGTAACAATGAAAACACATCCTGCATATCAGATATTTACATTATGATTCATAACAGT
>NW_006285799.1:1228097-1235141 GCF_000327345.1 Myotis davidii
TCTTTTGGTATTGCACTTTGGATGAATTCCTCAGCATTATGTTTCAATTCACCCATTATGTATTTAATCATGTCCAGTTGAGAGTTTCTTTGAAAACAGAAACTTATATCTTACTCACTTTTTATAAGCCCAACCAAGCCTAGGTAGGTGCCTTTTATATAGAAGTTATAAAAAAATTGATCATTTTACTTCTTTATAGATATGTAACTTTATTAATACCCAAATATTACATTTCCATAGAACTAAATATATTTTATAAACAAATTTACAACTTAACTTATAAAGCAACCCATTATTATATTAGATTCTGTCAATCCAAATAGATTTTTATGCAAAGTTAGAATGCTTTTATTGTGATTCGGCTTTAGGGGTACCCAAACCTTGTTCTGCTCTTTTTGGGAAAGTTTTTGGAATTTTCTGGCAGAACTCTTGGGCTATGGACACACCAGAGCTGTGAATTTTTGGGTCACTTTAGTTTTTTATAATTTCCATCCATTTTCATGCCACATCCTGGACTAGTAGAAAGGTAAGAACGTTTGCTGTTTTGCTTCCGATGCTCTATTTGCTGGTGCTGAGCATTTTGGGTCACACAGAGCAGCCCATGGGATGATGGCAGCTGTTTGCTTTGCAAGCAAGCCATCCTCTCTTTAGTGAGAAGACACACTAAAGAAGTTACTCCTGTCTCTCATACCAGATGAACCCTCTTTCAATTTCTCCCAGCTGTAATCTGAAGGAAGTGCCTTTATTAGGTTAGGACTCCCAAGGGGCACAAGGGAAGATGCTAGGGTCCTTTCAACATATAAGGATGTTGGTTGACTGACACAACCAGTTAAACTAGTAAGATCCCATAAAATGGTTACAGCTCGAGAGGTCTAATGATCAGAAAGGGCTCCGCGCTGCTTGGTGGAAGAGCCTCCCAACGATGGGCTCAACGCTCAACAACATCGCGTGTTCTCTGCAGAGAAGTGGAACATGGATCAATTCTTTAATTGCTGCTTTGACTCTTGGCGGGCAGCAACTGTTCTCCTCTTCCACATTCAGATGTCCGTGTCAGGTTGGGAAAAATTTCTACTATGGTTCTGCTTTCCTAGTCATTCCTGCCTTGATCCTTCTGGTTGCTGGCTATGCTCTGAGGAGCCAGATGTGGACGATTTCGAGTGACTACTGCTGCCACTGCGCCCCTCCGCACCGGAGAATCGGCCTCCTGGAGCGCAAGCTGGCTTGCCTCAGGTTCTTCAGCATCACCGGCAGGGCCCTCATTGCTCCACTGACCTGGCTGGTGGCCACCCTGATGACAGGCACCTACTACGAATGTGCAGCAAGTGAATTTGTAACGGTGGACCATTACCCAGTGTTTGACAACATCAGTGCCGACAAACGGGAGGAGATCTTAGCTGGGTTTCCGTGCCACAAATCAGCTCCTTCTGACGTGATCCTGGTAAGAGATGAAGTAGCTCTTCTGCACAGATTCCAGTCACAAGTAAGTTCTTGATTTTTTTCCCCTGTTATCCTCTCCCATAGTAACTATCATGGGAAACGTTTCACATCTGCTGCTTCTCATATTGTCTGTTCATAGAACACAAACGAGGTGTCAATCATCAAAGTGATTTCTACTGAGCAGCTATATCAATACAGTTAGGATATTTACAGTCTGGCATCACAGACCTGGGTTTAAGTCTTGCTTTGCTGTTTAGTAACCTGCAAAACCTTCAGCAAGTTAGGTAACTTCTCCATGCTTCACTTTTCCCACATGTAAAATAGGGATATTAATGGGATCAACTGCATAGAGTCGGTGTGAGGAATAAATCAGCTAATATATCTAAAGTGCTCAGTACTGTGTCCAGAATCTCTATCTGTAAAAACAATGAATTTTAGATATTGTTATTAAAATTATTACCATATGAGTAATTTTATCTTGCTACATATACATTCTTAAATATGAATTCTTATAAATTAGAATATTTAAAATTACAGGAAGCTTAAACATAATAAAATTAAACAACAATCATGGTCTTAAATGAAGTGGCCTTGGGCCAGGTTTGTGTGAGGAGTGGGGTGACGGAGTGGGAGGAAGGCTTAAACCAGTTTCCCACACGTCTCCTAGGACCCTGCGAATTCAAACTTGTGCAGCTTCCCCAACTCTTTCTGCTCTTCTTTTTCTGTCTTCTCCCCTATTGGAACTCTCCTCAACTTCTTGCATCTGTTGAACTCCTCTTTAATGATTTAAGTGTGAGCATCTCCTCCTCTGAGAGGCATTCCCTGATACTCTTCTCCTTGAAACAAGTTCACTTCTCTTCCATTGTGCTCCCCCCAAAACCCTGTGTTTACACATATCAAAAAAATGACATATTTTACCATATTTCTTGGGTTGTTCTTTTGTCTCTCTCTTTAGGCTTAAAGACTGCAGCTTTGGCAGTCTTTAAGACCAAATGTGTCTTAAATTATTCACAACCAAGCACCATGCACAGCACATGGTGGAGGTCAACCTGGGGCTCAGTCAATGACAGCTGATAAATTAATGGGCATCTGAGATGGCCTTTCCTCCACCGCGCAGGCCTCTATTAAGTTTAATTGTGATGAGCACGTTGTAGGCTTTAGCCTCCACAGAGTGCAGCTATCTTAGCGTACACACACTCTAATCCCAGGCCTGTTGGTGAATAACAAACTGTGGAAGAGACCTTCACCTTCCAGACTATAGCTGCCTACTGCTGGCTTCCCCAAATGTATGAAACTTGTGTCTCTCACTTTATGTAACAACTGCTGAATATTGAAAAGAAGAAGAATTAAAAGTGGGGGGGGGGGAAGAATTGTAAGAGTAGAAAACAGCCATTAACATCAATCTTTAATGGTGAAAACTAAATAGTTACAAATAAAATCTAGTTCATTTTCCTTTCAAAGTATATTTCAAAAACAAGTCATAAAACTAGCCAGCAAATGATTATCTGAAGGGAGAGGAAAAGGAAAACGATAAGTTGTTATACATTTAGGGACCTAAGAGTCTGCCCACTGGCTTTCTTCTTTGGTCATAAAAAAATAAAAGGAAAGAGCAACTCAGGAAGAAATATTAATGAATACTTGCTGGCACATCATTGAAGACGCCTTAGGAGGCTACCATCATTATCTATGATAGAATTTTCATCACCATCATTATCCAATATTTATTAAGCCCCCAGGGAATGCATGGGCCTGTACCTGATGGTTGAAAAGTAAGGTTGAGCGAAAAGCAAAGAACATACTGTATGTACCTTTATGCAAGGCACTTGGTGGGTTATGGCGTCTGCTACTTCAAGGACAACACTTAGAATTCGTTCAAAACCCTTTGTAATCCAAAAACCAAGTTGAACTGGTTGGGCCTGTACCCCCATCGTACCCATATCCATATCAAATGATCATCACCTTGTTAGTACGTGAAAAACTAGAAAAACAATACCTTGTCCACAGTTTGGTCCCGTTTTGTGGGGAATCCCTCTTACTATGGCTATTTCTTGACTATTCGAAGCATTAATGCGTTCTGTTTTCCTTTTAAATAATTACATGAAGATGCTGGGCTGGATTTTGATCACCTTGGCAACCATCATCACCCTCGTTTCCTGCTGTTTGATGAGGTGCTGCTCTCCCCTCACCTCCCTGCAGCACTGCTACTGGACCAACCACCTCCGCAACCAGAAGGAGCTCTTTGAGCAAGCTGCAGAGCAGCACTCACGCCTCCTCATCATGCAGCGCATAAGGAAACTATTTGGCTTTGTTCCTGGAAATGAAGATGTCAAACACATCCGCATTCCTTCGTGTCAGGACTGGAAAGACATTTCAGTACCCAGTCTTCTCTGTATGGGTGATGACTGGCAAGGTCACTATAGCTTCCTTGGAGGCCAGGTGGATGAGGCTGAGGAAAGCGCACCGGGAGGCATTGAATTAAAACCTTGATTATAGCACCTCTCCCAATTCAGGTTGCTTAACACACACTTTATTCTTAAGATGATGGAGTTTCAATGATGGTCTTACGTGTTCAACCGGAGGGTGAACGACATCAACACTTTATTTTTCACTCTTTCTTCTATTATGTGTTTACATAAGTCCATGCAAAATGCCATTTCCAAAATCAATTTGATAATTGTGCCAATGTCTCTTTTTGCCTATATCTGTCTTATTAAAACAAAATGGAATTTGGAGTTATATCAGCATTTGAATCTTGGTTCTGTTATTTAATAGCTGTGCAAAAATTACTATTTTTAGTGCTATTTCATTGTACACAGTAGCTACCTCACAGAGCTGGGGTAAGGATTAAATATGGTAACATAAGCAAAGTGCATAGCAGTGGCTTTCCTAAAATAAGTGCTAACAAGTGTTACCTTCTCCCTCCTCTTTGCATTTCATGTCTTGTATCACTATTTTCCCTGTCTCTATTTTCTGATTTTCTTTCTTTCTTTTTTCTTTCTATCTCTACATGCAGAAACATTTCACTACTTCTGCCTCGCCGCTTACATATCTGACCTCTTGGAAACCAGGATTAAAAGTCCGTTCATGGTGACATGTAAGGGAGAAGCCCACTGAAGGAAGTATTGAGTCATCCTGCCATAACCAGAGAAAGATGATGCATTATTGTATCATCATTAGTATCATAAGTACTATTGTAGCACCTCTGTACTGGGAGCATTTTTATAGCTACGACATATAAAGCTGTGCTTTTTCATTAATTGTAACTTTGCATTCAAAATCCATTTGAGGAAGCAAGACTGTAACCGATATTTGCATATTCTTTATCTACAACTCCAAAAGGGAGACCTACCTGACTTTCCTCCGTGTGACTTTGCATTTCTAATATTTGACAGTTTTCTAATTTATCTTGATTATTTCTGATATATGCGGTGTCTTGTGCCTGATTTTTGCCACATTTATATGGGCAACTGGGTCATTGGCCAAAATAAGCAAAATGAGGGCTTTCATTTATTTATTTTTAAACCAAAACAATGACTGCTTACTGGGCAATGGACCAAATGCCAATAGTCAAGCTGACGTTCAAGATTCAGAGAAGTCAAGCAATTTGCTAAAGGTCACACACTTAGAAGTGATGGAACCGGAATCCAGTAGCCTGACGTCTGACCATGCACTCCACTGCAGTGCAGCAACAGAAGGCGGATTATCAAACTTCCAGGGCCTTGTGGGTGTAGTTTATCAATGAATAGCTAAAACATCCTGAGTTCCAACAAGATGCCATATCACATCTGAGTCCCTCTTTTTTCACTGCCACTGTACCTGCATGCACAAGGGCTCACCTTTAACTTTTCCCCGCTCCAGGAGGCATCACTGGATCTGAGCCACTCAACACCAGTAGCACTGATTCTATTAGCCACAGACTACTCGCTGGACCGGAAAGCTCGCGTTTGCTCTTTCTCATGCAGGGAGTGGCAGAACACTGTAATCCTCCATTTGTTTTCAATAGGCCATAGTTTGAAGAGTCAAAGTGAATGTCAGGAAATCATACTCTCTCATTCACATGGTCTTATTCAAGCCAATCTCTCTGGGACTTAATTATCCCTGACAAGAGACAGGGGCGGGTGATTAAATTGTGGGAGTGGGTGATTAAACTATTTTGAGTCATGGACCCCTTTGAAGAGCCATTCTGGGAAAAGCTATTTTGAGGAAATATCCAGAAAAAACTGCATGTACACACACACACACACACACACACACACTGGTTCATATACCTCAGAGTTTGAATACTGTGGTAGGCTGACTAATGGCTCCCCCAAAGGTGTGCGTGTTCCAATCCCTGGAACTTGGGAATGTTACTTTATAATTTATGTGGCAAAAGAGACAATGCAGATGTGAAGTTAAGGATCTTGAGGTGGGGATATTACCCTGGTGGGACAGCTATGATCACGAGTCCTGAAAGGAGGGCCACAGGACTCAGTGTCAGAGAAGGCAAAGCAGCAACAGAAGAGAAGTGTGGACTGTGAGCGTGATGCCTGGGACATTACCCATTGCTGGCTGTGACGATGGAGGGGGTCATGAGCCAAATCAAGGAAACGGATTCTCCCCTGTACCCCCAGAAGGAACACAGCCCTGTGACAGCTTGACTTTGGCCCACTGAGACCGGTCTGACCTGTGTCAGAACAGGAAGAAATATCTACTGTTCTTACAGGACTCTGAGATAATTAATCTGCCTTGTGTTAAGCCACTACATTTGTGGTAATTTGTTAGCATGGCAATAGGAGATGAATACACATAGCAACACATTTCAGGAGTTTATGGACACACAAGCCTGTCACGAATGACCCCCTGTGGATGAAGACCTCTTCAAGGTAATTTCTAGGATAAGGATTCTATGATTCTGCATGCACTGATGCTCCGCCCTAGGCAAAACCATTGCTCCTGTAAATTAAATAAATATATCTATAATATTATAAAACAGACTGCATTCTAATATTTTAAGTTGGTTTAAAATGCAACCCAGGCATGTGCCCTTGACTGGAATCGAATCTGGGACCCTTCAGTCCAGCACTCTATGGACTGACCAAACTGGCTAGGGCTACTGTAAAATATTTTATAATGTGGACACATTCCATTGGAAATGTGAGAAAACAAATGCCAGAAGGGAGGGGGGGGGTGGTTAGTAATCTGGATCAACGAGGTGCTTTGTTGTATATACACTTCATAAATCAAGAGTAATCGGCTTTTTGTTGATTTTCACTTCGAGATCATTCGAATTTGAGAAAGCTGCCTACAAAATAAGCATCTTTACCCCAGTAATAATTTAATAGATCCCATGAGATCTGTATTTTGTTCCAAGTATTTCCTGGCAGACCTGGAACAGGAAAACTTTGTAGGCAATCAGGCAGTGCCTGCCGCCGGCCAGGGAGTTCTGCGTTCTGCCTCCTTCTCCTCATTTTCTGGGACCCGCCCCCGGGCGCCGGTTTCTTCCTTGCCCAGTGCTCTCCGACCCCCTTCCCCGAGCTTGGCGAGCCCGGGGGATTCCGACCAGGGACCAGGGGTGCCGATACCGTCTACAGCCCCAAACCCGCCGGGGTGGCAGCAGGTCCTGCG
>NW_006285799.1:1235214-1236740 GCF_000327345.1 Myotis davidii
GACCAGACAGCCGGCTGGGGTGGCGCGTCTGTGTCTCCCAGGCTCCCAACAGCCCTTCACCTCGCTGTCCTCCTCGCTGTCCTCCGGCCCGGACCGCGGGGAGATGCCGGCTCTCCCGGGTGGGTCAGCGCAGTCATTGCACCAGGACAAGGCTGCTTGTCTGGCTCCGCCTGCAGGCGCCGGCCCGGAACCCGAACACGGGTCTCACCGCCTCCACTCGCACAGCTCGGGTCTAAGTCACCGTCGTTGTCTTTTGGTTAGATCGTTACCATAGCCTCCTAACTGGTCCCCGTATATTTACACTTGGTAGCTAAAGTCAGATTGTCCCTCTTCCGGCGAAACCCTCCAATGGCCCTACGTGACCTGTAATTCTGCCCCCCCACCCGAGCCACACAGGCTTCCGAAATACCAAGTGGGCTCCGCGTCAGGAGCTCTGCCTTGCTCCCTCTGCCCAGAAGCTCTTTAGCCGATGACAAACCCTGAATTTGTCAGAACCGAGGTACCCAGGAAAGTAAGCTCCGTGCATGTGCAGTTACTCCGTGTATTGATTCTCATCATCTTCAGAGAGATCCCGCTTCCCTCCCCCCCTCCAAGTTTAAAAGAATGCCCCCTCACCCTTAACACTGAAGTACCACGGGTACCTGAATGTCTGTGCCCATGCCTTCCTCCGCGACAAGGAAGCCATACTCCCTCACAAGATCCATGCCTTCCCGTCCACGGGGCACGTTCATTTCAGGGTGGAAGCAAACTCGTGCGCCTCATCACTAGGGACCTTATTACAAACGGTTTCCCCACTACACCAGCGGAACCTGCTTTCATACAGAAAACAAAGCAAAGGGAAATACAAGAGTGGGAAAAGTCTCCTAGTGTTGGAGTATTTTATTGTATTTCCCACTTTTTTTTTTTTACTTAACCATGTTCCTTTATTATAAACATAGTTATTTAACATTGTTCTCATAAAAGCAACATGCTTAGCCAGTTGTTTAGCTTTTGCCATTACGGTTCTTTGAAAACCTTCTTTGGAACTGATGCAATGAACTGACAGGTGACATGTATACGTTTGAAGCATATTCCTCGGCTTTATGTTCCCAAGTCGAAGGTTCTGGACAATTTTCAGAGTTCTGACACTTTCACATGGCTTTTCAAAACTGCTCCTGAAACCGACACCCTCCTGATCAATTCACAGAAATCCGCAATCACAGACCTCTTAAAGTCCGGGTACAGCCGCGTGCATTTCACACACTTAGAAGTGGAGCCTCGGGATCTGAACGCAGAAGCCCGATCTCCGGACTTGCCGTCGGTCTCTCCCCCGATTCACTCGGAGTCGCCGCCGTTCAGGGGTCGGACCCGCGGGACCCACCGGCGGAGCTTCCACTTCCCTGCCTCTGCCCGCTGGCTTCTGCCCAGCTTCCCGCCCAGCTCCCGCGGGACGCCACGGGCCCTCGGGGTGGAAGCGCAGAAACCGCCTGCACCCCACCATCAGCCCGCACTCACAGTGCGCGCCGGTCTCCCCACAGGCCATCCGA
>NW_006285799.1:1236868-1237565 GCF_000327345.1 Myotis davidii
GGGGAGAGTGGGGGTAAAGGGGATTCTCTCTTGCCAACCTGACCAGAAGAGGGGGGGGTTCCCTGCCGTTGAGAGAACCCCGAAGCCCACCTCAGTCACAAGTTCAGCCCCTCCCCCCCCTCCTGCCCTCTCGCGCCCTCCTTCCGCCACCAAGTGGAAGAGCCAAATTCTCTGCCGCCAGGGTGCGGCAGGGCTGCGCGTTTTGAGGACTCAGAGGGGGGCAATCACTCTGTAGACAAGCTTTCACCAACTTGTTGCCCTGGCGCACCTCTCCCGCCCCTCTCTCCTCCAGTTCTTCCCGCGAAGTGTCCAGGCCACTTGGGAGCAACTCCGCGGCTGTTGCTCCGCCGGTTCCCTGGGACCTAAAAGTCCTGGCGAGGCTGGCTGGGTCCCGGGAGACTGTCAGGCCTTGAATTCGGTCCGGGACGCTTAGGTGCCGGTGTAACTTACGGGAACCGGAGGGTGAACGACATTAACACGAAACATATTCCACGTGGGAAACATGCTCCGAGTCCAGCGCCGCAAAGGCGCCCGTCTTCACATCCTCACCTGCGTTCGGGGAGAGCCGTTTTCCTGCGAATAAAGTGTATGGGAATCAGAGTAGTGTGTATCTAGCTGGCATCAGTGTGCGAGCAGCATTGTTCTGGAAGTGTGTCCTTTTCCTAAAAAAAAAAAAAAATGCCCTGGCATTCTGCAG
>NW_006285799.1:1237616-1246584 GCF_000327345.1 Myotis davidii
GCCTCCCTCCAGCCCGGGCTGCGTGCAGTCGGCGGGGCGGCGGGGGCTCGGGAACGGGGGCGGCGTGCTCTGGGTCGGCCAGCGAGCTGGCGGCAGGTCTGGTCCCAAGACTTAGCTGGGTCTGGAACTCCTTTCCCGCACCTTCACCTTCAGACAGGTGGGATGTGGGGTCAGGCTCCGGCTGGGATGGGGGGGAGCATTACGTAGCAGGTTGAGCTAAGCAGAAGTTCTCAACCTGTGGGTCGCGACCCCTTTGGCGGTCGAACGACCCTTTCACAGGGGTCGCCTAAGACCGTCCTGCATATCAGATATTTACATGACGATTCATAACAGCAGCAACATTACAGTTATGAAGTAGCAACGAAAATTTATGGTTGGGTCACAACATGAGGAACTGTATTTAAAGGGCCAGAAGGTTGAGAACCACTGAGCTAATGTAACATGTTGAGAAGTGCATGACGTCAAGGAAGACACTTGTGTATTAAGCTGTGCTCCAGACGATTCTTTTTTTTTTTTTTAATATATTTAATGACTTAAGAGAGAGGGAGGAAGAGATAGAAACATCAATGATGAGAGAGAATCATTGATTGGCTGCTTTCCGCAGCCCCCTACTGGGGATCAAGCCTGCAACCCCGGCATGTGCCCTTGGCCGGAATCGAACCCGTTACCTTTCAGTCCCCAGGCCGAGGCTCTATCCACTGAGCCAAACAGGCCAGAGCCAGATGATTCTTAAAATGCATCAGGACAGCCGTGTCTGTGGCTTCTCCCACGTTACACAGTTTTGGGGTTTTTTTGAGAAGTGATCAAATAAAAGCAGTCAGAGCGAGTCGCACCCGGATTTGTGGGACTTCTGTTCCCCATGCCTTCCTCTGGGTGTCGTCTGTCACTGACCGTCAGAATTCAGTGTGTAAGGTTCGTTATTTCAACTCAACAGGCCCCAGCCCCTCTCCCTTCCATCGTGTCGTGTAGTTTCCTCAGCTCTGCCTTGGACCGCTGCTTGCAATGGTAGCAAATGTTCTGTTTGCCAACAGGCAGATGTCTCTCAGCTACCCCGGGTAGCTCCCGCCCCGTTCATGTTCTCTCTCACCAGCAGCTCAGCTGTGCTGTGAGGATGTTCATGGGGTGAGAGTGTCGTTAACTGGGTGTGTATGGAGTCTGGCTTCCTTCTCTCTCCTTGCTTATGTGTCAGTGTCTAAATAAATTGGAATATAGGGTCAGTTGTTGGATATACTCTTAATTGTGACAAGTAGCCATTCTGGTTACATTGGAAATGTCACAGACACGGACACTGTGTAGGCAGAGTTCAGAAGGCATAAGATGTGCTATTCTTCTCATTTCTTTGGACATAAGGTATCCCTCATTAAATACTGTGCATATAAGCAGTTATAAAAGTGATACATTTTAACCCTGCAACAGCCTTGGTGATTCTTTTGTATTGTGCTAGACCAGTGCTTCTCAACCTTGACTGCACATTAGAATCACCTGGGAATCTTTTTAAAATCCTGATTTCTGGGCCTCATCCTCCGGAAATTCTGTTTCTTTGTTACTAATGTTGTGGCCCCACCCCATAACAAAGAAACAGAATTTCTGTTTTAAAAAGATTCCCAGGTGATTCTAATGTGCAGCCAAGGTTGAGAACCACTGCCTTAGAAAAATCATATAACCTCTCCAGTCCTCAGTTTCCATATCTGTTTAATGAAGAATAATGGAAATACTTTATAACTGTTAACTATAAGACACTCTTCACTGGAAATGTACCATATTAGTTTCTGATTCTTCTAATATAGCTTTATAATTCCTTGTCCTTATCAGCGAATAGTTTTGATTTCCGTTTTCATCAACTGCTGACGAAATGGAAATCAATCTATCTTCAAAAATCTGGCCTCTGAGATTCCTCTTTCTGTCTATAAACTTTGTAGCCCTCTAGTTCTTTCATCCCCGCACTTTCACTGAACATGCCTTTCGTCATGATCTCTTATGGATTAATTGTTTATCAACTTCTTTCGTGTTCATGTTGCCTCCCTCATCTGTCTGGCTCCAAAGGTCAGGCAGTTAGAGATGTTCTTGCTACCACCCATATCGTCACTTACCAAGTATTTACAATTGTGATTGTTAGAAGCCCAGTCTATTGGGAAAAGACATTGGATAAGTAATATGCAGCACAGTGTGATGGCTCTTTCATGGAGGTATGTATAGGGTGCAGCTGGAGCATTGGGAGAGATGAGGGTCTGAGTTGTTTTGGAAAACTGAGGGGTGATGAGGAGTTATATGAACGAAATGTGGGGAAGGACTGTTACAGAAAACCAGAGAAGAACCAAGCAACGTTTAGAGAGATGGAGTTATATTTATTATTACGCAGGCCCAGAGAAAAATGTCTCTAGAATTCTAGGCGAAGTCACACAGGAAGTTTCCTGTATTTATACCTTTTTACCTTCTTTGTCTCCCAAATATGGGGTTTTCCGGTCCCCTTTGCAAGTTCTTAAAGAGCCCCTATGTGCTGGGGCTTTAAGACCTCGACCAAAGGCTTGACCTGGTGCCAGCACTGATAACTTTGGGGCAGGTTTAATGGCCTCTCTGAAATGGGATAACTATCACCATCCAATGAACTTAAGACTGATATCTCACCCTAACTGGTTTGGCTCAGTGGATAGAGCGCCGGCCTGCGGACTAAAGGGTCCCAGGTTCGATTCAGGTCAGGGGCATGTACCTTGGTTGCAGCCACATCCCCAGGAAGAGGTGTGCAGGAGGCAGCTGGTCGATGTTTCTCTCTCATCGATGTTTCTGACTCTATCCCTCTCCCTTCCTCTCTGTAAAAAATCAATAAAAATATATATATAAAAATTTCAAACAGTAGTTTTTATATAAGATGGATGCTTCAGGACCACAGCATGAGTAGAAGGATGAGTCTGTGTCAATGGGCAAGTGGCTTGGTATTGCTAGAATATAAAGGGAGAAGTGGGAGGTATGGAAATGAGACCTGACAAGTAAGCAGGGGCCAGATCACAAAGGGCCTTGGTAGGAACTTAGGCATGATCTTACAGGCCAAGGGTTCATTGCCCATTTCCTCCCACCTCGCTGCACAGGCACATATGCATCGTAGACACATTGGAGGTGCACGTTGTAGACACTGCCGTGTCAGACCTGGATCTTGATAGCTGGGGTGGTTCACAAATAAAATAGTCTTTTCTTGAAGTGTTTTTACCTCTCCTGGCTGCTGCTTTTCTTTTCATTTCTGGCACTTTTTCCTCCTCTTACATTTCGCCCCCCAAATGTAGGGTTCCTAACAAAGCTGGCTTTGGTCCTTATTTTACTCTCCATTTTCTCTCTAGTCTTATAGCTTTAGCTATCACCTCTTCGTGAATGATCCCAAATTAAATTCAAACCTACCTCTAGCTCCATTTGCTCATTTCTGATTGCATACTCAATTCCTCCAACTGAAGCTACTCTGTGTCCTTCAAATGTATCACATTTGATTTTTCCTTTGCATTTCTTGTTTTTGTTCATGGCTCCACCATCCTCTGCCTGCATATTCAAAATGTCATTCATCACCATGTTCCTTGCTATTCCCATTGGTGCCAACCTCCTTCAGAACCTCATTATCTTTGCTGGGACAATTTCATTAGCTATTGAGTTCATCCTGCCTCTGATCTCCTTTCTTTCCTTTCACTTTATGCACTGTTGCTAGATTTATTTTCTGTGTTTAGAAATACAATTCTGACCATATCACTGCTTCTAAATAACAAAAAACAAAAACCTATCACTGGCCACAACTAAACTTTCAACTGTACTTTCAACTAGTGTTCCTCATTCACCTCACTCACACATATTTCCATCAAATGGGATAGTTTCTTATTCCCTATTGTTCCTTAAGCTTTTCTACCATTATACCCTTGCTGCTGTGTTAATCTACATCTTTTTCTCCATCTCTACTTACCACTCTGCCTTAATTCATAGCCTAGCTCAAATGATTTCACTGGTATTTCTCAGCTGGAAAAAAAATTTTCTTTTTAAATGAAACTCTATACAGTTATTAAGTTCTGCCAGTTACTACCTGTATAACCTTGGGAAAATTAGTAAAAAGTTTTTATCTCAGTTTTCACATGTATAAAACTGGTATGATACAATAGTTAATTGATTCTAAGACATTTTTACATTTTAACATCTCTGCAATATGAATTTGTCTTACAAAATCTATCACATATCATAGTTTAATTGCAGCTTTTTTTCTTAGTGGTATATAAAGTAGCATGTATCTTATACTTGATAGCCTTTTAAGTTTGGTGAAATACAGTAACAGTATAAAATCATGGTTTTGGTGTGAGAATTAACAGGTCTTTATGTAAGTGCATAGCACAGTACAGGCACAAAGTAATGCTCAATAAATGTTAGCTGTTGTTATTGGCTATAAGTGATTCCTGACTTACCACCTCATGAAGTTCTAGAAAATGGTAGTAAGTTGTAATGTCATTGGGTTGAACCTTTATTTCTGTAGTTTTAATGTTTACATTTCATGACATGTAAATACTAAAGTTGGTCATGAAAAGAAATAGGAATGAAATATATCAAATATATTTTACACATTTATTTTTTTAAAAAAGGTAGAGCCAATCATAAAAGCTTTCTTATAATTTCTGTTCAGGGACTTTTTCATCATGGGCTGGCCTGCCTGAGGCCCATTAAAATAGGAGTCCAGTGAGTCTTTTATCTTTCCGACAAACACCTCTCAAGTAATCGGAGATGTTCATCGTTGTTTCAAGTACTTTTAAACTTCAGTTAAACTGAAGGCGTATGTCTTGAAATGTTTATTGTTAGCGAATATTGATGAAAGTCAGGAGTTCCGGGGTAGGGAAAGCTGAGTGGTTCCCACAGTGACTCTGCGGAGATCCCATGCTCTCCGTTTCAGAGAGAGGCTGCTGACCCGATTCCACCCAGTCAGGGGCCAGTGCTTCCCAGGCCTGGAGGGAGGCGGGGCTTTCCTCATGGACTCAGCAGCTGCCCTGGGTGGCTTGACTTTCCTTGTTTATTCTTGTCATGGTTCTGAATGCAAGTTTTCTTTGTTTGGTTCTAGAGATGCTGTGGGAGAGATTACCTAGAAGACACCAGCTCTAACAAATGAATATTTACTATTTGTCAAGAAGATTCTGAATTGTATTTCAGAATATATTAGTGTAAAAATTAGTGATAATACTGAATATTTATCAGTGGCTAGTTTCTAATAAAAAACATCAAACTTTTTGTTATTCCATTTGGGAATTTTTTAGAATATAATTTTCCATATATAGCTGGAGATTTTGAATTGAAGGTATATTACTTAATTATTTTAATTGATTTGATAAAACTCCAGGAAGGTGTCTACTATAGGTATTTCTTTCCAAATTAAAGACAACCAGAGATTTAAATGGAAAATTGACTGATGTGTTTTATCATTTGTGTGTTCTATTTAATCTGTATTTGCGGAAATGGAATCACTTTCCCTGACTGGGTAGTGATATTTGGCTAATGAGGAAAGCATCTTAATAACTTAACCTCTATGTATATTTTCTTGCAGTATTATCAGAAAACCCTCCTAGTTTCACAATTACTGTGACATCCGAGGCTGGAGAAAATGATGAAAGTAAGTCTAATAAAAAAATACTTGTGGTTTTTCTAAGCCTCTCAGGAATTTTACTCATTCCAGAGCCATTCTGTGCTGGGCCTTGCAGGTGCAGAGGTGTGGGATGCTGTTAAGAATCTAGTGTAAGTGTTGTGCATTTCCAGTTGGTATACTATGTAAACATGACTTCTGGAGAAATAGAAAATCAATAAAATACATTCTGACACAATACCAGTAAGCTGTTTTTAAAAGCAAAACAGAAACATTAACGATACATCAGATGGAGAAAAAGTAAGATATTTTTTGGCAAAAACAAGACTTGGCATGTGTATGTATTCCAGTGGTTGTGTGGTATTTTGTTCAGTGACTATTATTTTTCCATGACTTTTTTATCTTTGGACATTTAGATTGTTTACTGGATTTTTGCTGCTATAAATTAGTCAAGATAAACACCTATCTGCGTGGTTTTATCTCTCTCTTTAGGATGGGTATTCTACTGTTATTTAAATATATGTGTATAGATGAGTTACGTGAAAGGTTTCTCACACAGCCTCTCACACTGTCTACTTCAAAACATATCATCTAACAGCCCATAGCAATCCCCTGCTGGTGTTGTGCAGACAGAAATATAGGCCCCAGGGCTACCGCCAGGTCTCTGCACTGGGAACTGGCTTCAGTAGAGGCCTAAATGAGCCTACTACACTAATTATTCTGTGTTGTATGTTGTACCTTTTGTTCATCTTGAGGGTTTTAAAAATGGTGTAACTTGTTTTTCTTTAACCTTGTTTTTCTTTGCTGGAAAATCTTTCGTGCTTTTTATTGACACGTAAATTAATTACTGATTCAACAAAGATGTTGACTTCTCTATACTTTACACTTTAAGGTATTCATAGCAAACTGTTTTCTGGTGTTTTTAGCTGTCCAGACTACCCTCAAGTTTACATACAGTGAGAAATACCCAGATGAAGCCCCCCTTTATGAAATATTCTCCCAGGAAAATCTAGAAGATAATGATGTCACGAGCATCTTAAAATTATTAGCATTACAGGTAAGGTTTTGTAATGGTATTATTTTTTTTGGCCTTAAGTATTATACATCAATTGCAAGAGTCAAAAAATTCTATTAAACATGTATAATTATTACATTGAAAAAGCAGAATTCATTATATATAAAATAATGAAATATGCTAATTAACCAGGATGCCCTAACGGGTGGACCAGACAGGAGGAGGTTGCTCCCGCAGTGTCGGGGGCGGGGCAGCAGGGGCGTCCATGTGCCTGCGCTGGGGGAGGGCCTGATCAGCAGCAGCAGTGGCTGCTTCAAGGGCCGGACCAGAGGGTGGGCAGTGCTGCGCGATTTCGAATCGTGTGTTGGGCTCCTAGTATGTATATATATTTGTTTATTTCCCACTCTGTCTTTAGACTTAAGCTGTTCCTGTACCCCTGTTTTGAACTCAGTCAGCCCCATGACTTTTACATATAAAAAGTCTGACAGGTAAAAGCACAACTTCAATTAGATTCTCAGAATATCCAGTTCCATGTGCAATTAAAAATTCCAACTGAAAAGAATTGAAATTTTCAACCCCTCTGACCTGTTGCAAGCCAGTTGCCTACAATCTGGGAAGAAGAATAGTGATTGATTTTTTTCTTATGTCTCCTTATCCCTACGCTTATAAATAGCAACAATGGTTTGTGACTCCTCTAAGAGGGGAGATTATGAAGAAGGAAAGTGGGTATTGGAAAATTTTTATTTGGCTAATTCTGTGGTGGGATGGGCCACCCACAGCATTCAAAACTGTCTCTTGCTTGGGTAGAGAGTTTCCATGTGTTCTTCAGAGTAGGGAGTAGGGAGGATAAGCACAATCTTTACCATCTTAAAATCAGAAGTCCTAGTTTTGTTTTTTTGCTCTAAGAATCAACAGAAAACATGTCTCCATCTTAAATGTGACTTGTATATTTCCAAGAGTATTGATCTTCTTAAGGTTGATACTTTAAAAATATCTGGAGCTCCCAGCAAGCGTGGCTCAGTGGTTGAGCGTTGACCTATGAACCAGGAGGTCATGGTTCGATTCCCAGTCAGGGCCTTCAAATGACCAACTTCAAAGTAGCTTTTGCATTGTAGTCCTTCCATGAGTCAGAGATGCTTTTATATTTGGTTTTGAACCATTTCAAATCAAAAGAAAAAGGTAGATAAAGATAAATCACAGAACTACCTACAATCTTTATTATTATTATTATATTATGTTAGTAAATTGTTCTGGCCTTAAAGTTCACTTCATTGTCGCAGCTCTTAAAATGTCCAAAAGGAACTAAAATAATGAAAATATACTTAAGAGCTGATGCTACTAGCTACTATAGGAAAGGTCTTCTGCATTCTACCTACATGTATGATTATTAAACAATTTACTGAAATGTCTGGTTTAGGTTGGATATAGTAAATTACTTTAAAATTTAAGATATTGTTTATATATGTTCAGTTCTTAAATAATCATTTATTCAAGTGTCTGAACTGATATATAACTGAATTAGTAATCATATTATGAATGCACGGAATTTAGTTATTATGCTGAAACACTCTAATGGGTTTTTTTAATTTGAGAAGTATGCTTCTCACTACGACCCCTTTTTTTGTTGTTGCTTTTTTGTTTGTTTGTTTGTTTTGTTACATAGGCAGAAGAAAACCTTGGTATGGTGATGATCTTTACTTTGGTAACAGCTGTCCAAGAAAAATTAAATGAAATAGTGGATCAAATAAAAACTAGAAGAGAAGAAGAAAAAAAACAAAAAGAAAAAGAAGCAGAAGAAGCCGAAAAGGTATATTAAAAGCCGTCGTTTTTTTCACTATTCTCTAAATCTGCCCTCCCTCCCTTCTGTTTTTTGTTGTTGTTGTTTTTATCTGTTTTTGTTTTTGGAAATTTAAGTAATTTTTTTGGAACTCACAAAAATAAATGAAAATAAATTTTAGTAAAGCTATATAAATAAAATCTTAGGAGTTCCTCATTTTGTTGGTGTCATAACACAAGTAACAATAATCAGTAAAGTTTAGTAAAGGTCATGCAGGTAAGATCAAGAAATATAAATTACTTCACTTATGGTATAGAGTTTAGAATTAATAATACCCCCATCAGAGTGATTTAAATACATTCATGCAATGCTTAACATGAATATGTTTTGAGAAATGCATTGTTAGGCATTTCATCATTGTGTGAATATCATAGAGTACACTTATACGAACCTAGATGGTATAGCCTACTACACATCTAGGCCATAAGGTATAGCCTATTGCTCCTAGGCTACAAACCTATACAGCATGTCGCTGTACTGAATACTGTAGGCATTTATAACACAACTAGGGGCCCGGTGCACGAAATTCGTG
>NW_006285799.1:1247705-1256163 GCF_000327345.1 Myotis davidii
CCGATCACTGTCAGTGGCAGGGGGCTTCTTCCTGCTTTCCCTTTCGCCTCCCTGCATTGTGCCTACATATGCAAATTAATCGCCATCTTGTTGGCAGTTAACTGCCAATCTTAGTTGGCAGTTAATTTGCATATAGCCCTGATTAGCCAATGAAAAGGGTAGCGTCGTACGCCAATTACCTTTTTTCTCTTTTATTAGTGTAGATTTGCGTATGCACTAGGTAAGTATTTGTGTACCTAAACATAGAAAAAGTACAATAAAAATTGGTATAAAAGATAAAAGTGGTACACCATTAGACTTTATAAAGACTGCACACTTAGGCTACACTAAATTTATATTAAATCAAGCACAAGAGAAAATGATGCAGTTAAGAAACTTGGTAAACACAAGATGTGTGAGGCTGCTGGTGTAACATGGCATACTGCTTTACAGCAAACTTTTCATATAAATAGAAAGAGTACATTCTAAAATAACGATAAAAGTATAGTATAGTAAATGCATAAACCAGTAACATAGTTGTTTATTATCATTATCAAGTAGTAGCATCCTATATAATAAAAGAGTTATATGCAAATTAGCCGTCACTCTGCCACAAAGATGGTGGCGCCCAGTCCCCTCAGCCCTGCCAGAGTCCCCCAGTCCTGTGGGGGCGGCCACTAAGAGCAGGCAGCATGAGCAGCGTGGCAGAATGCTTGCTTCGTCGCCACGGCAACGAGGCAAGTGTTCCACCCGGCCGCGGACGGCCTCTGGGCAGTGGGTGCCGAGCGTCCTGCCCTGGCTGTGGAGGGCCCCAGGGCTGCGGGTGTGGAGTGGCCAGGCCCCACAGAGAGCAGAGAACCATGGGGAGTGGGCCTAAGCTGTCAGGGCTCCCAGATTGGAGAGGGTGCAGGTCAGGCTGAGGAGCCCATCCCCCGTGCACGAATTTAGTGTACTGGGCCTCTAGTTGTATATAATTGTATGTGCAATATTTTTATACAACTAGTAGCACAGTAAGTTTGTTTACATCAGCATCACCACAAACACATAGTACACTTCCCTATGACATTTGGACAGCTATGATGTCACTAGGCTAGAGGGATTTTTCTACTCCGTTATCTTACACAACCACTGTTGTATAGGTATCCATCATTGACTAAAATGTTAAGCAGCACATGACTGTATTTACTAAAAGAAAATCTCAAATTCTGAAATAAAGTAGAAAGATAAGCTAGTGTTCTAAATTGATGTGTATTCAAAACATCACTATTGACAGCAACAGCTTTCTTCTAAATAGTGAATAGCAATGGTTGTATGTTGAATATTATCTTTGCTTTTTGTAATAAAAATTATAAATGAACTTTTTCAGAATAAATCGCCAAAACCAATGAGAGTAGCCAGTGCAGGCAGATATCATATTAAACACTTTAAAACTTAAAACAGTTTTTCCTGTAAGTGGCTATATTCATTTGTCTAGAAGATCATTAAGTCTTATGTTTTAGACTGTTGCCTCACTTATCTGGTAACCTGTCTTTTTTATTTTCCAAGCAATTATTTCATGGCACTCCTGTTACAATTGAGAATTTCTTAAGTTGGAAAGCCAAGTTTGATGCAGAACTCTTGGAAATTAAAAAGAAACGAATGAAAGAAGAAGAACAAGCAGGAAAAAATAAATTAAGTGGTATGACTTGCCCCTATTTCTGTTCCCCTAAACATTTTGTCATTAGTTCTGATATAGCAAGAGGATCATTTGAACAGATTTCTATGAGATTTTTTTTATCCTCACCTGAGGATATGTTTACTGATTTTAGAGATGAAGGGAGAGTGAGAGAGAGAAACATTGATGTGAGAGAAAAACATCACTTGGTTGCCTCTTGCACCTGCCCCAACCAGGGATCAAATCCACAACCTAAGTATGTGTCCTGACTGGGAATCGAACCCAAAACCTTTTGGTGCACAGGACGATACTCCAACCAACTGAGCCATCCAGCCAGGGCTGTAAGAAAATATACTTAGGCATCCAGGGGGAAAAAAAGAGAAAGCATTCTCTCTACATGTTGATGTATTTTCACACTTAATTATAATTAATGTTTATGGGTTATCTTTGATCTAACTATTACAATGATAGATCTTGAGATACAGCTACCATGACTTCCAGGATTATAAGCCTTAGAAGTGATAGAGTCACATTTGTTTTTCTAGGACTTGAGGCAGACTAGATTATCAGTTGTTCCATTTTAATGCAAATACATTTTATATGCCTCTTAGCTCAGTTCGTAAATTTATTGAAATTCAGAAAAACAGATTTTCAGACTTTTTCCTGGAGAGTTGTAGAAGATGGAGGAAAACTATGCTGTTCAAATTAAACATATTTATTTCTTTTAGGGAAACAGCTATTTGAAACAGATCATAATCTTGACACATCTGATATCCAGTTCTTGGAGGATGGTAAGATAATATTAGAATTCCACATGTATATATTGTACTGTTTTTAATATTAATCCATGAAAATCAGAGTAATAATGACAATAAATCTTTCCTCCCAAGGGTATAAAGAAATACATTTTAAAGAATAAATTCTAATGTTTGATAAATTTATACATAAACTATAGCAATATATTCTTTAAAGTTTTCTGATCACTTAAGCAAAATCAAATATAGCAATAGATAAACAATTAAGATCACATTAGCTTCTAACAACTTGTAAACTAGGCCCATGGTCAGTGATCATCAACTTTGTATGACCAGGACATATCATTGTCTTCAATTTGTCACATGCCACATCATAAAGAATTCATTCTAGAAAGGCTTTTTTTATAACTGGATTTTTTTAGACTATGAACTGGAAGCACAAAGTTGTTAAAATGTGTGAGTCTCTGCTGACCATTACAGACCATTGTTGGCCTGTAATGATTTGCAGTAGCAATTTAATATTTCATCACCTCCCTTGCATGTGGAGAAGTTTCTGTTTGTACCTTTCATTCCCAAGTATAAGACTGAAGATGAAATCTTGTTTTTTTGCAGCTGGAAACAATGTGGAAGTAGATGAGTCTTTGTTCCAGGAAATGGATGACTTGGAGCTGGAGGATGACGAGGATGATCCGGACTACAATCCTGCTGACCCAGAGAGCGACTTGACCGATTGATGGGCCATCCCCGTCTGCCGAGGCTTGACTGCCACAGCATCTGTGGTTATGCCGAGAGGGTGTTGATTTTCCTTCCTTTTTTTCTAAGAAAAAAACAATTTTCAGGAGAATATTCTTCTGAAAGCTTTCATCAATGAACTAATAAACTGACCTTAAAATTTCAAATATAAAATGTCCAATTCCTCTTATTAGTGAGAAGAAGCTCACGTACAGTCAAACCTCATTTCTCAAACGTCTGCCATCTTGAACAATTCGGTTCTCAACTAAATTGTTCACAGAACTAATGTTGAATCATACCTTGGTTTTCCACTCGGCAACCTTTTCATGTTGATACCTCACCATGATAAAGTCTCTCAGGCAACAAACAAAGGAGAGAAATAAACATTAGCACAATTTTAAAACATAAAAAGGCCATCAAGAGTGCTAATGTTGTTAAAGGTGTGAAAGAAACAATGATCACAGGCAATTGAAGAGGTAGAAAAACTTGTTTGGATAAATGAAAAGCAGTCCAGTGATGGCCAACCTTTTGAGCTTGGCGTGTCAGCATTTTGAAAAATCCTAACTTAACTCTGGTGCTGTGTCACATATAGAAATTTTTTGATATTTGCAACCATAGTAAAACAAAGATTTGTATTTTTGATATTTATTTTATATATTTAAATGCCATTTAACAAAGAAAAATCAACCAAAAAAATGAGTTCGCGTGTCACCTCTGACACACGTGTCATAGGTTCACCATCACTGAGTTAGTCAGTGACAGCATTTCGGAGGCAGTGATATGAACAAGCAAAGATATTGCATGCTGTTCTGAAAGACACCCCTGGACCAAGTGCCAAAAGTGATTTAAGGCTAGTAGGGGGTGTTTTGATAAATTTAAGAAAAGAAGTGTTTATTTACAGATTAAACAGTACATTAGACATGTATATAAGAAAGGTGAAAACGGATTCATTTGGGGGTTTGGAATGGATTAACTCAATTTACATAATTTCTAATGGGAAATGATTCCGTTTTCGAAAAAATCACTTCTCCAACAGCCCTTTGGAAGGAATCAAGTTTGAGAACTGAGGTTCCACTGTATTTTCAATCATTTTGTGTTGGAAAGAGATCTTCAGGCTAGAATATAGACTGCTGCTATGCTTAGGTGTGGTTTTATATACCAGGCCATCAAGAGTGCTAATGTTAGCACTCAGTGACTTTTGGATTCTAAGTGTTGTCATTCATACACATACATTACTAGAAGACTGAGGTGAATAGAGTATTAAACTTTCTGAATTCTAGCCTTTGGGTATGATAAATTTAAGTCTTAACAAAACCAGAAGCACATATTATAGTCAGGAATAAAATGGACTTTAGTCCTATTTGAATCAGAACCATCTGTGGAGTTACTGAAGTGTTTTAGGCCTTTCTCGGTTTAAGTTAATAAACGCTGAGCCTCAATCTGAATCTTAAAACTGAAATCTCATGCCAGTGACTCTGGTTGTGATGCGCACTCCTGATTAAGAACCACTGTCCTACCCTTGTGAAGTCTATATGTTGTGATGTTCCCCTGTGCTTCTAATTAACCAGTCTGAAAGGTTCTGAATTCTGGGGGTTGTGCACAGTCTACAAGAGAACCACACTCCACATCCATGCACATGCGAGACCTTCAGAATAATTTGAAATGATTGACTTGGGAATTCCAGGTAGGAGAGTCAGGCTTCATACAAGTTAGCCACTCACTGCAGATTTGGAGGATCGAATCTTCACCACAATGAGAAATCACTTGTGCGATTGATTGCAAATACTGCTTCCATTCAAAAATTTATATGCCGAATACCCACAAATACAGCACTGTCAATCCCATGTTTATATTTGGAGTCAGCCCTTATGATTAAAATCAAATCATTTAAGACAAAGGTATCATTGAGGAATTCAATACTTTTCACCAACTTGAGCCCGACCAGTACAAAGGAATGATAGTCACGTTCAGCATTTCTATGCAGAGAGAAGTCCAAAAGTTTGTGTTATGTGAGGTTTTGCTTTTCCGAAGGAGATCCTTTTTGAAGCTGATCAGCAGATGTGTAAGAATCTAAAAGAGCAGTTCAGTTAAAGTTAAGAAAAGTGGAGGTCAATGAAGACTTGACCGAAGTGTCAAGAATGACTCCACTTCCCCCTTGCTCATGATTTTTTAAAGTCTTAAGTTTTATACGTTTTCTGCAGGTATCAGAGTGGATTGCCAACTGTGTCATTTCAGAATGCCATTTTCAGAATTAGGCAGAACCCAATGATGTGGCAACGAAGACAAGCTGGTTAGTTCTAATGATACTTTGCAGTATTTTTATCCAGAGTAAATATTAACTTTACTGTTGGCCCTGTATTCTGCAAATTAACCAAAGACTCTGGTTTTCAAACTGGAGCATACATCTTACCCAAGGTAAGTGCCTCATTCCCCTCAGCCTAGTCCCTGGTAGTTCAAAAGGCATCAGGGTACCCTGGCCTCTGTCCTCAACATTATTAGGTAGAAAGGCTGGAGGTAGAACCATGTGGAACTATCAGGTAAGGGGGTCTTCGCATAAATGAAAATGCTCAATGAATGAGCAAAATGAAGTCGTTATTGCTAACGCCATGCAGACAGGTAAACTAAGCCAATTAAGGACCTGAAAATACTGGAATGTGAGCTTCTGCCACATAACCCAAGATGCTAAAAAATAGGTTATTGGTTTTGACCATACCAGTTCAAACGTATCTAAATGCGATATAATCATTAAATTATCCTTCAAATTTGATGGTACCTTTAAGATTGATTCTTATAGAACTTACACTATTTCAAAAATATGGATCTGAACATTTTTCACCTATACTTTTAAGATAGTTTTTTTAAAGAATTTCCTTATATTTGGACATATCTTCTGACATCTAAATTTTGTTTATAAAAATATATTTTATTGATTTCAGAGAGGAAGGAAGAGGGAGAGAGAGATAGTAACATCAATGATGAGAGAGAATCATTGATTGGCTGCCTCCTGCACGCCCCACCCTGGGGATGGAGCCCACAACCCGGGAATGTGCCCTTGGCCAGAATCGAACCTGGGACCTTTCAATTCACAGGCCGATGCTCTATCCACTGAGCCAAACTGGCTAGGGCGAGACTTCTGTTTCTGATATTGGTGCTCAATTGATGATGAACCAGCACACGTTGATCCTGCCTCATGGAGCTTAAGCACAAGGGGGGAAAGTGAAGATTTAATAAATATTTTAGTGCACTACTGAAATTTAAAATATTAATTAGTATGAAAATGTAGCTGGTTCTGGTCAAAAGGATGAGAATTGGGATAATAGCTCCTCTACTAACTGGGAGCTTAAAAGACATTCACTTACTCTCTGGTCCTCAATTTCCTCTGTAAGGTGGAGGTTTCAATATGCAAAATCCATTTTAAAAGGAAAATTAATAAACATGTTCAAAATTGGTCAGTTACCAGCAAAGCTCTTCACGGGGCTTTGTCTACAAAACTCTCACATCTTTCCTATTTCACCATATCCCACCGGCCCTACCCAAATAATGTGGGAGAAATAAGACTGCTATGGAGGTGAGTGCCCTTATCCAAGAGGCCCTGGCAAGCTCACTCGCCCCTTCTGCCATGTGAGGTTACAGTGAGAAGACAGCCAAGGAAGCAGGTTCTCCTCAGACATGAATCAGCTGGTATCAGAATCTTGGATTTCCCAGCCTCTGGCACTGTGAGAAATAGATGTCTGTTGTTTATAAGCTTCCCAATCCAGGGTATTTTGTTATTGCAGCCTGAATAGACTAAGACAAATACTCTATCTTCTGCCATCTTACCTAATAATAAAACATGTAAAATGACCGTCCCTCCGCTATGCTCACCAGCCAATCAGGAGAGTATGCAAATTAACCCAACAATGATGATGGTTAAATTGCATACATAGGCTGAAGCGGCAGAGCAACAACTGAAGGCTCCCGCTGGAGCGAAGGCCTGGGTCCCGGGTGCCGGAGGAAAACCGGTGCCAGCAGCCAGGGGAAGGGAAGGCCTATTGCATGAATCTCTTCATGCAACAGGCCTCTAGTTATTTCATAAAGTCTAATTCAGGAGAAAACAAAAGATTATTTAGTAATGCAGGTAGCAACTTCCTTCAACTACAGTTGCACAAATGCTGTCCAGCATTTGCATCTGTAGCAGCAAAACTGCTTCAATTAGAACAGATGGGCATCTTAGCTTCTTAGCTGTGTTTTCGTGTGTGTGTGTGTGTGTGTGTGTGTGTGTGTGTGTGTGTGTGTTTGGTGACTGCTTGCGGTCCAACCTTTCCTTCCACCCATTCATGCTTCCTTCACTCTGTCACAGGTATTGTTCCCGAGAGCACTTTGCGTGTCTGCATACTAATCTCAGTCTGTTTCCTGAGATAACATAACTTAAAATATCTCACAAAATGATTTAAATGAAAGCAGCATGTTGACCTAGTGGCAGTACAGCAATGGTGCAGAACCAGCTGAGAGCAGAGTTTGGAGGGATAGCTCTTGACTCATGCCCTTGGCTATTCACAGACTCCAAGTGTTGTAAGGGAAGTGGTTCTGGGTGGGGGTTGGAAATGTGTAGGAGCATTTTTGCTTGCCACAATATATCAGAGTGGGCAGAAAGCAGAGACACTAGGCATTTTCTAGTGTGAGGACAGTTCATGAAAAACTTCTGACTCCTGCATGCATTTCTAATGTTCCTCTGGATATTCATGGCTGTCAAAACCCCATATAGCTACATTAGAAAACAGTGTTGTGGGAAAACAGAGGTGTGGTGGGTATGATAAGGTTTAGAACTTTTTCTAGAATATAAAGAAATTCCATTAAGCTCCTGTAGCAGGTGAAGTGCTAAGAGAATCTGAGAAGAGACCTCGGGTCGGGATAAGGAGGCTCCTGAACAGGAAGAACGTGAGACACTTGGGAAAGCAAGACCCACATCACTAGCAGCAGTTGCCAGTTTCATGCAACACACACCCGTGCTGGAGTCCAGGGGGAATGAGAGGGTCTCGGTGGAGGTCTGCAAAGCTCAAGGAAACAGAACATCGGCCAGATGAGAGGAGCCTCCCCTCACCAACATGTGGACACCAAGCTTCCCTGTCAGAGGCCCGTTTGGGAAGGAGAAATTCGAAGATCTGTTGAGAGGGGAGAAACAGCCCTGACAGGAAGTTTCCATCGTCGTTAAATGTACTGGTCACTGTTTAACACTGAAAGAGACGTGATCTTTAATCTATAGGCTTACATTATTTTTATAGTGAGAAGGAGGATTTGAGAATAAGATGAGATTCCTTATAGATAAATGGGGCCAATCCCTGCCTGGCTGAGAACAAGA
>NW_006285799.1:1256202-1257601 GCF_000327345.1 Myotis davidii
GCTGAGCATAGAGTGTAATCCTTTTACTGGACTGCAGGAGAATTAAGACACTATAATTAAAACCTTGGCTTGAGTTTGAATCATTGCTAGGAGGCGGTTTCTAGGCAACAAATCCCGTAGTTAATGGATAAGCATGAGAATATCCTATGAAAGATAGCTGAGAATATGAAAATCATGTACATCCTGCAGTTACACTTCAAGAATATTAACTGATAGTTATATAACGAAGATAGTGTTGAAGTATGATTTTTTTCTTCTTCTCTTTCCATATTTTTTATGATGCAAAATTTAGCACATGCCCATAGCTTGTGTTGTGGTTATGAATGGCAGAAATGAGATTTATGTGAATTTTATTCTGAATTACCATAGGATACAAACACATTTTTTCCCATTTAATAAGAATTTTTCGTTCCTATGGAGTTAGTCCATTTTGCTAAAGACAGGGTGTATTTCTCAGATTGCTTTTTCTAATGAATCCTATATAATAAAAGACCAATATGCAAATCAACCAAACAGCAGAATGACTGGTCGCTATGATGTGCACTGACCACCAGGGGGCAGACGCTCAATGCAGGAGCTGCCCCCTGGTAGTCAGTGTGCTCCCACAGGGGGACTGCCTCTCAGCCAGAAGCAGGGCTCACAGCACAGCAGCGGTGGTGGGAGCCTCTCTCACCTCCATGACAGCGCTAAGGACCCCTCTGGGGATGTCCACCTGCTGGCTTAGTAGGGAGTGGACCTAAACTGGCAGTCAGACATTGCCAGAGGTGTTCCAGACTGTGAGAGGGTGCAGACCGGGCTAAGGGAACCCCCCCACCCCAGGCCACCCTGCACCCCCAGTGCATGAATGTTGTGCACTGGGCCTCTAGTATCTAAATAGTATTACATTTACATACCTCTTTTAATCATGAAAAGGACACCATTGCCATCTATCAACCAAATTCAGTAAATTGTCTTGAAAATACACTCACGAGTGCCATCTAGTGGTTAAAGAATCTATTGCATTTGTAGCTGCCACTACTGTTCTGCAGAACAGAGGGCAAAAAACTAAAACAAACAAAAAACAGAACTTACCTCCCATCCTGGCCACTTCTTCAAATTTTGTCGCCCCTCTACAAAACGCCTGCCTTTGTTTACTCTTGGTGTCAGCTAGTTGTGGGGTTTGTTTTTGCTGTTTGGTGTTGATCCTGACTTTGTAGATGTTTCCAAAAATGCCAGAACTTCAGTGACAGAGTTTGGTGTTCGCTGTGGCAGGCAGCAGAATCTGGATAGTCAGTTACAATTTTTGGCGACTCTTCTGGGACTATGTGGATCCCAGTAAGGCCCCGAGGGCCTGGGCTGAGGGTCCCAGCTGCTTGTGGCAGGCTGACCCCATGACAGGGACTACAGGGATTTCCCAGCA
>NW_006285799.1:1257785-1258693 GCF_000327345.1 Myotis davidii
GTTTGCCAAAGGTCTGGTAAACAGGATAAGATCTCTCATGTGCAAGATTTCATGTTGTTACATGATAAAAATTCTACTCTGAAAGAATCTACATGGATGGTTCAAAGAGGGGGGGGAACGGTCTCACTCCCAACCCCCAACAGTAAAACTCAAGATCATTAAAATAAAGAGTGAAATGGTGGTTTCTGAGGGGCTTGGAGGTAGAGAGAATGGGGAGATGTTGGTCAAGGGCTACAAACTTTCAGTTATACAAGGAGAAGTTCTGATGATTTAATACACAGCTTGGTTACTATAGCTAATACTGTATTGTATACTTGAAATTTGCTAAGAAAATATATCTTAAGTCTTCTCACCATAAAACAAGAAAGTGTGACATATGCAGGGGGGAAAAGCAGTTAATAAAAACTGACCCAGTACCTATTACAAATACATTGGAAGGTCTTCATAGCAAATTCAATCTGGCAGAAGAAATCATCAGGGAATGTAAAGATAAGTTAATCAAGATAATCCAATCTTAAGGAAGAAGAATACAAAAAAGAAAAGAAAACTTGAACAGATCATCAAAGACCTGTGGGAAAGGAGCGACATGCTAACTCTAGGAGATCAGAATCCAGACAAGTTCCAATACCCCGATTTCAATGAAATGTACCATATGCCAAGAAACAGTGTCTTAGTTCATTCAGAGACAGTTTCTGTTAACTGCTCTATTTTTTGGCATGTCACACTTCCCTGTTTCTCCTGTTTGGCTTTGTTGTTTTTAATTGTTTGTTATAGTGAGTTCCTAGAATTAATTTTATGGAAGAGTCTGTTTTCCCAGATATATGCAGTCTTTGTGTCTCCACTAAGTTCTGTGGGTTTAAAAGAATAGTTTTATCTTTAAGTCTGAGCCACCATAGCTCAGCGGTTCA
>NW_006285799.1:1258728-1260613 GCF_000327345.1 Myotis davidii
AATAAGAGGAATTATTTATATGCTTAAATATCTTAAATTTATAAATTTTCTACCTTTTCACTGTTTATGATTGACATAAAATTTAAAAGTTCAATGACCATAAGTTTTAGTTTACTTTCCTCAAGCTATTTATTTTAATTATTGACTCATATTATTATTTTTTAATCCTCACCTGAGTATATTTTTCTATTGGTTTTTAGGGAGAGTGGAAGAGAGTGGGAAAGACAGAGAGAAACGTCGATGTGAGAGAAACACATCAACTGGTTGTTGCCTGCATGCGCTGTGATCAGGGCCCAGGCCAGGGAGAAGCCTACAACCGAGGTACTGCCCTCGACCGGAATTGAACCGGAATCTTTCAGTCCACAGGCCTATGCTCTGTCCACTGAGCCAAACAGGCTAGGGCTTCACATTATTCTTTATAATCATTAACATATTGTGTCTTCATGAAATGGGTTATTGATTTATTTTACTTTAGAAATCACAGTGAGAAAAAGGCAGTCTGAATACTTGCAAGGACATATTTCTGTCACATCAAACCCTTATTTTCTCAGCAGTAAATATTTCTCCAATTAAAGAGGTTGAAGTCTTCTTTTGGGTCAAATTTTTATTCAGTAAAAAGTGATAATAGAAAAGATGAAACTATAAACTCCAAGCTACTAACTACAGTTCTAAGTAAGAAATACAAGCTGACTTTGCCTGGTGTAGTGCCTGCAGAATAGGGGTGAGGGAAACGGTGTTAGGAAGAACTTGAGTTGTGTTCCAAATCAGATAGGGTGCCACCTATAATGTCAACAGAGGCAAAAGAGTCATTATTTATCCTAGTATATGTGAAGAAATATTTGTTACTCAAGAATCTACAATGGAAGAGAAGCAGCAGTTAAGGTCAACAGGCCAAGTGAATAGACAGGGAATTTGAACAGACTTTAGAACATTCATCTTTTGTGGTCATTCTATTTAGAAAACAAACTGACCGGTACATTGTGTGCCTGTGAAAAAAGATGCCACACAACAGTGTCTCAAGAACAAACACCAGAACCTACCACTACCTCTGAGATATAGTGGCATAAAGACCTTTCCAACATTTGTCCAATGAGGGTTATAATGGCTGATAAATGGTGATTGGCAGTTAAATGAGTATTACATTTGTGTCAAGAATATTGTAGAATTTGGGAAAACACCTAATCCTTCCAAGTTAATTCACTTACAATTTGCAGATATGGCCTTTTCTATTCATCTTCTCAGTTCTTCACACTACATTTTTCTCAATTCTGTTTCATAAGAAACAACACAAACATTTAAAGGCCCCAATAGGAGTGCTATTGAAGTAAAAACAACTGAGTTCATTGTACTGATGATCTGTGGGAATAAGACAGTCATGAGTGGGACAGTAAGCACAAACATCCGTGTTTTCTGGAGTTATTCCAAAGCAAGGACTTTGAATCCTACCAGGCAGCCCTGAGTATCTTTGAGCTGGTTGAACCATTTATCATTCATTATTTGTGGTCAACCAGTCTATTCTGAGGTCATTATGTCAGTGTCAGCCAAACCCCTCCTCTTGGGTGAATTATTGATTCTGAGAGCACTGCTAATTGGTTAATCATTAGTGTGGACTAGTGAGTGTTTACCTGTATCTTTCTCCATTGGTATCAACAACAAGCATGTCAAACTCGCGGCTGGCGGGCTACATGCTTTGTCAGCTGCGAGTTTGACATGTTTGACTTACACAGATTCCAAGCTAAGTTCAAACGGGAAACTTTCAGTCAGGGATGCAGGACAAGCATGATGATTCTCTGCATCTGCCAGTACACTCTGGGTGTTTGCGTTTCATCTATTGGGATTTATAAACTGTTTTCAACGTTTAATACACCATCTGGAATAAGCCATA
>NW_006285799.1:1260633-1266152 GCF_000327345.1 Myotis davidii
CCGCCCCGCTTTCTCTGGAAGGTTGTCAGGATGGTCGTTGTGCTGTTTGGTTCTATTAGCATATTAGCTCTTCATTATATAGTGATTGTTTGTTGTACTAAAAGGTTGCTGTCTCAGAATGTCAAATCCTATAGGAAAGCAAATTTTATCAACTGCATTTTAAGCAAATCCATAACCATACCACTTTTGAATTTTGTCATATTGGACAGCTATTGCTTTACTCTAAATTGCAGGCTTGTAACCAGGTCATATCTTTGAACTAAATAGGGTTCATAGAAATTCAGGGAATTATTAAATAGAAATAATAACAACAATGAATATATAGAAGGTGGTACCCCTTCTAGCATACCTAAGTGAAAGCTTAAAAAAAGGAAATTTAGAAACCTCAGGTCATGTTTCATATGAGTGTGATGGCTCTACATGAGAGATGAAATACTTGAATGAGGTTTTGGAAAACCTCAACATATTTGTGAGGGTGTTTGGAGAACTTTTCTAAATTACCTTTAATTTGTCTTATGTCCCAGGGTGAGAAGGGGATCTGGGGTAAAGTATGACCAGATCCTTTATCTGTCTTAGGGCAAGTTAAGGTCAGTTGAGCCCTGGGCGGGGATGTGGCTCCACCTTTTCCTCTGGTGGATTTTGAGTTGTTATTGCCAGGAGCATGAGATTAAGTTTACAGTTCCTGCCTGTCTTTGGCTTGTCCTCTAGAGTAAAGAAAGTCTGAACATATGGGACTTCTAACCATTTTTCTTCCTTCCTATAGAAAAGGTCTAATTGTAGGATGGTGTTATACTTGAGGCTTCCCCCTAAGGGCAACTCTCCCCATTTGCCAGTTGGTATTGAGGCCAAACCTGAGTGCAGAACAAAATCAAGAGCTATTTTTTTTTTAAGGTTTGTGGGTCAGAATTATTCCAATTTTTGAGGGGCTGCTTTTATGTGGTGTGAATGGCTCACTTCCCACCTGAGAGGAAAAAAGGCACAAGGATGTTCCCTTTATCCATTGTGCTTCACAAAGGACGTCCTGTGTCCATTGTCACTATCCTTGTGGTGGGGCGTCCCTCACCTGGCCCAGGCTGAAGGGAGCCCCCACCCTCACACTAGGAGTGAGTTTACCTTGCCCATGTCCGGTCGCAAATAAGGCTGTCGGGTGGACTAACCACACTTACCACCATGGTGAGGACCCGAGCTCACGCAGAAGGTGTCTCCTGCCTCCCTAACCTGTGGGGAAAGTGTGCAGAACCCGTGTCCTGCTCTCAGGCCCCTTGTCTGTGATTAAAAGTGCCTGAGGTACCCATTAATGTGTTTGAAGTACATGCTGAACTGGATGGTTAAGAATATAATGAACTTAATTCCCAAGGGGTTTACACTAGGATGTGGACTTAAGAGAGTTTACACAGTACCTGGAACCCTGGTTAGGCCAGTATGCAGGTATCTGAGGAGAGTACGAACAATTCCATTCCCACCCCTTGTATGCCCTTGTCATTAGGGATTTATTCTCTGCCTGATTTCTGGGGCAAGGATGGAATCTATTTCAAGCCAAATTTAGTACTTTAAACCTTCTGCTCACCGGCTTAATTCTTTATTTTTACTGAACCTTAATTTCTGCTGTTTTACTTCCTAACCTTAAAAATGCCACCTCAGAGACTTTACCTCCTTTCAAACAGGGTAACTAACTTGGTCGCTTCCTAGAAAAATGCCTAGGAGAAGGAAATGCTAGCCTTCTCTTTATATATCTTTTTGTATTATCTCCAGTTAATAATTCCCTGAAGTTCTACAAGCCCTTATCCAATTCAAAGATATGACCTGCTTAGAAGCCTGCAATTTGGAGTAAGTCAGAGTCCTTTTTATGGGTTTCTCTAAAGACTTAAATGCACCAGAGTAAAGCAATGGCTGTCCAATATGACAAAATTCGAAAAGTGGCATGGTTATAGATTTTTTTAAAATGCAGTTGATCAAAACTTTTACTTTCGTATAAGATACTAGAGCAGTGGTCGGCAAACTGTGGCTCATGAGCCACATGGGAGCCGCAGTTTGCCAACCACTGTATTAGAGGCCCAATGCACGAAATTCATCCAAGAGTAGGAAATTCATCCAAGAGTAGGCCTTCCTTCCCCCAGCTGCCAGCACTGGCTTCCCTTTGGCACCCTGACCTGGGCTTCCCTCACAGAGGGAGTCCCTGCCCACCCGCCATAGCCGCCGGTTGGTGGGGGTTCCCTATATGAGGCGATTGTGGAGCCCCCTGATTGATTGCCCTGCCAGCTGGGGGCCAGGGCCTCCTTCTGCAGGGCAATCATGGGGTGATGGTCAGGCCCCCGACCAATTGCATCACACCCGCCTTAACTGGCCTGGCACCAGTGGGTGTCATAGCATGGTTGTCCGGAAGGTCGTTTGGTCTAATTAGTATATTATGCTTTTATGATTATAGACTAGAGGCCTGGTGCACAAAATTCATGCACGGGGGCAGGGGTCCTTCAGCCTGGCCTGCACCATCTCCAATCTTGGACTCCCTCAGGGGACATCAGTCTGCTGGTGCGGGATCAGGTCTAAACCAGCAGACGGACATCCCTCTCGCAATCTGGGACCGCTGGCTCCTAACCACTCGCCTGCCTGCCTGCCTGCCTGATCGCCCCTAACCCCTCTGCCTGCCTGCCTGCCTTATTGCCCCTAACTGCCTCTGCCTGCCTGCCAGCCTGATTGCCCCTATTTTGGCCCCCTGCCGGCTTGATTGCCCCTAACCGCCTCTGCCCCCAGCCTAAGCCAAAGTCTGGCCTCCCTCTGCTGAAGGCAACCTGGCCAATCAGAGGAAGGCACCGCTTCCCTTACCCTGATGCTGCTGTCACTGGCGGCCACCATGGCTGCCTGAGCCTTGGGCTGGCCCTTGCTGCGGCAGCCACCATCCAGGGCTTGCCTGAGCCTCAGGCAGCCGCTGCGGCTTTATCTGGAAGGATGTCCTGATGGTCGTGCAGAAGACATCCGCCCTAATTAGCATATTATCCTTTGATTAGCGTAGATGACTAATTCTGAGACAACCTTATAGTAAATAATCCCTGAAAAATGACATAGAGAACAACAAACAAGTTGTATGTAAAGAATAGCGTGTGGCACGTGGCTTTTGCAGACGGTGTAGTAAACATTGAAAACAATTGATAAACCCCAATAGGTGAAACCCACAAACACCGGAGTGTCAGTGTCAGACGCAGAGCATCATCCTGCTGGCCCTATGTCCCTGACTGGAGACATGTCATTTCTGAAAGTTTTCCGTTTGACCTTGGCTCTGAATCTGAGTAAGTTCTTTTGTGAAGTAGATTGAAACCTCTCTAACATTCAAAGTATATGTATCTAAATAGAACAGGGTTATTAATTTTTTATTTGACAAAGCTTCCTCATGTAATTTCAAGGGTATTGAATCGGCCTCATTTAGTTCAAAAATAATTTCTTTTTGAAAAGAGAGAATAAATCCTTGAGGTACCCAAGGGCCCTTGGGGTGTCCCAAAGGTATTTCTCAGTCAAAAGCCTTGAAAATCCACACTCAGAAGAATTGCCAAAAATACTCAATCTGAAGGCCATCAAACTTAAACTGGTTTTAATATTAAAAATTTGGTCTGGACAATAGAATTCACCCTTTTTAATACGGCCAGTAAATTGTCATTTTCTAGTAATGCCATCGGAGGCTAAGATTTTACCGCAGAAACAGAAGCTCAGACATATACAAAGACTGCCACATACTTTGAATTGTTCATTTTTGCAGAAAAAATACTGGGAGGACACACCTACCTCCCACCCATTCCTTTGCGCAGCGTCCCCATGAGTGCCAAGCGGCCAAGCCTTGATTGCCCGCCCCATAGCAGCCTCAGTGCCCCTTCAGCAGACCTGCTTGGGTTTGGGATGTCACAGGCAGGCCCTGTACCATGTGAGCCACACCTTGGGACCACCTGACCCCAACTAACAATGCTGTGCAGGGAAATTTTAATGGGAGCGATACTGGGCAGGGCTTTGCAATGTTCCACACCCTGCCCCCTCCCAGAGTGCTTGAGTGGAGTTGGCAATGCCCAGGCCTTCCCATATTATTGGAGTTCAGGGGAGCAGGCACAAGAGGGGGAAGTCCTGGGAATGCAAGCCTTATCTTAAAATTAAGTCTTCAAGTTCCTCTGCTGAATATCACCTAGTAACCTCCTTCTGCCACCTTGAGACCAAAAAGTGTTTCATAAAATAAAGCTACCTTTTTTTCTTTTTTTTCCCCTTCCCCCTCCCTTTTTGCCTGGGGGCAGTGGGAGATTTCTTGAGGAAACAGCTGTTATCAATCTCCAGCAGGGAGAACACCTTTATTATGTTAACTAGAGACTCAGTGCATGGATTTGTGCACTGGTGGTCCCTTGTGGCTTGCAGGGATCAGGCCAAAACCGGCTCTCTGACATCTCCTGAGGAGTCCCAGATTGAGAGAGGGCACCGGCCAGGCTGAAGGACCCCACCAGTTCATGATCAGGGCCAGGGAGGGACCATGGGAGTGGAGCCCTAACAAGTTTGGCTCAGGGGATAGAGGGTTGGCCTGCGGAGTGAAAGGTCCCAGGTTCCATGCACAGAGAAAGATCCACGGAGACTAAGGGAAGCTAGAGAGTTCTGAATGCTGTCTCTGTGTAAAACATTCTTCGCCGACTCCGTCCACACCTTTGGGAACCCCTGAGCCCCCGGGGCTGGACCCCGGCAGTTCCATTCTGATCAAGGGCATGTACTTTGGTTGCGGGTACATTCCCAGTAGGAGGTGTGCAGGAGGCAGCTGATCGATATTTTCCTCTCATTGATGTATCTAACTCTCTATCCCTCTCCCTTACTCTGTAAAAAATCAATAAAATATATTTTAATAAAAACAAAACAGGAGTGGAAGGCCATCACTTAAGAAGGACAACCCTGGATGTTTTAAAAAATGAATTTAAATACACTGTGATTTTGTAAAGTCTTTTGAACCTCCCATAGTCATAGCCAGTTTTACATAGGATGTTTGGAGTAAAACCCTGGAAAGGAACACCAACCTTCTGAGATAGGTCTAAAAGATTCATGAACCATCCTTCATGCCCAAGGAAGATATTGCTACAGCTTTCAAATACCTGTTGTTATTGTAGTTTCCAATTTAAGTAAATATGACAATTGGTTACATGCAGCTCTCTTTATTATCACCACCAGTTTTGACGGTTGTTTTGTCTGGACTAATCAGATGTCTATTTCTTATGTCAATAAAGTACAGTGGGGCCTTGACTTAAGAGTGTCCCGACTAACGAGTTTTTCGAGTTACAAGCCGTCTCTCGGCCGATTTTTTGCTTTGAGTTGCGAGCTAAAATTCGGGTTACGAGTCAGCTTTAGATACCCCACCGCTAGTTGGCACAGCGAACGTCACAGTGAACGCCACATCAGCCCAGCATCACGTGTCTCACTCGTTCACTTTTGATTTGACATACGAGTAATTTGAGTTACAAGCTCTGTCAAGAAACGAATTCAACTCATAAGTCAAGGCCCCACTGTAGTCC
>NW_006285799.1:1266219-1268562 GCF_000327345.1 Myotis davidii
ACCCTCTGCTCTTTGCTCCTTGTTTCTGTGACAAAATAGCTTGTTCTTAAGATTGTGCAAGACATAATAAATATAATAAGCAGCTAAAAGGAGTGATTTTAGAATGTTTTCATGGGTTGCTTGACACTTTTCCCTCTTTTCTCCGAATCCCGAAATCCTGGAATTGGTGCTTTTTGGTGTGTGTGTCCATGTGATACAGTATAAATTCTTCCTCACCACACTCCAAAAGTTGAGTTATCTATGGTTTTTCCTGGAAAACTTCATAATAGCAAAGTCAGCACTCCATCTATCCCCTGAATGCATTCTTTGTGCCTTACCAGCCAGTCTCCTTTATCCTCACTTCTCAATAGGTGAGGTTGCCTGGACTTCTTCACCTTGATCCAGGAAAGCTCTAGCAACTTAGTAGGGCCTGAACTGGATCTTTTAATTGGAGATCAAATAACACCCCACAAAGCCTTCTCTGGAGGTTGAGATAAACATTCATTGAAACAGTATTTTGCGCCCCCCCCCTTTTTAAGTGTGATCTGCAGGATTGTTAAAATGCAAATTTCCAGGGCACACTTTCCAGAAATTCTAATCCTATCAGTCTGTTATAGGGCCTAGAATATGAACATTTACCAAAACCCAGGAAATTCTAATGCAAGTGATGTTTCTACTCTTACTCAGAAAAATTATAACATCTGACTTTCCTCTATTGGTCAGATGATTTAGATTGTTTGTAAAAGAATTAATGTTTTTTGACATGCAATTTAGACAAAGCCATATATGCAACTTTAACAAATTCATTTTCTAGGTATGCACAGAAAATTTTTAAAAGTACACGACTAACATATGTGTTGGTCTTAAACCTAGTGTTATTAGAACTTCTGCGATTTCCTCATCTATTTGACACTCAAGAATAGATTTCTGGCCCAGTTGGTGTGGCTCAGTGGTTGAGCATCAACCTATGAACCAGGGATCACAGTTTGTTTCCTGGTCAAGGAACATGCTTGGGTAGCGGGCTCAATCCCAGAAGGGGGCATGCAGAAGGCAGACAATCAATGATTCTCTCTTATCTTATCATTGGTGTTTCCATCTCTCTTTCTCCCTCTCCCTCTTGGAAATATATATAATAGATTTAGTAGGTGGAGCTAATAGAGAAATGCCTAGCTGGTTCAATTTTTTAAAAATCTATTTTATTGATTTTTTTACAGAGAGGAAGGGAGAGAGATAGAGAGTTAGAAACATCGATGAGAGAGAAACATTGATTAGCTGCCTCCTGTACACCCGCTACTGGGGATGTGCCCCCAACCAAGATACATGCCCTTGACTGGAATCGAACCTGGGATCCTTCAGTCCACAGGCTGATGCTATATCCACTGAGCCAAACCAGTTAGGGCATAGCTGGTCCAATATTTGAACAGATATGTCTTTAGACCATATGCTTCCTATTTATATTTGGACTTTCTTATTTAGATTTATTTAGGATTTCTGATAAAAGTTCAATTGGAAAATGTAATAAAAACCATACAATAGTTTGCAAATATATGAGGGTGACATCTCCAAAGTAAAAGCAGGTGGTGTTACACACAGAGCATATTCCACAATTTATTTGACATGGCAGACAGATCTCAAAGCCTCAGAAGCTTCAGGGACAACAGATTATTTCTGTTCCAGAAAAAAAAAAGGTTTTACTCCCAATTAATAAGAACTAAATTTCCCCAGGAAAACTCACTTAACACTGAGACTTCTGACTTCGCCGGCAACTCTGGGGTCCTCACGAAGCCCACCTTCAGGTCCCTGTTCGGGCGCCAATCTGCGGTGACCCGCACCTCGGAGAGGGTCCGACGGGTAGAGGTGGCGTGGGATGAAATACAAGAGACCATGAGACGGGGTTGGGAGGACTGGCACAAGGCACCAGCAACTTTATTTTTTACACACACTGTTTTATAGCTAAGCTGTGGCTGGTGATGCTTCATAGATCACTGTTAGGGCTTGGCTTCTGATGGGGAAGTAGCAGATCGTTACAGGCTGGGCAAGACTGGGCAAGCTTTGTCTAGTTCCACCTATGTTTGGGTCCGTCTATGTTTGACAGTTGCTATGACAAAATGTCTGCTTGCCTAGATCACGAGAACTGGGGTGCAAGCCAAGTTCATGTCCTTTACATGACTTGGAGTGGGGTCAGGCCTTTCCTGTAGCCTCACGGCCTCTTACATCTCCCCCTTCTTTGTGTTTTAGGTGCAGTTCATGCACAGCGGTTTGCAAGGATCGGAGGCTTCCTCCAATGGCTCGGATGCAGACTGGAAGTAGACAAAACAGAATGGTTATGCATACCCCATATAATAAAAGAGAAACATGGTAATT
>NW_006285799.1:1269674-1272072 GCF_000327345.1 Myotis davidii
AGCGGAGGCACGAGGCCTCCTGGCACCAGGATCAGCGTGACAGGGGACAGCGCCCAAACCCCCTGATCGCCCTGCGGCTCTGTGTGTGACAGGGGGCGGGGCCACAACCCCCTGATCACCCTGTGGCTCTGTGTGTGACAGGGGGCATCACAACCTCCTGATCTGCCCTGCTCTGTGCATGACAGGAGGCAGCGTCCCAACTCCCCAATCGGCCCTGCTCTGAGCCCGACCAAGGCAGGCACCTAGGGATTGGAACTTCCCTCTGCCACCCGGGAGTGGGCCTAAGCCAGCAGGTCGTTATCTCCCGAGGGGTCCCAGACCCCACCCCCTAGCCAGTGCACAAATTTTTGTGCACCGGGCCTCTAGTAAGTATCATAATCCCAGAACCTAATAATGAGATCCACTGGGTAGAAGAAAAACCGACTTTCAATCTCATTAAAAATCTTAGCTGCCACCTCTGCAGGCGGAAGCTCAGGTCCCTTTGCACTCATTATAGCCTGAATTTCCTCATGCAATTTCAAAATATCCAATGATGTATTAGAGGGCTTCCATATACCTAAGAGATGTGCTTTAACCTTATTCTATTCCTAAGAGGAAGCATTATAAAACTTGGGAGTTACACAAATGTTATTAGATTCAATATGACAGCGGAGACTAGCACGAAGCTTAAGATTTTGTAACTGATCCCCTAATAAAAGCACAGTCTGTTCCAAAACATCAATCTTCTGTTCTAACTTCCTATCGATCCTGTCTTGAGCATCTAAAGCAACACTCATATTTTTAGCAAGATCTTCTACATAATGAGCTGTATGAATTTCTTGAGTTAAAGCTATACCTGCAGTAGTCGCAGTAGCAATAAGAGAAATTACAGCTACTAAACCTGCAATAAGCATTCCTAAAAATCTATTAGTTCTAGTAAGTAACTCATATAATCTTATCAATACTTGTCCTGAATGCTCATACCAGGCACCATTGACTTTAACAGGAAGCATAACAAAGGAAGGCTGATGCAAAATTACAATGTCAAAATTTCTATCAGTAACAGATATACAATTGGTGAGATTACACCCTTGACAAGCAACAGAATATCCTTCCTTCTCAGGGTCATTCCAAGTCTGCAGAGTGAAGGTTGGTGGATCAATCACATGAGCCCAGTGAACCTCAGCCGAAGTCACTGGCAAGAGTCTAGTCAAGGCGATCAAAGCCAAAATTAATCCCCAGGAAGAGTTCCGAGTGAATGCTTTGAGCTCCTGCATCCAGCCTCTTCAAAGAACCTAGGTGATAGGAGGAGTCATCTCCGTCTGCCAATGATCCCTCCACTGGAATGTGTCCTGCCTCTTCCTCAGAGATCTCATCGCAAACTCGGTCATTGGGGTCTGCATCTGGAACTTAATCACAAGCATACCCTCTTCCCCAAGTGAGCAACTCCATAGTGTTAGGATCTTTCTATTTTACCCCGATGAGCTCCCGTGGTCCAGTGTCGATCTGCAGCAGACAAACCCTTCGCGTCCAGGTTCAAAAAATTTAAATAGTGAATGTTGTAATATTTGGTGAGGAGAGTACGGACCCCATAGCTCCCCCTTCTTTGTTTTTTGGATCTGATTTTTTAGAAAACGATGTGCCCTTTTGACTATGCCTTGTCCTTGGGGATTATAGGGGATTCCTGTCTTGTGAAATATCTGGTAATATTGACAAAATTGTTGAAAAGCTCTGCTGGTATATCCTGGTCCATTATCTGTTTTTATAATTTTAGGTATACCTAAAAGGGAAAATCCTGTATAACAGTGGTTAATTACATGCTTAGTAGCTTCACCTGTTTGGGCTGTAGCAACCAAAAATCCAGAATATGTTTCAATAGTCACATGGACATATTGTTGCCTTCCAAAGCCAGGGACATGAGTGACATCCATCTGCCAAAGATGACCTGGAAGGAGACCACGAGGATTTACTCCTTCTACTAGTGGATGATGGTTTAAATCACCACAAGTAGTACATTCCTTAACTATTTGTCTAGCCTGTTCTCTGGTAATTTTAAATTGGCTTTATTAAAAAATTCTTTAAGAAGAGAGAATAAACTTTAAAAATATAAGATATAATTAATGGATTTAATTTTGTCCTTTAGATTTTTTTGTGAGGGAAATTTAGATTAATATTTTAGTATTTTGTTATTTTAGAATATCTAATTTAATTTAGTAAACTCCTAAAGCCTTGGGCTGCTATTGACTGGAAACAGGTAACTATTAAAATGTAAATTAGTTACATTCTTTCTACTAAGGACGGGAAATTGGGAAGCAAGCCTCTTTTTAGAAGTTGCTATTGGTAGGAAATTTTTGGCCTACCTGCTTGTTTTGTTGGGGGAAGGGAGGCTAGCCCTTTCTCTCTTAGAAATTGCTTTGGG
>NW_006285799.1:1272474-1273074 GCF_000327345.1 Myotis davidii
TAAATTTTTGTAATAGAGATAATTTTTTGAATTTCCTTTTTGGTCTTGAAGTTAACTTTTTAATATCCTTTATTAGTATTTAAAAACTGTTCTTTATTATGGAAATGCCAATCCTGCTGCTAAAATCTAGCTAGCATCTTTTTTCCTTTGCGTTAAATTTGCCATTTTTCTTAGGAAATAATCAGTCTTGGGTTTTATTTTGTATGTTTGTAAAGAGATTTTAGCTTAAAACTCTATCTAAATGTCCAAAATCAGACGATGCGCGCATTAGTTTTAAGCCAGCTTTTCTCTTTACATGTGCACAAAAATCCCAGATGCATTTTTAAATTTTGTAAAACTTTTCAATTCCCCACATGCTTTGGGGGGAGTTTCCCTAGGTAATATTACCGAACAGATGATCACTGCTAGCATGGCAGGAAAGATGCTCTCCAGCGTCAGGCGTCTGTACCATCTTCTCTACCATGCCTCAGGTGATCTCCAGGCTGTTTGTTGTCCACCTCCTTCTGCTCATCTTCAGTGGACTGCTTGGAGTTGCTGCTCTCTGTGGCTGAGGTACTGGATTGTCTGCAGCTGCATGATGTGGCTCCAGACACAAGGGAC
>NW_006285799.1:1273225-1281852 GCF_000327345.1 Myotis davidii
TTCCTTTTTGGTCTTGAAGTTAACTTTTTAATATCCTTTATTAGTATTTAAAAACTGTTCTTTATTATGGAAATGCCAATCCTGCTGCTAAAATCTAGCTAGCATCTTTTTTCCTTTGCGTTAAATTTGCCATTTTTCTTAGGAAATAATCAGTCTTGGGTTTTATTTTGTATGTTTGTAAAGAGATTTTAGCTTAAAACTCTATCTAAATGTCCAAAATCAGACGATGCGCGCATTAGTTTCAAGCTAGTTTTTATATGTGTACAGAAATCCTAGAAATCCTATTTTTAAATTTTTGTAAAACTTTTCAGTTACGAGGAGATTTTAAATTAGAATACATGGGGAGGGGATGTCCATATTGGATCGCCACATGCACCCTTCTTCCCTTCCCCCATATTCTGCTTTGGGGGAAGTTTCAGCAAATGATTCAGATGGCATATTTATTTCTAACTTTTTGCTATGTTTCTTTAGTTAAACTATTGACCTACACTTGAATATAGGGAATTTGGTCGGGGTGATCCGGCCAGCCATAGACAACATGGTGAACACGAAAAGCGGTGGTTAAATCATAAGTCCCCATAGTTGGCTATCCCACCTGGAAAGTGGGCCACTCCTGTTCAGAATTTCTGTAAATCAAAAGCATTAACATCTTAACCTTTAAATCTACCCTAGAACTTTAATTTAATACAGTAAATTTACAACCTAGGTAAGAGCAACTGATAGACAGAAATCTTTATTAGGTAAGTGGGCTGATTCCCCTTTAATAGTGAGCAAAAGACAGAAAAATAATTTTCGCAGCTGCCAAGAGACTTCTGCAGACTACCACGGGTCCAGCCCAAACGTTCAACCAAGCGTATCAACAGAACAGCAGAATAAATCAAAGTAGCTTTTACTTCACACAGATTAGTTAACAGTGGGTTTACTTTGTCCCCACCCCATGATGAGCGGTGACGAGAGACAGACAAGGGAAGGAGTGACCTGTTTTCATAGATCCTCATGCAGATGCCCGCCTGGCCACGTCCCTTAGGAGCTTAGATTCGTCTTAGCTAAGGTGCACCTGTATGTCCATATTGGATCGCCACATGCACCCTTCTTCCCTTCCCCCATATTCTGCTTTGGGGGAAGTTTCAGCAAATGATTCAGATGGCATATTTATTTCTAACTTTTTGCTATGTTTCTTTAGTTAAACTATTGACCTACACTTGAATATAGGGAATTTGGTCGGGGTGATCCGGCCAGCCATAGACAACATGGTGAACCTGAAAAGCGGTGGTTAAATCATAAGTCCCCATAGTTGGCTATCCCACCTGGAAAGTGGGCCACTCCTGTTCAGAATTTCTGTAAATCAAAAGCATTAACATCTTAACCTTTAAATCTACCCTAGAACTTTAATTTAATACAGTAAATTTACAACCTAGGTAAGAGCAACTGATAGACAGAAATCTTTATTAGGTAAGTGGGCTGATTCCCCTTTAATAGTGAGCAAAAGACAGAAAAATAATTTTCGCAGCTGCCAAGAGACTTCTGCAGACTACCACGGGTCCAGCCCAAACGTTCAACCAAGCGTATCAACAGAACAGCAGAATAAATCAAAGTAGCTTTTACTTCACACAGATTAGTTAACAGTGGGTTTACTTTGTCCCCACCCCATGATGAGCGGTGACGAGAGACAGACAAGGGAAGGAGTGACCTGTTTTCATAGATCCTCATGCAGATGCCCGCCTGGCCACGTCCCTTAGGAGCTTAGATTCGTCTTAGCTAAGGTGCACCTGTATAAACCCTGGGCCTGGTCACCTCCATGTGGGGGTGAATCACCGTCATGCCATATGACGAATTGCGGAACCGCAGGTTGGGGCCCACTTGGACTCCATAACCGAAGTCATGGAGCCACACAGAGGAGAGGAGAGGGCAGGCCCCCTCCCTCCACACTCACACATTTTCACCAGACCTTCACTCAGAGTTTAAACAATCCACCCAATTCCTAACAATTTCCCCATTCCTGAGGGAGCTCTATAGTTTCCCGGGAAGTGATCAAGCTCCCCTTCCACTCACCCAGAGTGGGCCTGACTGATAAGGGGTCGATGAAGATGACTGACCCTGACCCATTTTGACAAAGACAAAGACAACAAAGGACAGAGACAAAACAAACCAGACAAATGCAACCTAAGGTTGCCGGGAACCTGCAGCTCGCTCCTTGAAGTCCTGAAAACTCTCAAAACACATTGCAGCGGGGTGCACACAGAAGCAGACGACTTTTTGACAACAAATGCCAAGACAATAAACACCAGACAGACAAACCCGGTGCGTGGCCACCATCGTGGCCCCCGGCTGGAGTCGGGAGGGAGTCACTCGAGCCCCTCTTGCCTGCAGCATGTTCTTTCTTTCTTTTTTTTTTTAATATATTTTATTGATTTTTTACAAAGAGGAAGGGAGAGAGATAGAGAGTTAGAAACATCGATGAGAGAGGAACATCGATCAGCTGCCTCCTGCACATCTCCTACTGGGGATGTGCCCGCAACCCAGGTACATGCTCTTGACCGGAATCGAACCTGGGACCCTTCAGTCCGCAAGCCTACGCTCAATCCACTGAGCCAAACCGGTTTCAGCTGCAGCATGCTCTTTAACATCTGTGCATGCAGAGAGCGCTCTTTGGTCTCTAATTGCCCCATGTTTTACTCCTAATTAACACAAATTCCCCAAAACTTACTATTACTAATAGACTCGGCCGAGTGATACTTCAGGGTCCTCACACAGCCCACCTTCTGCCCCACGTTGGGTGCCAATTGTGGAGACCCGCTCCCAAATGGTCCCATAGGGTAATGGCGGCGTGGAATGAAAGCACCAGAGACTGGGGGTTTAGGAGGACTGGCACAAGGCACCAGCAACTTTATTTTTTACACACACTGTTTTATAGCTAAGCTGTGGCTGGTCATGCTTCATAGATCACTGTTAGGGCTTGGCTTCTGATGGGGAAGTAGCAGATCATTACAGGCTGGGCAAGACTGGGCAAGCTTTGTCTAGTTCCATCTATGTTTGACAGTTGCTATTACAAAATGTCTGCTTGCCTAGATCACGAGAACTGGGGTGCAAGCCAAGTTCATGTCCTTTACATGACTTGGAGTGGGGTCAGGCCTTTCCTGTAGCCCCACAGCCTCTTACAACAGGCAAGCCTAGGATGGCAGCTGCCCAGCCACCTAAGGCCGCTCAAGGCTCAGGTAACCAGGGCCTGCCGAGGCTTGTGCTGCCGGCAGTGGCAGCAGCAGAGGTGTGATGGGGCGTCTCCTTCCCCTGATTGCCAAGTCACCTCTTGCCCCTGAGGGTTCCTGGGTGGTGAGAGGGTACAGGCCCGGGTGAGGGACACCCCCCTCCAGTGCATGAATTTTCATGCACCAGGCCTCTAGTTTCTCTAATAATAAAAATATGAAATACTAAGTGTAGGGCGCGGCTATAGGGTTAAGTCTCAGACTGACCTGTTAGCCCAGCCACAAACAAGTTTCAACTTAGAGGACACAGTCCTCTTAGCATAATTAGGCTTGACTTTTTGATGCTCCCTAGATCTTATCTGGGTAGCTCATGGGCTGTGGGAGGTGCAGCAAGTCCTGCCAAAACAAGTGAAACTCACAAGAACATTGTAACTATGGCGACCAGTACCTTGTTTAGCTCTGGCTATAAAATAAAGGTTCAGTTTGCTCTCTGGATCTCTCTCTGTGGCCTTAGCCAGGCACAGGAGATCCAGACCTAGCTTATTCTCTCCTTCTGTCTTTTCTAAATCCTTTGCGCCCCCACCCCCTCCCGCATCAGGCTCACCAAACCCGTTGCTGTGGTGGTCCTGCACAATCCTGTTCATTGTTAACTGTTAGCTATCCTGTACCCACCAATGTAAATAAGTATGTGTCTATTTGTTTTACTTTTATCCAACCCCTGAGAATTCCCCCACTTGCTTTCTCCTGCCTCCCTAATCTATCACCAATGGATTTCATGTAATCCCTTATGCCTCCTCCTTTGATTGTAATGAAAATGAAGTAAGGTGCAAAACTGCCAGCCTCTGGAGCATTTTCTCAATCCCTTAAGATTTTGCTTCCCGTCAATTGTCATCAGTATGGTTCAAATAAACTCATTAAAATGCTTCCTAAATTGATAATTGCTTCTGCATCACGTTTATTCCCTCCTCCAATGGATAGCAATTTTTGTTCATTGACAAGTTAAGTGAAAGGTTCCTCCCCCCTTAATTTTCATTTACTTATTAATTAGGCTTGACCTTATGATGCTCCCTACAGCTTATCTGGGAAGCTAATGGGCTGAGGGGGATGCAGCAAGTGCCACCAAAACAAGTGAAACAAGAACACTAACTATGGTGACCACTGCCTTGTTTACCTCTGGCTATAAAATAAAGGCTCAGCTTGCCTCTGGATCTCTCTCTGTGGCCTCAGCCAGGCACAGGAAGATCCACGTAGACCCAGCTTACTCTCTTTGTCTGTCATTTCTTCATCCTTCACCGCCCTCACTCAGGCTGTGAACCCTTGGCTGAGCTGGCTCAGCACATGTTGCATCCAGCACGGGGCCTGAGTTTGGGGGAACTCCAGTTGTCAGGTGAAAGGACGCTCCAGTGAAGCACGTGCAGAAAACAAGAAGGAAGGTAAGGAGCAAAGTTGAGTGATATAATTAGGTGTACAACATGGGCAATTCAGGATCGCAGAAAAAGAATTTATACGCATCCATGCTTAATGTTATGCTCTAAGCACAGGGCTGTTCTGTGAAGTACGAACAGCTTTTTGAGTTGTTGGGTTTTGTGAGTAAAATCTGCCCATGGTCTTCTGAGGAAGGAAAGGTAAATACAGAAGCATGGGAGAAGGTAGGAAACCAACTTAAAGATCATTATATAGCTGAAGGCCCAGAGGAAATGCCTGCCTCTGCTTTCAGTCTGTGGTCCCTGATTCAGGACTGCCTAGAGCCCACTCCAGAAAGGGAGTGGATGAATGTGGCAGGGGAATCAAGACAGATGGGGGAAAGCTACCAGAGGCTTCAGACTCCACTGGTTGGCATCTCCAGTGCCTCCTCCAGTCCCTGGGGCTACAGCTCCTATGGGAGAGAGCACTCCGGAAGATGCACTTCCTCCGAAATATGAACGAGGATTGGAGGAAGCAAGAGAACAGTGCCGGCAGGTTTGGGATGATGGGGGTCTGGTGCAAACATTTGGAAAGCTTACTGTTCCTCATAAGCCTCTCCTTTTACCCCCTAAACAAGCAGCTAGAGATGAAAACCAAAGGGCTACAGGGAGTGGTTTTTATTTCAAATCTTTGCTTGATTCTTGTTCAGGATGCAGGAGAGGAAAGCAATTGGGTAAATGGCTGATGTTGATGATAATCCAATGTCCCCTAGGCAGAAAAACTACAAGCGAGGCCAGTACTGGTCCCGCCAAACAGTAGAGTCCTTATTCTTAACCCCACTGCAGCCTTTCCAGCTGACTCAGTAAACCTTTATCATGCCACCCAGGGAAGCGCAGGATTGGCAAGTTCTCCCTGGGGTGATAGATCAGGACTCAGGTAATAGCGAAAAGCGCCAATCCTACTCTTAAAATGGTTATAAGAAAGGACTTGGGGTTTTTCTTTTTAATGCCTGTTTTGGATTGAGTAAATAGATTTTATTTAAGTTTTAACACATCAAAGTTAGCTCTTGACACAAAAAGAAAAACTAACAGTTTGACTCAAAGTTAACGTTTTATTTTGAAGTGTTAAGGCTCAAAAGTAGAACTGATTCACTATAAACATGTAAAGCTGCATAATTTGCAACATTTTAAGTTAAAGTAGGAAGTCATAAATACAGAGGAGCATGTATGTTTATATATATCTAGGAAGCCAGAGCTATTTCTTCAGGTTTCATCATACCATGTTTAGTAGCCTATTCTTTTAATGAGTTCTCACCCCATTTAGCCTAGTTAAAATAAGCTGTTATATTGAGACTTCATGTGATATCTTCTGATTTAGCATTTTGGAACACCTGACAGCATTACCAGGGATGAGGACGAATGCAGTAGCAAGTCTAAAATGTATACCCATTTATGAATGGCCAGAATTCCATCAACTATAAACATTCTTTATGAAGCCAAAAGGCATCGGGCCTCCTGTACAATAGCCTCTGCCGACTTAGCCCAGTAGAAGGATACACTAACCAGCCAAGAGTTTTATGAGACCTAGTAATGATGTGGGGAAGAGGTTGTGTTTTGTATCTTTCCAGAAGGAGCAGTGCAGCCAATTTGGGTACCAGAGCGTTACCTGCGTCCACAATGGACCCAGAGAAGCTCCTTATCCCATCCTTCAAAGACTGAGAGTTGCCCCAATGATAGCAAAGTGGAAAAAAGAAGAAAAGGAAGGCTACGCAAGGGACCGAGGTGCCAACATGGAGTCAGCTGAAGAAGTTAACCACTGAGGCCCAGCAGATGGTAGAAAAGCAAGAAGTGGAAGCTACTCCCTCAACCATGTTTCTGGCTATGTTAGCATTGGTCAGCTGCCAGTCTTGTGCAGCCATGTCCAAGGACTCTGAGTCAGTCAGCAAAAGAAACTTTCATTTAGGAGAAAAATGTTACTGTAGTTTGATTTCTCACTTATTACTGTTTTGCATTGGCATTTTTTGTTATTCTTACTAGTTTTAAAAATGTTAACACATTGGTATTGTTTTGTTAATAGCCAGAGCTTTGTTCTTGATGTTTAAGTTTTACGTTCATTATGGTCTGTAGTTTGGGTTTTGCATTGGCATTGTTTTGTTATTGTTTTAATAGTCAGAGTTTTGTTCTTGATGCTTAAGTTTTACTTTCATTATGGTAGCTTTTTGTTCTTGATGCTTAAGTTTTACTTTCATTATGGTAGCTTAAAAACTTCCATTATAGTAGCTTAAAAATAAAATAAGGGCGAGATGTTGGGTGCGGCTATCGGGTTAAGCCTCAGACTGACCTGTTGGCCCAGCCACAAACAAGTTCCAGCTTAGAGGGCACAGTCCTCTTAGCATAATTAGGCTTGACCTTATGACGGCTCCCTAGATCTTATCTGGGTAGCTAATGGGCTGAGGTTAGATGTAGCAAGTGAAACTCACAAGAACACTGTAACTATGGTGACCACTACCTTATTTACCTCTGGCTATAAAATAAAGGCTCAGTTTGCTGTCTGGATCTCTCTCTGTGGCCTCAGCCAGGCACAGGAAGATCCACCTAGACCAGTGGTCAGCTGGATCTCTCTCTGTGGCCTCAGCCAGGCACAGGAAGATCCAGACCCAGCTTATTCTCTTTGTCTGTCATTTCTCCATCCTTTCACCGCCCTCACTCAGGCTTTTGAACCCTTGGCTGAGCTGGCTCGGCACACTAAGACACTGTATCAGTAAAGTGATTGAAGGCATGGGCTCTGTGGCCAAATAGTCTGGCATCAAATCCTGCCAGGTCTGCCAGCTGGGCAACCTTGCACCTTCTTTACCTTATTTTCCTTGGTTCTATGTTTGGAATCATGATAATACCTCCCTTATGGGATTTTAGGGAAAGCTGTCCAACCTTTTAGTATCTTAGTTTCCTCAACTTTAAAATAGTGATAAAACCTTTAAGAATGTTTGGTTGCTGTTAAGAGTAAATTTTTATATATGTACTAGCAGCCCTGTGCATGAATTCATGCACTGGAGTGGGGTGAGGGAGGGCACTTGGCCTGGCCTGTCCCCTCTCGAAGTCTGGGACCCCTCAAGGTATATCTGCCTGTCAGGGGGATTGGGCCTAAGCCAGCATCAGACATCCCTCTAGCAGGCCGGGGCTCTCGCAGTCTGGGACTTCTTGCTCCTTACCGCCCACCTGCAATGGAGGCAGGAGAGGCTCCCGCTACTGCTGCTGCGGTTGCCAGCTGTGAGCCCAGCCTCTTGCTCAGTGGTGCTCCTCCTATGAGAGTGCACTGACCCCCAGGGGGAAGCTCCTGCATTGAGCGTCTGCCCCCTGGTAGTCAGTGTGCATCATAGCAACTGGTTGTTATGCAGTTCAGTTGATTTGCCTATTAGAGTTTTATTATATAGGAAGTTGTTTAGTATGGCATGGGTTGAGACACATGACATATATAAAGTGCTTGGCATATATTGAACGCTCAGTAAGTGTTAGTAATTACTATAAAATACTATGAAATTGAAAAGAATTTTATTTGTTTTTACTTGTAGGTGAATAAGTATGGACAACAAAGACACATATTTTTTGAGATTTAAAGGCTATAATTTTGAATCTTCTTTAATTGATGCTGACTTTCTAGAAAATCTAGATGATTTTGAAATTAGAGATGATGATGTCTTCATAATTACATATCCAAAATCTGGTAAGTTTGAGGAGTGGACTACCTGCTATCAGTTTTCACTCTGGTGTGGTAATACATGTGTACAAATGAGCCCTTTCCCAGACATTAACAGTAGCCCAGCCTACATTTAGAGCACCATTAGGATTTTTAATAAAGTTAAATAAATCTCAAAGTTTTACTATATAAGGTCATTTAAAATGCATATATTGTTGTTTTTTAAGGCACCTTGAAGAAACCAAATATTGAGCCAAAGCAGATACTAGGTCAATGCTGACCTGTTGGCTTTCTCTGAGAATGGAAGAAAACAAATTAATGCATGTG
>NW_006285799.1:1284413-1285979 GCF_000327345.1 Myotis davidii
GATTGGATTAAAAATATATGAATGCAGTTCACCCACATTACTACAGCATAGAAGAAAGCCTGAATTTTCAGCTCAACAGGTGCAGAACAAGCATTTAATAAAATTCAGCATACATTCCTAAGGGAGACTATTAGCAAACTAGAGAGAAAGTCAACTTCTTTAACCTGATGAATAGAATCTACCAAAACTACCACAGACATCAAATGCGATAGTGAAGAATTTAAAGTCAAGTATGAGACAAGAATGCCCATCAATACTTTCATTTAGCACTGTATTGGGAGGCCTTTAAAATGTTAAAAAGAAACGTTGAAAGGGGTCTTGAGCTCTTAAACTGTCTCTATTTCCAAAAGGTAAAGCTTTAAGAAAGACTAAGGAAGGAGAAACAGAGACAGCCACAGAAAATCACATGAACAGAACATACATGAATCACAGGGAACAAAAGAGCTGAAGGATTAATCTAAATCACTACTATCACAACTCTTTTTGAGTAAAAATGGAACTTAGAACACCTAATTTTATCTTTGCTAATTTTAATGTAAAAGACATAGAAAAAAAAGTTGGGCACATTTTTTTTTGGCATATTTGGAGTGGTTAAAAAGAAAGAAAAAGTTCCAAATAGTTTTGAGATAGATGGCATAATTATTGACATTGTTAATAAAACATTAATTCAGGGTTTGAAATGAAATTATTTTTTTTACAGGAACCACCTGGACTCAGCAGATATTAAGTTTGATTTATTTTGAGGGACATCGCAACAGAACTGAAGACTTGGCAACGCTTGTTAGAGTCCCTTTCTTGGAATACAATATACTCAAAAGAGACTGTCTCAACAGACCATCTCCTTGCCTCTACTGTTCCCACCTCCCATATTATTTAGTACCAAAAGGTCTCAAGAGCAAAAAAGCTAAAGTAAGGCATAGAAATAGCTTATGGACCTTTGGCACAAACAAAAATACTTTCTTCAAATATTTTTTTCCAGCCCCACTCATCCACAGTCTTTCAAATGTGATTATTGTAATCTTTGATACTGTTTTACACCTTAAATACATATGGAATTATAAGTATATACATAAATTGGGTCATCCCACACATTGCTTGTAATGTGATTATATAGTATACAGCAACATTTCTTTGATGACAGCACATAAAATTCTATTCTTTTTAATGGTTTTGTAGAATTTATTGTATGGCTCTACAATGTTTAGTGTATTGATGGATAGGTAAGTTGCAACAAATGTATATATTACATCGCAATACACATTGTTTTTCTTTTATTTTTTAATCCTCACCTGAGGATATTTTTCCATTGATTTTTAGGGAGAGTGGGAGAGAGAGGGAAGACAGAGAGAAATATCGATGTGAGAGAAACACATCAATTGGTTTCCTCCTGCATGAACCCCGACCCGGGTCCAGGGAAGGAGGAGCCTGCAACCTAGGTACTTGCCCTTGACCAGAATTGAATCTGGGACACTTTGGTCCACAGTCCCAAAATCTATCCACTTAACCAAAAAGCCTAAGGCCAAAGTTTTTAGTTTTTACTATCCTATCTAATAAAAGAGAAACATG
>NW_006285800.1:0-13965 GCF_000327345.1 Myotis davidii
TAATTTGAGTTAACGAGCTTGGTCTTGGAACGAGTTAAACTTATAAGTCAAGGCCCCACTGTACACTGCTGGTGGGAGTTCAGATGGTGCAGAAGAGTTACTATGCAGGAGTCGACTCTATGGAGCAGGACATGCTTAAGTGGGGCTTTGGTTCTCTGCAAAGATTTTGGAAAAGTCTGAAGCCTGAGTCAGGCAGGCTATTCATATGGAAAGACCACTACAAACAAAGCTTCTGTAATCAAAACAGCTTGGTATTGGTGCAATTACAGGCATATAGATCAATGGAACAGAACAGAGAACCAAGAAATGACCCAAGCCATTATGTTGGGCCTGCAAATTGGGTGGGGCAGGTCTCAGGAGTCACCAAGGTCAGGGGAACAATGTGAGCCAGGTTGATGCAAACTCAAATATGGCGCCTGCCAGTCTACTTTGTGGCAGGGGAGGTCTCAGCATAGGAATAGTGACCTCTGCCAGCACTTTTGTCTGGGAGAAAGCTGCCCCCCAGTTCTTGCCCTGATGCCAGGCAATTTAGTTCCTCTACATATGTCCCTGGATCCTTTCAAGCTGCTGCCTCAGCACTGGAGCTCAGAGGCAGTGAGTAGGTGTAAGTCCATGTGCAGGTCCTTTAAGAGGAACATCTGGGACTCCAGCAGCCTCCATCTTACTCAGCCACAATTCCTACTGGTATTTATAGCCTGCAGTTACAGGGACTTCTCTTCCTGACACTGGAACCATGGGATGGGGGCCTGGTATGGGGCTGGGACCCCTTGCTCCTCACATAGACCTCCACAGCCAAGATATCCCTCCCAGTTAAAGAAATGCCACTCATAGGTATCAGACCAGCCAATTCCAGGCCTCTGCCCTTCCTACCAGTCTCATTGTGGCTTCTTCTTTAATTCTCTAGTTGTAGGACTTCTGTTTAGCCAGATTTCAGGTGGTTCTTAATGATGGTTGTTCAGTGGTCTAATTGTAATTTTGATGTTCTTTTAATTTTCTTTATCATGTCTTTTGAAACACAAATATTTTTATTTTTGATAGGTATAATTTATCTGTCTTTCTTTTCTCACTTATGCTTTTGATGTCATATCCAAGATTCCATTGCCAAATGCAAAGTAATCAGTCTGTCTTTTCTCTGAGATTTTTGTGTGATTTGCTTTTACATTCAGGTCATTGATCCATTTTGAATTAATTTTTGTATATGGAATGAATGGTCCAGCTTCATTTAAAAATATTTTTATTGACTTCAGAGAGGAAGGGAGAGGAAGAGAGATATATTAAACATAAATGATGAGAGAGAATCATTGATGGGCTAGCTCCTGCATGCCCCGTTCTGGGATAAAGTCTGCAACCCCGGCATGTGCTCTGACTGGGAATTGAGTCATGATCTCCTGGTTCATAGGTCGATGCTAAACCACTGAGCCATACCAGCAAGGCCCAGTTTCACTTTTTGCATGTGACTATCTAGCTGTTCTAGCACTGTTGTTGAAGAGGCTATCTTTTCCCCATTGAATTGTCTTGAAACCTTTGGGTAGAATCAACCATAAATGTAAGGGTTTATTTCTAGACTGTCAATCCTATTTCATTGATTATATGTCTGTGCTTGCCAGTACCATACTCTTTTTTAACAGCCTTATTAAGGTACTAGTGGCCCGGTGCACGAAATTCATGCACATTAAAAGGAAATTAATTAGAGGAAATATTTTAATATTGCTATTTGCCCTTTCTTTATAATAGAAGTGTCAGAGGTGAAAGAAAATTAGTAAAATGTATATGAAAATCTTTCTCCTGTCAGAGTCTAGGGTGCGCTGTAGGACCCAGAGTCAAGTCCCTGCCCACCCATGTGCACATCGAAATCATACAAGACCCAGACCTGGCTGGCCCCACCCCTGTCAAGCCCCACTGGGTAAGGGGTGCAGCCTCAGGTCCCCCATCAAGCCCCACCAGGTGGGGGATACGGCCTCAGGTTCCCTGGCCTGGCCTCAGGTCCCCTGGCCCCAGCATGAGGGCATGAGGGTGTGAGAGCGCAGAGGCATGATGACTATTTGCATATTAGCTCTTTATTATATAGGATAATAGGTACACAAAGAACTGCCCATATATAATGTGTACAATTTGATGAGTTTGGACATGTGTACACACCTGTGATACTAACACCATAATCAAAGTATTAGACATATCCAACTCCTCCCAGCGTTTTCTTTGTTTTGTGTGTGTGTATAGTAAGAACACTTAACATGAGATATGCTCAATGTCATCTGCAAATAGATAATTTTACTTTTTAAAAAAAAATATTTTGTTGATTTTTTTACAGAGAGGAAGGGAGAGGGATAGAGTGTTAGAAACATCGATGAGAAACATCAATCAGCTGCCTCCTGCACACTCCTTACTGGGGATGTGCCCACAACCAAGGTACATGCCCTTGACCAGAATCGAACCTGGGACCCTTGAGTCCACAGGCTGACACTCTATCCACTGAGCCAAACCGGTTAGGGCTACTTTTTCTTTTCAAATTTGAATTCTTTTTTATAGCTAATTATTTTAGCTTGAACCTCTAGTAAATTGTTGGATAGAAGTCACAAGAGCAGACATTCTTATGTTTAGGGGAACATATTCAGTTTTTCAACATTAATATCTTAGCTGTGTGTTTTATCAGTTTGGGCAATTCCTTCTATTCTTGTTTATTGTTTTTTTCTCTCATGAGTTTCTAAGATGGTTTTCTGCATCTATTGAGGTGATCGTGTGGGTTTTATCCTTTGTTAATACAGTATATTACAGTGATTTTTATATGTTAAACAAAATGTTCATTACTGGGATAAATCTCATTTGATCACAATGCATAATCCTTTTTATATGTTACTAAATTTGCTTTGCTGTGTTTTGTTGAGGATTTGTATGTCTATATACACAAGAGATATTGGTATGTACTTCTAGTTATGTTTTTGTATGGTTTTGGTAACAGGATAATGCTGGCTCCATTGAACTACCAGTAATTGGGGAAAATTCTCTTCCATTCTATTTTTTTGAAGTCTCTGTGATGGATTGGTATTAATTCTTCTTTGAATATTTGATAGTCACCAGTGAAGTCATCTGGGCTGGGGCTTTTATTTGTGGAAAGTTGTGGTTTTTTATAAAAATACATTTTTATTGATTTCAGAAAGGAAGGGAGAGGGAGAGATTGAAACATCAAAGATGAGGGAGAACCATTGATCAGCTGCCTCCTGCACACCCCCTGCTGGGGATGGATACTGCAACCAGGGCATCAGGGCTTGATGTGTTGGATGTGTCCTAACTGGGAATCGAACCATGACCTCCTGGTTCATAGGTTGATGCTCAACCACTAAGCCATACTGGCAGAACTGTGCGAAGTCTTAAAAATTACTATTTCCATCTCTTTGCTTTTATAGGTCTATTCAGATTTTCTTACTTTCGAGTCAGTTTTAGCAATCTGTCTTTTTCTAGCAATTTGTCAAATTCATGTAGGTTATGTAATTTGTTGACATACAGTTCTTACTATTCCTTTATAATTGTTTTTAATTTCTGTACATTCAGTGGTGGCATACCCTCTTTTATTCTATATTTGAAAAATTTAATAATTATTCTCTTTTTTCTTTGTCTCAAGTGCTTTTAGAATAATGAAAATTAGATATTTATTAAGTCAGTGTAGAAAGATAATTCAGTTATAATGGTATTTATTTTTGTTTTAATTAGGGTTGAACTTTGTAATATTCATTCTGATACAATAAAGCAGAGTTTCTGGGGGCTTTTAAAAGTAAAGACAGAAGTATTCTTGACTTTATTTCCTGGTTACCTGAGGTCATACATGTCATCTAGGGCCTCGTTGGTTGTTTGGCTAAGTTTACAGAATCCATAATGATTAAAAAATATTTATATTTGGGAACATTTAGGAAATAATGGACCCAGTCCCTGAATTTAGGAACAGAGAAATGTGGAAAGATTATTTCAGATACTTTTGCCTCTATAATTTGTTATTCCCATCTTACATATTAGAATATTGAGATCAAGGGAATTAAAGTGTTTTTCTCAAAGCTTTATAGAAATTTACTGAGAAGGATAAAACTAGAACACAATTTTTTACATGTTTAGTCACATAGCCACACTTAACTTCAAGGGAGATTAGGAAATGTATTCTTTCCATGTGTCCAGAAAGAAGAGAACATATTTTGGTGGCTACCTAATAATATCCAACATACTCTGATAGTTCAAGTTAGGAAGGCAAGATTGAAGGCATATGGATATAGTAGATAAAGCATGGAGGAAGTGTCCTTGATGAATATTCCAGGGTCCTCATAAAGTTGTTGTGAGAGCTTACGTACAATAATAGCTATTGTTCATTCAAGCCCTGGGTTAGTGCTTTCTATGAATTGTCCTATATAATGCTTACAACTTTGTGAAACAGTTACTGTTATTATCTACCTTTTAAACAGGAAAATAAGGTCCAGAGAGATAGGCTACTTATCCAGGTTCACAGATTGAATAGAAAATACTAGATGGGCTATGAAGCCAAACTCATCCAACTCCGATCATTGTGTGGTATTGAATTTTTCTGTATTTTAGTTGTAATGCAGGGATGTAGATAAATATTTGGCAAGTGATTACCTTTGGTTAGGATATTTGGGGAATATTTTATAGAAGAAGTAGGATTGGTGCTGGGCTTTAAAGAATGAGTGGGGTTGCCCTGGCCAATGTGGCTAAGTTGGCATCATCCCAAACACTGAAAGGTTGCCAGTTTGATTCAAATCAGGGCACATGCCCAGGTTGCTGGCTTGATCCCTGGTAGGGAGCATGCAGGAGATAGCCGATCAATGCGTTGCTCGCACATCCATGTTTTTTTTTTTCACTCTCTATCTCCCTTCCTGTCTCTAAAAATGAATAAAAATAATTTTTTTAAAAGAATGAGTGGGGTTAAATTTGGAAGAATTTAGAAATGCAGGGACTTCCAGGGAGAGGAAACTTCATGAGAAAAGTAAGTGAAGGTATGTCTGGGAGATCATGAATGGAGTGAAGAAGTTGTAAAAGGAAACATTGGAAAATTAATCTGGAAAGATTGAGATGTGAATATTAGACTAAAGAGCATGGACTTGATTCTGTAGATGGTAGAGATAAATGAAGTACTTTGAGAGGGTGTCAACATCATGTTGTTTTTACAAATACGCAAAAAAGTGTAATTTGAGGGATGTTGGAAAGCCCCCTTCACCCTCTTTCCTGAGCACCTGTTATTTCCTTCCCCAAGTGTTGTATTTCTGAAATTCCACTATTATGGATTTATTCTTTATGGTTATACTCTCTGCTTTCTTATGAAATGCAAACATCCATGCAAAGAGTAGCATGTTGTCATTAAGTTTTCAGTATGAAGGTCTTAGTTAGTTCCTTCCACTCCTCAGAACAGAGGCCCTCCCAAGAGCACAGAGATCCTGAGCACGAAGGAGGAAGCATCTTTGGAAGAGGAAAGAGAAGGACACTCTTTGATATTTAGATGAGCACTTATTTATGGTGTTTGGGGACCAAAAGCCTCTGCCTGCTCCTAGCTTTGAATTTGAGCCAGCTCTCAGCTCCAGACATTTGAATTACTAACCAATTAGATGCCTGCACCTTTTCTTGAATAGGAGTGGACAAAGAGTTGTATTTTTCTGTCTGCATAAAGGTTTCCCCTGTGTATGTCAGTATCCACTATAAGAATCCAAATCCTCAGATTGGCCTAGTCTTATTCTCTCTCTGAATCAGTTCTTAATTTATTTGCTATGAAATAGCCATATAAATAATTGTGTGAGTGTATTCACACATATCATTCTTATTTCTATAGCTATATTACTATGATCATAGGTATTTGTAGTTTTTTGTTGGAGGGGATAGTGTAGGAATCTAATTATTCTGCTTTTAACTTTTTGTGCTGAGTTAGCTGAGTATTTCTCTCCATTGTCATTTACAAGGATATAGCTCTGCTGAGAAAGGCCCATTTTAACTTGGAGAACTTATGGCAGTAGGCAGGAAGAAAAGGAGTGATTGGGGTGGAATTGTAGGAGTTGAGTTGGATAGTGCGAAAAGAAGATCCTTACCTTAATCACAAGTGGGTAGACCACACTTGGAGAGAAGGGAAGGGAGCGTAAAAAAAGGGCAATCAGGCAGGGAATTGGACTCTGACGTGTGTCCTCAGGATTCGATTCCATGGAATGTATATTTTAGAGACCACAGACAGTGCCAGCCCTAAAAACTCTGTGTGGTTCCACATGAAAGCCACTCTCTGTAACAGTAAATGTCAGGCACTAACTTTGGGTGACCTTTGAGTGTGTATCTTGAGTAGTAAACTTTAGTAGCAGGTTCAGTTAAGTGTTTGTTTGTTTGTTTTCCTCAAATAAAATGTCCTGTTAAAACAGTGAGAGAAAAAGAGCATAAATGAGATCTTGAAAACTTTTCAGTCAGGGAAAGCATGAGGGCCAGGTTGGCTTTGCTAAAACAGTTTCCCAAATGGTAACGGTAATGGTAATATGTCAGCTGACAGGATTGAGAAGATGACAGAAGAGAGTTGTGCACTCAAAATGAGTTCTATAGGCCTGGTCTAGGCAAATGTTACCTCAGTCTATAACAACTTCCTTTGTATTGTCCCCTCCCCCCCCATTTTATTGTTACCCACTGTCATAAATTATCATTACTGAGGGAAGAGTGGGGCTGTTTGCAGGCTGATGGGGTAGAAGTGGGTGGTGGTATGGGAAGGAAAAGTAGAGAGATATCTGAGAATACATTTATGAAGTGCTGGGAGAAGACAAGTTTTGGGAATCTTGTGGCTTTTTATACCCAATCCCATCAGATGACCCCAAAAACTTCTGTTAAGCTCCAGGCTAACTGGCCCCAATTTGAATTTGTGTTGCCCCAGGCTAGATATTCTTTCTTAAGCCATAAGGTTCCTGATTCCTAATAATTATGGCTTTATCTTGCCCCATGTAAGTCTCCAGAACAGCCTGGCATCTAAAATTAGTGAAGTATAAAGAGATCAACCAAAGAAGTTGTATGCATGTATGCATAACCTATGAACACAGACAATAGGGTAGCAAAGGCCTGGGGTGGGGGTGGGCTAGAAGAGGTCAATGGTGGAAAAAAGGGGAAACATGTAGTACTTTGAACAATAAAGATTTTTTAAAAATAGAATAAAATTAGTGACTTAGTCACTGGAATACATAAACAAACCCACCTGCAACTTGCGAGTGTAAGGAATGGGGTAGCAGTGATTAAATAAATGGTCATCTGTTGTGGCCAGAAACAGGATGTTGTGAATTGCATTCATTCATCCAGATGTTATTCCAGTTTGCCCAAATGTGTGCCTGATGCTGAGTTGGTAGGGTGTGTTCTCCCTCTTCTAATCCATTTTCCACACAGCTGTCAGAGTGATCTAGAACAGTGGTCGGCAAACTCATTAGTCAACAGAGCCAAATATCAACAGTACAACGATTGAAATATCTTTTGAGAGCCAAATTTTTTAAACTTAAACTATATAGGTAGGTACATTGTTATTAACTTAATTAGGGTACTCCTAAGGCTTAGGAAGAGCCACACTGAAGGGGCCAAAGAGCTGCATGTGGCTCACGAACCGCAGTTTGCCGACCACGGAAATCAGGTTATGCCATATCCTACTTAGAACTGGATTTCCTAATCTGTCATGTAAGGACTAATGATTTTCCCCCTACCTACCTCTCTAGCCTGTATTTAAGCTTGTGATGTCTCTTATTTTATGTTAGTTTTAGACCCTCAGACATATTCTGTTTCATTTGTCTATCTCTTTATTCATGATGTCCCCTTTGCTTGAAATGCATTTCCCTCCTGTTAACTCTCTTTTTTCAATAATACTCTCTAATCCCCATTTACCTTCTCTTTGCTCTGATAGGATTATAAATTCACCTCTTTTAAAAACCCTTAACCATATTATATTTAAATTATGTTATTAGACTCTCAGCAGAGTTGACAGGCTTAGGTGTTAGCCTGTGACCTCACCTGAGCCAGAGTCCATGCTACAATTTAAATTGAAACTTTGAGAAAGATTCTGACTTTGTGGCTTTATCAGTGATGTATGCTTATGGATTACCTGAAGCTATCTTTTCTGCCACTTTGGTACCCAAAGTAGAGGAAAGTAGTTTGCAAAAGAAGATTATAGGTTAATCTGGCTAAAGAAAAAGTAAAACAGCCCATTCCTCAGGTCCAGTTGTATTTCTCTCATTGGTCCTATAAGACACTTATATATTTCTTTGTATAATTAAGTCACCATTTATGCTTAAGCTACTCAACTGGATTTCTGTGGTTTGTGACCAAAAGAGTTACAACCAATGTAATCTAGAGTATAGGAAGTGCTAGATGACATTTGTTGAGCTGGGCTCTAATGGGAAGTCTTGATGTCTACCTTAAGGGAACTTCCTACTACTCTAGTTTCTGAAGAAAAATAACCTACATGAAACAATAGAATAATAATACACAGCACCCTATCATCAAGCCTTTAGTCATGGGACACAGACTGTTAGCAATATAGAAATGCCGGCACAGGTTTGTTCAGGTCGAAGTGGGGTTAAACAGGAAAAGCTTATTGAAAGTGACAGAACTGGCATTTGGCTTTGAAGGGTGGGCAGAGTTTGCCTTGATCCCTGGTGTTCCAAAAGAAATGTTCCAGAGAGGTCCCGTGCAGTCCTCAGAAATGCCCTAGATAAGCCTAGATTAATTGTTTTCCTGGCAATCATTCAAAGAACTTCAAAATCACTAGGATGAAGACAGGGTTTCCAAAATGGGCTAGGATCTTGACTGTGCCATAACCATGAATTATCCAATGCTGATTGGGCTTAAGAGTGACAAATGATTTAGTATACCTTGGAGGGGTCCTAGAAAGCTAAAAAAAATTATGTAGTTATGACTTTGTTAACCTCTTGTACACCTGGAGGATGACTAGTGATTCTTAATCTAAGTGCCGAGACTAAATGGCAGTGCTTAGATAGGCTTTGCTAACTCAGAATTGGCATCTGTGAATTTGGAAGACCCTGTACAGAAGGAAAATCTGTTTTTGCTCTTCTTTTTTCCCCTGTCATTAGCTATGCTAGGCCCAATTCTTTCATGTGACCTGAGAAGATGGCATGGAATGCTTGCATGGGTACTAAGTGTTTTTGTGTTTTTGCTGCTGTTAAAACTGCATAGAGTCCATTTACTTTGCCTTTCTTGCCACATGGATTTGAAACCTTAGATCTGATGGGGGAGAGCGGGGAGGTCTGTTTGCCCTAGATTTGGCTGTGTCCCAGGGAAACAAAGCTTTATGCAGCCTTTCAATCAGCAGCATGAAGGTTTATTAGATATAAAAAAAATATGCATTTGCTATTCTTTCAGGGCAGTTAATGGAGTTACTACAAATAATATTGATAAAATGTCCTATTGCCCAGAAATATTATACATAAGCATGGAGGTATAATAGATACACTATTAATAGTTTATACTTACACCAATTCATGTGCAATTAACTTCAGACATTTAGTGTTCACTATGTTCTAGTTATGTATTAGAAATTAGGGGGAAAGATAAGTAAGACAAAAATACTTACCTGGAGAATATTCTCAGGATGATAAATATAACAAAAATAACAAAAATAGAAAACATACAAGTTAAAGAGGAAGCATAAATGAACTTTAGGAGATCAGGGAAGACTTCTCTAAAGAGAAAACTTCTGGGTGTTTTTTTTATGAGTGAATGGGTATTCACTAGATACACATGAGAAAGAAGAAGGGAGAAGTGATTGATGTGGCATGATCAGTATACATGAAGGCAAGAAGCAGTAAAATGGTTTGTTACAGGAATTCTACATTATTCAGAACTAGAGGCCCGGTGCACAAAAATTTCTGCACTCGGGGGTGGGGTGTCCCCCAGCCCGGCCTGTGCCCTCTCCCAGTCTGGGCCCCTCGGGGGATGTCCACCTGCTGGCTTAGGCCTACTCCCCGGGGGATCGGGCCTAAGCTGGCAGTCAGATGAGCAGAGCTCCCTCTGTGGGAACACACTGATCACCAGGGGGCAGCTCCTGCATTGAGTGTCTGCCCCCTGGTGGTCAGTGTGTGTCATAGTGACCAGTCAATCCCCGTTGTTCTGCTGTTAGGGTCAATTTGCATATTACCCTTTTATTATATAGGATTGCTAAAGCAGGAGATGCAAAGGCTTAAGATAGGAAAGATGAGCCTGAAGAGGCAGGTAGGAGCCCAATCATGAAGGATGTCATAAACTTTGTTTTTCACATGGTAAGGAGCTAGCCAAGGGGGTTTAAACAAGTTATGCACACCAATTTGCATTCATTCATTCAGACTATCAGCCAGTGAATAAGAATTTACTGAGCTACTATTATGTGCTAAGCTCTCTTTCAAGCACTGTGGGTTTAGTCTTTCTCTTGATGGAAGTAGGGAACACAGATACAGGAAAAATGAATACGAATGTGATGAGTGTTCTGAAGGATGAGAGAAAAATGCTATGGGAGCTAATTTAGTTTGAAGGGGGTAGAGATAGGGTAGAAAGTAATGAAATATGAGTAGAAGTTAACTAAGTAAATGGGGAAAGGGAGAATATAAAAAACAAAGGGGGGCATACTCAGATTCCCAGAGGGAGAAGCTAACAAGGTGTTTCAGGTAAATTATGTATACTGGGTTGGCTAAAATGTAAGGACTATGGTAAAGAGTAGCAGATGAGGCTGGGTTGGGTTGTAAGCCTTTCTTTTGGTTTAATTAGATTGGGAGATTATTCTAGCAGCTAAATAGGGGATGGGTTGTTTGAGTGGAACCTGGAAACAAGGAGAATAAAAGAGTATTGCAGTAGTCTAACGGAGATGGAATGAAACTCTAATTTAGGGCAATGGCAGTGGGAAGGTGAGGAAAAAATGAAATGGAAAGCTGTTTGGTTAATAGGAACAATAAGACTTAAGTGAATAGATCTGAGGTCTAAGAAAAAGAAAGGCTTAGCACAGTGATGGCGAACCTTTTGAGCTTGGCATGTCAGCATTTTGAAAACCCCTAACTTAACTCTGGTGCCGTTTCACATATAGAAATTTTTTGATATTTGCAACCATAGTAAAACAGACATATTTTTGATATTTATTTTATATATTTAAATGCCATTTAAAAAAGAAAAATCAACCAAAAAAATGAGTTCATGTTTTACCTCTGACACGTGTGTCATAGGTTCTCCATCACTGGCTTAGCAGTTGGCTTGGTTTTCTGGTTTGGTAACTGTGGCAATGGGGGCCACCAACCAAGATAGGGAATATACTAGTATAGTAGGTTGTTTCAACTCTAGCATGGCTTCCAGTTGCTGACTGTCTATATGGTCTTTGAACTTCTTGTCTTGCTCTGCTAGTCAACACTTGTGCCCTCTATCAAATACCAATTCATTTTTATTAAATTAAAATAACATATGAATGCAATAAAACAATACAAACAGTACAGAAATGTATAAAAGGAAACTTGAAACCTCCCTCCCCAAAATTCCTACTACTAGTACATCTTACCAAAAATAATCTCTGTTAGTATTTCTGGAAAAATATTGCATGCACTTACTAGCATACATATGTACTCTTTGTAAATTTACACAGAATCTTACAGACTGCTATGCACCTTGCTTTTTTTCATTTTAATATGTCTTAGAAGTCATTCCATATCACGACATACCTTATTCTTTTTAAAAATTTTTTTAAAAATATATTTTATTGATTTCAGAGAGGAAGGAGAGAGAAAGAGTAATAGAAACATCAATGATGAGAGAGAATCATTGATCGGCTGGCTCCTGCACATCCCCTAATGGGGATCAAGCCCACAACCCAGGCATGTGCCCTTGACCGGAATCGAACCTGGGACCCTTCAGTCCACAGGCTGATGCTCTATCAACTGAGCCAAACCAGCTAGGGCTACCTTATTCTTTTTAATGGCTGTTTAACACAGTGTTCCATTATATGGACATCTAGGTAGTTTTTAATTCTTTGCTGTTATTAAATTCTTAAATAAACATTTATTGAGGGACTACTCTGTGCCAGACATAATGTCAGCCTCTGTGAAGTAAACAGTCTAGTGGGTACGATGTTCATTAAGTAATTTACAGATATGTCTAATTGCAACCATGACACATGTTCCAAAGGTGCTTTGAGAACCTGCACAGGGCATTTGAACTAGTCAATGAGGCCAGGAGAGGCTGCTCTGTGGAATGCATGCTTGAATTGAGTACTAAAAGATGAGTAGCAGTTAAAGAGGGGGAAAGAATAGTTTAGGCCTAGTGCAAAAGGCAGATGCATTTTAATTTGATATGCAACAGGAGATCCTTATATCCTAACTAGAGGCCTGGTGCAAGAAATTTGTGCACTTGGGGGGAGGTCCCTCAGTCTGGCCTGCGCCCTCTTACAGTCTGGGAGCCCTCAGGGGATGTCCAACTGATGGTGTAGGCCTGCTCCCCTATATGCACCCTTATGTTCATTGCCGGGGAGTGGGCCTAAGCCATCAGTCAGACACCCTTAGCACTGCCATGGAGGCGGGAGAGGCTCCCCCCACTGCTGCTACACTCCCCAGCTGTAATCCTGGCTTCTGGCTGAGCAACGCTCCTCTTATGGGAACACACTGACCATCGGGGGGCAGCTCCTGTATTGAGCATCTGCCCCCTGGTGGTCTGTGTGTGTCATAGCAACCGGTTGTTCTGCCATTGGGTTGAAACCGGCTCTCCAACATCCCCTGAGAGGTCCCGGATTGCGAGAGGGCACAGTTGAGGTCAAGGGACCCTACTAGTGCACGATCGAGACCAGGGAGGGACGTGGGAAGTTGGCCAGCTGGGGAGGGACCGCAGGAGGGCTCCAGGCCATGTCCAGCCTATATCGCTCAGTCTCCATCGGCCTGACCCCAGCAGCAAGCTAACCTACTGGTTAGAGCGTCTGCCCCCTGGTGGTCAGTGCATGTCATAGTGAGCAGTTGAGCATCCTTAGCATATCATTAGCATATTACACTTTGATTGGTTGAACAGCTCACTGGATGAATGGATACTTAGAATATTAGACTTTTATTATATAGGATATTCATTATTTGAGTCCCCACACTCAAAATTTTATGGAGAAGCAAAATTTATTAGAGCACAACAATATTTTTTTTAAGTTATGACCACTTAGGAAATTGTTTCTCACTCAACACTCCTTTCTACTTAGCTCTGGAGCCTATCCTTGTCCATCATGTAAATGTCTTTGACAGTCTCCACAATGGAAAATCAGGGCAAATCAATTGCAAAGTGAAATTTCAAAATCTGTGAAAGACACAAGACTTAATGAAGTTGATAAAAGTGATGGAGATTTGCTTGACTTCTACAAAGCCATTGACAGGTGAGGACTTGGCAAGGTTAACTTTTGAGAAAACGAACAAATTCACACAGATAGTGACAGGATAGATAGGATGAAAAAGAATAATTGGAATATCAGCAATCAAAAGAGATCCTTGGGAAAATTGATGAAGTCATTGAATATTTTGTAAAACTTACTCTTTATGATCTTGTGAAATAATGAGAAGGGTAGCTGATTGTACCTTCATGCCATTTTTGTCCAAAAGTCACATCAAAGAAATCCAGAATCAACATTTGATAATTTTGTTCAAAGAATGCATGTTTAGTTACTTTAAAAAATATGATATCTTATATAATAAAAGAGAAAGATGGTAATTGGCATACGACTGCTACCCTTTTCATTGGCTAATCAGTGAGATATGCAAATTAGTTGATGGCCAAGATGGCGGCTAATTTGCATATGTCAGCCCCAAGCCTCAGACTGAAGCTTTAGGCTGGGGCCTGGGCGGAGCCATCCAGTGATCATTGATGGCGGCAGCGGCAGGGAACCAGGTGGAGCCAGCCAGCTATGCTTGATGGCGGCAGCGGCAGGGAGCGGGGGGTGCTCTGGCCCAAGCCTAAAGCCTCCGCCAGAGGCTTTAGGCT
>NW_006285800.1:15182-20663 GCF_000327345.1 Myotis davidii
GCCCCCCGCCCCGGCCAGTGCACAAATTTTTGTGCACCGGGCCTCTAGTATGATATAATAGACTTTTGTTGAAGATAAAATTCCAATTAAACTTTAAAAATATATACTATGATATTCTGGTTCTCATTTTAGGTATATTTCCTTTAAGTGGCCTTTTTTTCCAGTAGTGGTTATTCTTGGATACATGGACTGCCTCTATTGCCCAATTTTCCACCCCAGAGGTGGGAACTATTTGCATTTCCACCAACAGTGTATGAGAGTACCTATTACTTCTTATCTTGGTGAGCTTTTGAATTATTGACAATGTGATGGGTGAAAAAGGCATCTTCATTGCTGTTTTTATTTGCATTTCATTAATCATGAATAAGATGGAGCATCTTTTCATGTATTTAATGGCCATTTGTATTTCTTTTCCTGAGAAATGTTTGTTATTATTTTTTTGCCTGGTTTTCATATATATTTTTTTATCATGTAGTCATTGATTTATACAGGTTATTGTACATAAAAGGCCATAGTTATTTGTCATATATGCTACAAATACTTTTTCAGTCTGTATTTTGTTTTTCTTTTTGATGTTTTCAATAAAATGCTTACACTTATTTATAGTCAATTGTATTGTGTTGTGGGGTGTTTTTTCTTTTTTTGATTCTAAGGTGTCATGCTTGGCAAGTTCTTTGAACTTCAAGTTTATAAATTAATCCCCTCATATTTTTATCTAGTAATTTTATAGTTTTGTTTTTAACTGTTGAAATCTTTGATCCATTAAGGATTTATTTTATTATAATAAATAAAGAAGAATTTCAGCTTTTTTCCCCGGAAACTGTCACATGTCTCAACATCATTAGTTGACTTATCCATACTTTCTTTGCTGATGTGAAATGCCACCTTTCTCATATACTAAATTTCCACATGTATATCAGTCTAATTCTGGACTCTAGTATATTGCATTGATCTATGGCACTTATTTATTTTCCATTATTAAACTCTCAATCTTTGCAGCTTCATAATGCTATTAATTCTGTTCTCTTAGGTTCCTTTTTCAGAATTTTCCTGGCTATTCTTATTTATTTATTTATTTTTGTCTACCTCATCCATCTTAGATGATAAAATATTTTAAAATCTACTCCTACTATTGTGTTTTAAAGACTTGCATTTTATGTAGTTTATATTCTATGTATTCTGATTCTGTTATTTGGTGTGTGTATATTTATGGTAGTTATATCCTCATTGTGGAATGTGTTATCAAAATGCTTTTTCTTTGAATTCCATCTTCTCTGATATCAATATTATGACCTCTGATTTCTTCTTTCATGGTATATAATGTTTCATAGTTCAGTAATGGTGTTTTGGTTTTCAAATTGTTTTCTTAGCTCTGTAGTCTCCCTTTCCATCTCATTCTGTTTATTCCATTGTTTTATCATTTTTCTTTGATGTCTTGTTTCAATGATTCTGTGTGCTTTTTAATTTTTTTTTCTTTAGTGGGGAATGTTTTCTTCAAGCATGGATTCATTACCTGTATTTTGTTCTCTCCTTATCTCTCTCTCTCTCTCTGTAGTATTTTTGCAGAGTTGTCATTCTACATGTTTTCATTGTATTCATGTTTAAGATAAATACTTCTCTAATTCTATATACAGTGTGATGAATTCTTCACTCCCTTCTTACTTTGTATCTCTTTAAGTTTGGCAAATAGGCATTGCATGTACCAGTCACATTTTGCTGCCCAAAGGCAGTCACAGTCTGTGGATCCCTACTTTCTTATCTGTACTTTAAAAAAATATATACATTTTAAGAGAGGAAGGCAGAGAGATAGAGAGAAACATCAATGAGAGAGAAACATTGATTAGCTGCCTCCTTCATGCCCTCTACTGGGGATGGAGCCTGCAACCTGGGCATGTCTCCAGACCGGGAATTGAACTGGTGACCTCTTGGTTCATGGGTTGACACTCAACCACTGAGCCACCCTGGTTGGGCTTATCTGTACTTTTTAATAAATGCCTGTAACAGGATTCATTCTGCCTAGTTCAGTGATTATTTATCCTCATTAGGCATCACAATAATCTGGGGGAAACTTTTTAAAAGTACTAATGCTTGGGCCTCACTTTCAAATTCTGATTCATATGGTCTGGCCTGAGGCTCAGGATTTGGTAGGTTTTAGCTCCCCAGATTCTAATACACAGTTGGGACTGGGAACCACTGACTCAAGTGGTAGCACCATATTGTCCACATAGATACCTTCAGCTTCAAGTTGTCCTCTAACTCAAGGTGAAGCCTAGAGCCTTCCCTTCTAGCAAATACAATCAATGCCAGAAATTAACTTTTGCTACTTCATCCCCACCTCTTAGACAGAAGAGATAAAAAATGCATAAAACTTTTGGTTTTAGCCACAGTACTATTATCCTGCATGCTTGGTGGAGGAATTCATCAGAGCATGTCCATGTCCCTCTTCTTTCTGAGTCCCTCATGCCTTCAGAAACTTTTATATTTAATTTATTGTTTTGTTTTGTTTTTATTGCACCTATTCTTAGTTGTTTCCAGAAAAGGTTAGTTATGGGTGATTACGATTGTTTTGTCTTCTCACTCCAGCATCAGTCCCAGCCTGTAAAACCAAAACTAAAACCTCACTGACTCTCCATAATATCCTGGCAAGATCCTAAGGTGGTAAGGAGTGACTTTTCTTGACAGATTTTTCAAGTATTTTCCTTTCAATGTACTTTCAAGATTTTTATCCATCTACTTTCTTTCCACTGTTCATGGGAGAGAGGGGCTTGATGAGAGCTGTGTCAATTCTGAGGAAGTACTGTTTCTCATTTGCCTTAACTGCATTGTTTCTAAGATTGTGCAATGGAGACTAGTCTTTCTTTGTGTAGTTGCTGCTTTTTTTCATAATTTTTGTTTATTCTTCTTTTCATTAAGTTTTGGGAACAGATTTTATGTGAACAAGCCTCGCCACACCATTTTACCCATATAGTTCGTTGGTATTGTCTATGGTTTATCTAGCTTTATTTCTATTTATGAATTGTTGTGATTCTAGATTTTGTATCTTCATCCATTCCAATGGTCCAGGGTAGCGTGAAATCTACATTTTATAATCTGTCATTTGGCTTGGGGTATTTACTCCAGTATTAGGATGGCCTTGGTTTGTGAGGATTAGCCACTAGAAGTTAGCAGTATAGGCAGATCAATTTGTTATTCTTTTATAGAATATAGAAATATCTTATTCTCATCATTTTTAAATGATATAGGATGTAAGACCCCTAAATATTTCAGGCAACTTCTCAAGCTAGAATAAATCTCAAAGGTTTATTTGGGAAAATGTGATAATTCAACTGCCATTACAGAATAGTGTAATTCAGAGCTGCCAACAAGGGAGTTAGGAAAAGCTACCTCTCTCCTTTCAAAGAACTTACAGACATATTATGTGCTCTGTATGCTATTGGTCAGTAGTACTGGTATGGCCATTTGATCTCAAGGTTAATGTTTCTTGGTAGCAGGTGATCAAAAGGGAGTTATATCAGATGTTTAGTCTGTTTACTTCTTCAGTAGATTTTGATTGGGTGCCTACTATATGTTAGGTGCTGTTCTAGACACTAGAAATATAGCAATTGTATCAAAGAGACACAGTCCCTGATGTTCTGGACTTTTTACATAGTAGGGGAGATGGTCAAAACAGATAAAACAAAAAAGACCATATTTTTAGGTAGTAAGTGTTAAGGAGCCAATAAAGACAACTAAAGAGAAGGAGTGGAGTGGGATTATTAGAGAAAATTATCAGGACCCTTTCTCTAAGTAGGTAACGTTGGCCCTGGCCAGTTTTCTCAATGGTTAGACCATCGACCCTCCAAATGATTCCTGGTCAAGGGCACATACCTTGGTTGTAGGTTCCTCAGCCCCAGTAGCAACTAGTCGATGTGTCTCTTACATTGATGTCTCTCTCTCTCTCTCTCTTCTCTCACTTTCATCTCTCTTTATCTCTGTGCTTCCTCCCTTCCACTCTCTAGAACAGTGGTTCCCAACCTTATTTGGCCTACTGCCCCCTTTCCAGAAAAAATATTACTCAGCGCCCCCTGGAAATTATTTTTTTTTAAAATTTTAATAGCAATTAAACAGAAAGATATATGTATTAATGTTTCTACCTTTTTCGTAAAATATAGTAAAGAAAGGTGTAAATTAGAAACATTGAAGTTTGAAATTATGAAACTATTTATTGAACTCAGAATAGAAAGGTAATACAAAAAAAGTTAAAACAAATGCACCTGTGGCCATCACCGCTCCCCCCCTGGATCGCTGTAGCGCCCACTTTGGGAATCACTGCTCTAGAGATCAATGGAAAAATATCCTCAGTGAGGATTAAAAAGTAGGTAATATTTCATCAGGACTCATTTGTGTGGCTCTGGTAACATTTGAGTGGGGGTGGGAAGCTAATCACATAAGATGCTCTATGTAAAAAGAAATTAATAGTTACATATGTTTGTGAGATGCTACATGCTATAATTTTCTTCTGAAGATTCTCAATGCATGTTAGTATAATAAAGGCTATTGGAAGTCCTTCAGGAAAGAAATCAGTTAACTCATATAGCTTAGTGTTTCTCAAATTTATTTGATGGATTTTATATGTAATTCATACCCTGATAAGGACATGTTTTAGGAAACACTGGACAAAGTTTTGAGGCAGCCACATTAGGTCTCAAATACAGAGAAGTTTTGTTTCTAACTAAAGCTCCATTATTGGGAGCCTATGATTATGGAAATGTCTGTGGTGAATCTTCCCCTTCCCACGCCCCTGCCCAATCCACTTTGAGGAAGAAGAGGCAAATGGTGATACAACAGTCTGAGAGAGAGGAATATAAAACGTTCAGAATTGTTTTATCCTATATAATAAAAACCCTGGGTGTAACGTCACTTTTGAGACTCGACCAACTGGAAGGAAGTCAGTCCTGCAGGGGTCGTATTGGAAACAGCTGCACCCTCCCCGAGCTGTTTCCTGCAAGGGTGGCGAGGTTTCAGGCAGGAACCCGCCCTTGGAGTGTGGCTGCACTGAGTCCTGGGTCCTCTTAGCTACAGCTGCGCCCTCCCCGAGCTGTTTCCAGTAAGGGTGAGGATTGAGGCAGGAACCAGCTTTCGGAGCGTGGACGCACTGAGTCCTGGGTTGCATTGCCAAGGCTGTGCCCTCCCTGAGCTGTTTTCCGGGAGGGCAAGGTTTGAGGCAGGAACCGGCCCTCGGAGTGTGGAGGCATATCTTTATAAAGTTTTAATACAGTATATTAGAGGTCATGGTAGTACTGTTTTACCCACAGCATCTACAGGAATTGCTGCAAATTTACTTCTTGGTGGAAGCACCTTTCATTCTCAGTATAAATTACCCATTCCACTAAATGAAACTTCAATTTCTAGACTTGATATAAACAGTGAAGTTGGTAAAACTATTAAAAAGGCCCAACTTCTCATTATTGATGAATGCACCATGGCATCCAGTCATGACAT
>NW_006285800.1:21573-22619 GCF_000327345.1 Myotis davidii
CATGTTTTTGTTGTTTTCATGTAATGTTTTGTTTTCATATCATGTTTTTGTCATTTTTATATCATGCCTCTGTTGTTGTTATTTCCTTTTGTTACTGTTTATTAATAAATTTATATATTATTTTCATATACATTTTACTAATTTCCTTTCATCTCTCACACTTCTATTATAGAGAAAGGGCAAATAGCAATATTAAAATATTTCTGCTAATTAATTCCTTCTTAATGTGCACAAATTTCATGCACCAGGCTACTAGTATTAAAGTAAAGCAACACATATATTGTTATGGAATTCTCCTAGCTAGAATAATTTAGTCAAGTGTCCTATCTGTGATACAGATGTAGTCTTGTGCTATTGACCAATGATATGTTCAGGAGACCCTGAGGCCCAGAAGAATTGTGGATACTCAAAAAGGAATTCACCTAGACTCACCAGTCTAAACTTTTCCAGGCGAAAAAAAAAAATTACATTTTAGAAATATTTTCTAAATTGGAGGTTGAATCTAAATTCTGCTTCATCTGTAGAAATTGAAAATAACCCTAATCCCCTGCTATCCACAATCTATTCCATGAAGCTTGCAGAGGTGACCACTAAGTGAGTGGGTGGGGTCAGGGCCATAGTGGCAGCTACTTTCAGTCAGTCCTGAGCTTCTCTGCTGATATGGGCAGAAGCATTTGAAAATACACTGGGTAATAATCCCCGTTAATGGGGAGATGAAAACTTTGGTGCTAAAATTTCTTCCCAAACTCCTATGCATCTACTCAAATGTATTTCTACAGGCTTGACTGCTGTTTTCAAGTTTTGCTTTATGAGAGAGCAAAGTCATTTTCAAATGCAGAGTCATTATAAGATGCATATCTTGCCCTGGCCAGCTTGGCTCAGTGGATAGAGCATCAGCCTGTGGACTGAAGGGTCCCAGGTTCGATTCTAGCTAAGGGCACATGCCTGGGTTGCAGGCTCATTCCCCAGTGTGGGGTGTTCAGGAGGCAGCTGATCAATGATTCTCTCTCATCATTGATGTTTCTATCTCTCTCTCCTTCTCCCTT
>NW_006285800.1:23155-67408 GCF_000327345.1 Myotis davidii
ACAACCAGGTAAATATTAGATTGGGTCAGAGCTCTCCCTTTCCCCAATCTTAGAGGCCTATGTTCCTTACTTCCATTTGCCTATAGGTCTCAGTTCTGGAGCCCTGCCATTAAGAATCATCTGGTTCATGCCCAGCCAGTGTGGCTCAGTAGTTGAGCATCACCTATGAACCAGGAGTTCACGGTTTGATTCCCTCTCAGGGCACATGCCCGGGTTGTGGGCTCAATCCCCAGTGTGGGGCCTTGCAGGAGGAAGTCAGTCAATGATTCTCTCACATCATTGAGGTTTCAATCTCTCTCTCCTTCTCCCTCCTTCTCTGAAATAAATAAGAAGTATATATTTTTAAAAAGAATCATCTGGTTCACCAACACTGACACTAATCCTACCAATAACTAGCACTGTTTCTTCCATGATGAGCTTCCTTCTCTTACCTAACTGAGTAATAGGAAAGCTATGTCAAAGCTTCTTATTGGATCTTCAATTTTTTGGAGCCAAGAGCTCATCTTCCCCATCTCCCCATAGAATGAATCTTCAAAAGGTGACAAAGTCACAGCACATTTTAACAAATTTTTAAGAGCCTACTAGATTCAATGCAAGAGGAAGATATTTTATGCTTTCAAAGCAGTTATTAATGAAACTTTTAGGATCTTTATAACTGGAAAGCTTTTCAAAAGGAACCACCCCCAAGGGTTTCAGAATCCAAGTTCAGAATAAAGATTGAAAAGATTGAAAGGTCCCCGCCCCCCCGGACCTCGTAAAAACTCCAACACCATGCTCGGTAATTTCCATGATATTTTAAAAATTAAATTGAATTGAATGCGCCTGTACATAAAACATCATTTGATATTCTGGGCAATTTATTTTTGAAGAGGAACCGACAGTCTTTTGACAAGCTTCAAACTTAACTTACTCTTACAAATGTCAAAGTTGAGCATGAAGTTTATCTCATCAATCTTTGTAGTTTTACAGCTAGGGAAGAAACTAGCTATCATTATCTTAGGGTCATGAAAATATTAATTTAGTGAATCAGCAGACATGAAAATCTGTGTCTTGTTTGATGTAGTATTTTAGTACCTGAATATAAGTTGTGGTGTCTGAATATTGTTATATTATATTAAAGTTTTAATAAAAGTTGTAGAAAATTCAGAATCTTTGGGGGAACATACACAAATATCATTTCCATGGTCTGAGAAACCCCATATATCAGCAAATGACTCCTTTTTTTTTTTTTTTTAAAAAAAAGTGCCATTCTTTTTATTTTTAATTAAATTTATTGGAGTGACATTGGTTAATAAAACTATATAGGTTTCAAGTGTATAATTCTATAATACAGCATCTGTGTATAGCATTGTGTGTTTATCACCCAAAGTCAAGTCTTCTCTCCCTCTGGTAACCACCATACTATTGTCTGTGTCTATGAGTTTTTGTTTGTTTATTTGTCTTATTTATTCATTTATTGCTTTCAATTTTACATTCCGCAAATGAGTGAAATCAGATGATTTTTGACTTTTTCTGTCTGACTTATTTTGCTTAGCATGCTATTCTCAAGATCCATCCATGTTTTTGCAAATGGCAGCATTTAATCTTTTCTTATGGCTGATTAGAATCCAATAATCTATCAAAGGACACTTTGATTGTTTTCATGTCTTGGCCACTGTGAATATGCTGCAATCAACATAGGGGTACATATATCTTTGAGAATAAATGTTTTGGGGTAGATACCCAGAAAAGCAGTTTCTGGGTCCTGAAAAGACACTTCTCCCAAGAAGTCATACGAATAGCCAGCAAATATATGAAAAGGTGCTCAGCTTCATTAGCTATTAGGGAAATTCAAATCAAAACTACAATGAGAGACTACCTTACACTTGTTAGAATGGCTATTATCAACAAGAAAGTAATAATAAATGTTGGAGAGGTTGTGGAGCAAAAAGAACCCTCATTACTGCTGGTGGGTATGTAAACTGGTACAGCTGCTATGGAAAACATAGATATGGAGATGCTTCAGAAAATGACTCTTCATAATAAAACTAGAGGCCTGGTGCATGGATTCGTGTATGGGTTGGGTCCCTCAGCCTGGCCTGTTGGGATTGGGCAAAAACTGGCTCTCCAACATCCCCCAAGGGGTCCTGGATTGTGAGAGGACATAGGCCAGGTCAAGGGTCCCCACCAATGCATGATCAGGGCCAGGGAGGGAATGCAGGAGGGCTCTAGGGCGTGTCCGGTCCATCTGGCCCAGTCCCAATCGGCCGGACCCCAGCAGCAAGCTAACCTACCAGTCAGAGCATCTGCTCCCTGGTGGTCAGTGCACGTCATAGCAACTGGTCAAATACTTAGCATATTAGGTTTTTATTATATAGGATATCAGTGATATATCATAGGTTGAACAGTGGGCTGGCTGTATCTTGTTCCACTTTCTCTCTATTCTCTGTTCTTTCCTAAAGCCACTATAAATTGGACAAAGAAAAAATTAGACCTTCCTCTTAAAGTTTTCATATAGATTTTATCCTTCCATTAGACAATTGCTGGTTACTGCTTGCACTGTGTCATCAGAGTTTCTCCTAAAGGTAATAAAGGAACTGACCCATAGATGTAAGATTTAGATTAATATCTTTATTTTCCTTGTTTAAGATGGAACAGAATTTATTGCATTCAGAATCCAAATTTATGGTGGTAATCCTATCCCTTTTGTTCATTAATGTGTGTGTGTGTGTGTTTATACACAAATATTGTTCTCAGTCACTAGTGTTCTTAATTTGATTATTTTGTCTTCTGAAATTTAATTGAGACACTGGGACAACTAGATCACTTGTGCTTATACAGCAAGCTTCCTGGTTTTTAGTGACTAGTCTGGAAATACTTTGGAGAAAGTATTCAGCATCTTAGTAATCAAATTTGAGGTTGTGACTTCATCTTCTCTTCTATCAAGTATGTTTCTAATTTTTATCTTGCACCAAAATGTAAACTTTATAGTAACATATATTGAGTATTGGACCTTGTGTTAAGTATTTACACATATATTCTCTCACTCTTAGCTATTAGTGACTCCAGTTATACTCCATTTTACAGTAGTTGTTCAATATTCATTTATTTATTCATTATTTCAATAAACAATACACTCCTATTGAGAACCAACTATATATAGGCTACTCTACCATGCTATCAGGATGGGGATTGCATTGGTGAAATTAAAGTGATATTAAATAAATGAAAGGCTCAAGCAGAAGGTTACAAGGAAATTTATCAAGAAGTGTGGGTGTACTTAAATGAATTAGGTGTGCATGTTGGGGAATGTTGGTACTCAAGAGGGTTATTATGTAAACCTTTATTTAAAGAAAATACATGACTTTACATTTCCTGTCTGTTTTTGCCTTCTCAACTATCTCCACCCATATCATCTATCCCTGGTACTTAATACATTTGTGTTTTCTTATAGTGGATCTCCTTCATATAGAACATGTGGGCCATGCAAAGCCCAGATAGGGATCATCATGAGGTAGAAAAAGGACTTGGAATTGGAGCATTTTTATGACATGAAAGGATGGTCCTAGTATTTTGTTTTAGTCCTGGATGGGTGTTTTTCCCATCACAAAAAAATGAAGTTTGTGATTAGGAGTTGGGAGTCTGCAAACCGAAACCCAACTGGGTTGCTGAGAGGCAGGCAGCTGCAAAGGAAAGCTCAGGCAATTATGGGTGTGCAAGAAAAATAAAAGCTTTCCATAGTGATTCAGGATTGTATAATCAAATCCGTGTCTATCAATTGCTGGAATCTGAGCATAGAGTTTGCCTATGATCACATAATCTGGAACCTAGGATGTATAAAACACATTAAAAGGAATACTTGGGAAAACAAGCGTGGTACTGTACAGATTTTGAAATGGCTTTTCATAAGTTATCTCCAATAATCAAATCTAGGGAGGACAGGAGCCAAGTAAGAAGTGACAGGCATTTCACTAAAGACGAAAATAGACATTTAGATCATACTAGAGGCCTGGTGCATGAAATTCGTGCACTCAGGGGGGATCCCTCAGCCTGAACTGCACCCTCTCGCAGTCTGGGAGCCCTTGGGTGATGTCCAACTGACAGCTTAGGCCAGCTCCCTGCGGGGAGTGGGCAGGCCCAATATGGCAGTCTGACATTCTTAGCGCTGCTACAGAGGCTGGAGAGATTCCTGCCACCACCACCACTGCACTAGCCAGCAGTGAGCCCAGCTTCTGGCTGAGCAGCATTCCCCCTATGAGAGCACACTGACCACCAGGGGGTAGCTTCTGTGTTGAGTGTCTGCCCCTGGTGGTCAGTGTGCATCATAGCAACCAGTCGTTCTGCTATTTGGTCAATTTGCATATTAGCCTTTTATTATATAGAATTGTTTCTTTGGTGAAATGGTGGTGATAATAATATTTTTAAAAAATCTAATGAGATCTCTGCATCACTTGCAAATGAGAAATCAATAGGTAATGTTTCCTAAAACTTCCACCGTTGTCAAATTTCCAAATGCAAGGGGGGCTAAGGGGAGGTAAAAGAGAGTAAAGAGGGGATAAATGGTGATGAAAGGAAACTTCAGTTTGGGGGTAAATGTACAATATGGGGATAAATGTAGAATATAATAAACTAGAGGACCAGTGCATGAAATTCATGCATGGGTAGTGTCCCTAGGATGAAATTCATGCATGGGTAGAGTCCCTAGGCCTGGCCAGTGATCAGGGCCAATCAGGGCCTTCTGGCTGATGGCCAGGGCCTTCCTTTGTTCCACACCGCCCCCCTAGTGGGCATCGCACGTCATAGCAAGCAATCAATCTCCCGGTCTCCTGGTCAAACTCCTAAGGGGACACTTTGCATATTAGCCATATGTATTTTTTCACATAGATGCCTAGCAGCTAGCAAGTCCTTTTAACCTCTCTGTTAAGATGTATCCTGGTTTCAAAAATGTTAAAATTTGGAGAAAGGAGTATGCATACAAATGGAGGAAATACAATACTTTGAGTACAATTGAGGACTACTGCAGAAGTGTTTGTAACAGGCAATTTTGGAAAAACAGAAGAAAACTGAAATACATCCTCTGTCTCATCCCACCTTTGTCATTTGAGCAGGTAGATCACTCCACAGCAACCAGGTCCAGTGTATCTGTCCTAGCTCCCTGGAAAGGAAACCAACCCATCTTTTTGAAGTTTGTAGGGGAAGGGTATGTGGTTAATGGGCATCTCTTTTTTCAGCTATGACTGGGGCAGAGAAAGGGGCTGCATCCTACTGATTGGAGCATGTGGGAAATATCCTGCTTCTGAATATATAAAAAGTAAATATCTTGTTACCAAAGTGGAGAAATTTATGAAACGGTTAATGACAGAGAAGCTTCTTTTAGAAGATGCCCCTTCTCACTACTCCCAGACATGCCTCCCTCAGACTGACAACAGGCAGGGTGACCTCCTACTCACCAGATCTGCCTCGGGCACTGGTAAGACCAGAGATGGGGGTGTGAAAGCGCTCACTCTTGAGGCTTCCAGCTCCAGAGGGTGTCTGTTTGGAGGAGGACTGGTACCAGATTTTGTTTTTTCCCAACCTTCTACAGACAAACCACATTCCCAAGCAAAACACTCATTCTTCAAAAGATGCCCAACATTCATGTCGGCCTCTGGACTGGAAGTGGGTCTTCTCCAAATTCCCAAGGAGAAGCGGCCTAGGGCGGGTCTGCTGCTCCTGATCAACCAACGCGGCCTTTCCCTGCCGCACCTCTCTGAGCCAGGCTCTGGGTGCCGCAAAGGATGAGGTTCCCTGAACCCGCTTCCCGCACACATAGGCTAGGATACATCTCGTAAGAGGCGGCTTCAGTGCCGGGGTGGTGGCAGCCAGGTCCTCTGGTGCCTCACCTCCTGGGCTGCAGTCTGACGTCTCCCAGTGCCCCAGCCTTGCCCTCACCACTGGTCGCCTCAGCGCAGGCCCCAGCAGCCCGGGGTATGGTCCACCCAAGCTGGCCACCTGGCAGCCTGGCCACCATGCCCACTGCCGCTGGTAGCTCTCTGCTGCTGCTGCTCCTGGTGCAGAACACTATGGATGCCGCCATCTTTGTCAGGGAGTGACAGCTAATTTGCATATTACCCTTTTATTAGATTAGATTGTAGAATTGTATACCTGAAACCTGTATAATTTTATTAACTGATGTCACCCCAATAAATTCAATAAAAAATCTCAAATGCAAAAACCTTTCCCCTCTGTCTTCCTCTTCCCTCAAACAGGTTTAATTCAACTATTTTATTTGGGTTGATGCTGATTTTCTTTCCTTCTCTGGGTTTTGCTACCTGTGCAAAACAGATGTGAGAAAAGCACTATAGATAAAATGGTACCTGTCCTGTTTCTTATCTAATCAGAAAATGAAGATGTTTATGCTAATAAATGTGTGCACAAGTCAGCCAGACACTCTATCCTGTAACATATCTTTGGCTGTTTTGTAGCATGGAAATCAATATCTGCAATGTATAGAGTTCACTCTCTCAGTCTAAACAAAACTTTTATGGTAGCCATATTGGCAAAACACTGCTGTCATAAATTTTATGTGGGGATAAAAATATGCTTGGAGGGGGTGTACATTTTATATGGATATATAGATTTCAGAATTCAAACTTGACAAATTGATGGGCTGGCCAGGGAGAGCTGAATTTTCTTTTTAAAAAGGTAATAAAAATAACCCAAGGGCTGTAGGCTGAGATAAAAATAAATGTGCTACATAATGTATTTGATTTAATTTATGATGTCTTTCCTGTGGCTGTTCTTGACAGACTGGAAGGAAGTTGGGGTATATTGCCACTAGGCCCTGCTTTCAGCCACTGGAGGTGTGGATTCCTTACTATGAAAGGTTCTTCTTATTACAAAAGGCTCTTTTCTCAGCAGTAGTGTAAGAGGTGTGGTGAAAGCTATAAAGCACCTCCCAGATTCACCTTCAGGTAAATAGTCACAGGATGTAAAGTACAGTATAGGGAATAGAGTCATAATATTGTAATAACTAAATACAGTGCCAGGTGGGTACTAGACATATTGAGGTAATCACATCATAAGTTATATAAATGTCTAAACACTATGTTGTACATCTGAAATTAATATTGTATGTCAACTGTAATTTAAAAATATTTTTTTAAAAATAAGGACTCACTACTCAGCTACTGGGAATGAGGTTGCCATACTCATCCTTTGAGCATCTTATATCCAATGATGGATGCGGGAATAAGAGGCCTGTCATCTCAGCCCAACTTGGAACAATGCTGAAGGGTCATTCTAACTCAAGCTCCCAGTGGAGCTGGCCGAGTCTGTCCTTAAACCTACCTTGCAGTTCAACTCTTCCCTCTTTTTATTTTTTTGGCTTTATTTCCTTCTCTTCTACAAGTGTTGCTACCATAAACACACCTTAAAAAATATCCTGGACACTGAACTCTTCCTCAGTGTTTGTTTCCCAGGGAGCACAACCTTGGACCAAGGCCACATTATGACTTTCGTGAGCCTGAGTTTTACTTGTGCCTTCATGGGACCTCTTTCTTCATTAAAAAAAAAAATTAAAGATTACATCCTATTACTATATTGATATAAAGCTTAATTCTATATAATAAAAGCCTACTATTCTAAGTGTCTGGTCATCTGGTAGTCCATTCAACCAATCAATGCATAGTATGCTAATGATATGCTAAGGTTGCTCAACTGCTTGCTATGATGTGCACTGACCACGAGGGGGCAGACGCTCTGACTGGTAGGTTAGCTTGCTGCTGGAGTCTGGCTGATCAGGACTGAATGAGATGGGCCACTCCCTGGAGCCCTCTTGCAGTTCCTCCTTGGCTGGCCAACCTCCCATGGTCCCTCCCTGGTCCCGATCATGCACTGGTGGGGTTCCTCGTCCTGGCCTGCACCCTCTCACAATCCAGGACCCCTTGGGGGATATTAGAGAGCCAGTTTCAGCCCGATCCTGCAGTCCAGGCCGAGGGACCCCACCGGTGCATGAATTCGTGCACTGGGTCTCTAGTATATTAATATTATATATGAAAACTTTTTCTTCTACCTAAAAGTTCATATTTTTTTCTTCTGATTTTAAAAGAAAGCAAAACATTTTTGTGTCCCAAGCATTGTACCTATTGTGCCTAAAGGGGAACTCAGTCCTACGTGCAACAGGAAGCAATTGTGTATGAGGCATAATACAAGATTATGAAGTGTGGTATGACTGCTTTTGTTGCTGTCTCAGACAACCTTAGATTATCAGGTCCCTCAACTATCTCCTACTTTTCAGGGAAATCAACCAGAAGCTAGACCTCTTTTTTAAAAAAAATATATTTTATTGATTTTGTACAGAGAGGACGGGAGAGAGATAGTTAGAAACATCGATGAGAGAGAAACATCGATCAGCCACCTTCTGCACATTTCCCACTGGGGATGTGCCTGCAACCAAGGTACATGCCCTTGACCGGAATCGAACCTGGGACCTTTCAGTTCGCAGGCCGATGCTCTATCCACTGATCCAAACCAGCCACGGCTAGACCTCTTTTTTAAAAAGGATCATTTGTACTAGATATAAATGATTAATAAAGCTGAGGATTGGTACTGGTGGAGGCTTGCTTTGTATAACAGAACAGTTCATGTTACTGATTATCATTTCCTTTCCACTATCTGCCTTCTATCCATGTCCACATTTGCTGTTATTCTGTTAAGGATTTCTAAAGGAACATAGAATAGATCTCAGGCTGGGGAGAAGCTTAGATGGCCCTTTCCCATAGCACTGTCTGTGTGTGGATGGGGTTAAAGAGGAGTTAGGGAGTACCTTAAGTGACCTCATTATCCTATTCTTCCTACCTCCTGAAGCCTTTATTCCAAGCTGTTGATCTATCTGCTCTTTTGGTTTACTTGGGTACTAAGAAGTTCTTTTTTATTGTTTTTAATGATCTAGCAAAAAACAAAACAAAAAACTTTTGAGTGCCTGCTATTAACCAACATTGCCTTTGGGTGCTTTATTTACAGGATTTAAATTAGGTAGAGCAGGGTATCCTAGTTCAGCCTGATTTTGGATTCATAATTTAGCCATATGCTGAATCAGTGGTCCACATGATATCAAACTGCATTAACTGAAGTGCATGGAAGAAGGAGACAAGAGAAATAGCTTTTGTGTTTAGGAGACTAGAGTCAGAGACAGAGGAGGGTAATGATGAGGATATTATGACCATAAAGACAGTAGAGCATTGTGGCTAAGAGCACAGACTCTGGAGTCAAAGCTGCCTGGATTCAAATGCTAGCTTCAGCACTTACTTGTTGGGTGACCTTGGACAAGTTATTGAATATTTCTGTGCCTCTGTTGTTTTACATGTAAAACAGAAATAACAATAAGTACTAGTTTCATTGAGTTGTGGAATTGCAAGATTTAAAGTGTCAATATGTGTAAAGCATTTAAAAGGGTGCCTGACATGTAGTAAGGGCCTCAAAAACAGTATAGCTAATGCTATTATTATGTTATCTATTGCTGACCCCATGGACTGGTTTTGCTAGCTCCTGTGGACCTAGAGACAACAGGTAGAAGCTGAAGAAGTTGTGAGACTGAGCACCAGTAGCACTGTTTTGGGCCCAGGTGACAAAATACAATACTAGCCTTGGGGTTGTAAAGAACCACATAGGAAATATAGTCAATGATCCTATATAATAAAGAGGTAATATGCAAATTGAACCTCACTCAGTCATACCGTCACAAGATGGCTGCACCCACAGTAGAGACAGGGTTCCCATAACACAAGATGGCTGTACCCACAGCAGAGGTGGGGGTTCCCGTAACGAGTGATCAGCAGGTACCTGAGGCTTCATGGTGCTGGGCCGGGCCGGGGGACCTGAGGCTGTGACCCCCGCCTGGTGGGGCTTGACAGGGGACCTCAGGCTGTGCCCAATGCCATGGTGCTGGGCTGGGGGACCTGAGGGTGCACCAGGGGACCTGAGGTTGCACCCCCCACTTGGCACCAGGCTGGGGGACCTGAGGCTGTGCCCCCCGCCCAGCAGGGCTTGACTGGGGACCTGAGGCTGTGACTCCTGACTGGTGCCAGGCTGGGGGATCTGAGGCTGCTCCCCCTGCCCAGTGGGGCTTGATGGGGGTGGGGCCAGCCAGGTCTGGGTCTTGAGCAATTTTGAGATGCACGCAGGTGGGCAGGGACTTGACTCTGGGTCCCGAGGCGTGCCCCAGACTCTGACAGGAGGAAGACTTTCATATACATCTTACTAATTTTCTTTCATCTCTGACACTTCTACTATAGAGGAAGGAAAAATAGAAAATTAAAATATTTCCTCTAATTAATTCATTTTTAATGTGCACAAATTTTGTGCACTGGGTCACTAGTATTGTAATAATTATATATGTGCCAGGGGGTATTGGAAATATCAGGGGGATCACTTTATAAAGTATATGATTATCTAACCACTATATTTTTCACCTGAAACTAATATACCATAATATTGAATGTCCAATGTAATTGAAAAATAAAGTAAATATGAAGGAAAAATGCCACATGATCTCACTCATTCATGGATAATAGAGACCATTATCAACTTTTGAACAATAATAGGTACAGAGGCAGAGCTGCCTCAAACATATTGTCAAACTGCAGCAGGAAGGCCGGGGAGGGTTGGGGGCAGGAGGTAGGGGGGTAAGAGATCAACACTTTAAGCAATAAAAAAATGAGAAAGTTTTAAGTCTTTAGTGGCTTTTACTGTAGCATTAAAATAATCTTCATAGAAACCTCAGAGGGAAGGTAGGGGAGGGTGGGGGTAAGGAGGAGAGATCAACCAAAGGACTTATATGCAAGCATATAGGCCTAATCAATGGACACAGACAACAGGGGGGTGAGGGCATGAGTGGGGCAAGTTGTAATCTTATCTGGAGTGTGCCCCCATTAGATCAGGAGATGGATGCAGAGGTGATTGCTAACTTGTGACAACAACTTATCAGGAAAAAAAAAATCAAGCTTCCAGGGCTTGCTAAGCACCCTCCAACACAGCCTGCCCCATTTATAGGACCTGATGTGATTCGGCCCAGAATCTTGGGTGGGCTTTGGAAGAGCAGCAATCATCATCTGTCCAGAGATTGTTTGCAGGTGGATCAGATGTTTAGCTGAATGGCTCTTTGCTCACTGGGTGCCAGATCCAGTGTGACCAGTAGTGGCTCTCCTTTAGTGAATCTCTCTATCTTGAGATGGATGTTTTCTAGAAGGCCTTTACTGTAGAGACCTGGTTACAAAAATATTTTTTAGGTAGACAATGGGATATGTGGAGAACTCAGAAGGGGGCAATGTGTAGGGATCAGTAAGTGTTAATTTCAAACAAGCATCATTGCCAAAATGAAATAATTACTGCATCTCAGTAGAGGAGAGTAAGTTGGAACAAGCAAATGTTCTTGGCAGGAAGTCTATCACATGCTGCACAATTCGATTTATGAGCATCTACAGACAGCTTTAAAATATTTTTTGGCTTAATGTGATGTTGAATTATTGAACCCCTTTTTGTTAAACATTTATTAACAATCCCAAAATACCAGTAACTGGGTCACCAATTTATTTGTCTTATTCTTAAATAACCCCTCTCTATCAACTTCATCTTTCTGAACCGTCATTACTAAATTTCTCAGAACATTAGGGAGCTTGGCTTCTTTCCTATGATCCACCCCTAGGCATCTGATTTGCCCATTTCCAATAGCATTGCCATCTCAATGGTGACCTTGAAAGAGATTACAAGTAACAGTTAACATGTTTCAGTCCCTCTTGCTCTACAAACAAACAAAGTATCTTCCTTGACTCCTCATTTTTCTCTCATTCCTTCTTATTTTTCTTATCCTAACTTCTTAAGTAGATCATATTCACTGTCTTCAATTTCACACCTCTATTCCCTCTTCATTCCACTATAAACTGGCTTCTGCTTCCATTATCCATGAAAATTACTCTTGCCAAGGTCAACACTCTCACTGGGCAATGCCTTCTACTCATCACCTATGTGCTGATGATTCCCAGATCTATGATTTAGCCACAATATATCACTGAAATGTCAGGATAAATATTCAGTAGCAAGCCAGCATCTCTAGCCGGGTGTCTCACAAGCAATTCAAACTCTTTACGTCAAAGTAGAACTCATCATTCCCCCCTCCCTCAAACCTATTCCTTCTTTTGATGTCTCTATTTTGTCATTCAATTGAAAAGTCATATGTTAAGCATTTCTTTATTTCACCACACATCTGATAAATCACTATGTCCAGTTGACTTTCTCTCCTAAATATTCCTTACATTTTTCCTTTCTACTTTAGTCCTACTAAATGCTCTCTCATTTTAACTTCTGAACTATAATAATAGTTTTCAATTAACCTCTGATTTTCTCCCTTCCAATCCATTCTCCACACTGCCACCAGAGAGTTCTTTAATAAAATCTGACCTTGTCACTGCTATGGTTAAAACCGCAGTTTCCTCATTACCTACTGAGAACAACTCAACTTACGTAGTATGGCATTTAATGCCTTCCAGCACCTTATCCTGCCTATATTTCTAGCCCTACCTTGGAAATGTCCTTTGTCCTTCCCTATAACATGCCATTATGTGATCTTATACTTTGCATATACTATTCACTTTGTTAGAATGCCTCCCTCTATATAGATCTCCCTGGTTTGTATAATTTGACATATCTTTAAGATTCAGCGTAGATCTATCATCTTTAGGAAAGAATATCTGTCTTCCCTCCCCCCATCTCAGAGTAGATTAGTACCTCTTTTTTGTGGTCCTATAATGCCATAATGATTTGTACACATATTTATCATTCTGCCTCCTCCATTTGATTGTAATTCTTTGTTCACATCTCTGTTTTTCCACTAGATTGTGCATCCTTAAGGTTAGGTGTCATGTTTGCCTTGCTCACAGCTCTAAAATAAGGCAATAAATGGTCAATATACAAATGAATGATGACAATAAGCACACACTTTTATAGCATTGTACTTTTTGTGAAGTTATTTCCCACACGTTGTCTTACTTGAATCAGCAAAGTCAGATTCAGCACAGACAGCTATCCAAAAGGGAGACAATGTAGCAGAATGGGCAAAAGTTCAGGATTTGAAGTCATACATATCAGCCTTTGAGTCTTGATTCTACTACTCATTAGTTGTATGCTCTTGGGCAAGTCACTTAAACTCCTAAAGTGTTGTTACTTTCTTCTATAAAGTGGGAATAATAATAGTTCTTATCTCATAGGGTTTTTATGAGGATTATACGAGATAGATAATTCATGCAAAACACAACAGTTCTTTGCATGTAGTAAATGCCCAATAAATATTGTTATTATTACTATTGTAATCATTGTTATTCCTCATTTTTTTTTACTATTTGTCTTTTACTCTCCATACTTGGACTAGATCATCAGATACTACGTGTGAAGCACTTAGAAGAGTTGCTAGCACATATTAAGCATTCAAAAAGTGATACCTATTTTAATTGTTATCCTAAAGCAACACTGTTCTCTGGATCTGCAGCTTCATACATGGGGCTGAAGAACAGTTGCTTTGGATAAAGTAATCAATTATCTTGTTCATGTCAACAAAGTCCAAATGGTGACTTATTCTGAGTCTGTAGCAAGTGCTGAGAAAGAAACATTTTCTCAAATAATTAATATATGATGGTACCCCCAAATTCAATGTAAAATTGTATTTCTTTCCTGGGGAAGTATTAAAAATCTATCTATCTATCTATCTATCTATCTATCTATCTATCTATCTACCAAATAGTTATTGAATACTACCACAGGTCTGGCATTGTTCTGGGAACTGCCTTCTGGGAGATTAGAGTTTACAACATACACTTACTAAATGGGTCTTTGGGTATGGGCTCCAGATTTGAGAACTGTTCTAGGGTAAATATGGAGATATATAGTCCCAGGAAATGAATATAAAACAGATAGTTTAAACCATAGGTTTAATCTACAATGATTATTTAATGTGACCTTGAAAAGTCTGATGTCAGTTGATTATCCTTCCTCACTGACTGACATTGCTGTTTCAGAGCTACTTTATCTTCATTTCTGGTTGCTCCTTAGTGGAAAGAAGTTTTCTTACCTTTTTATTTCTTCCCTTTTTTAAGGATTGACTCTACATCAAACTTCAATAAGAGTATTTAAAATGTCATCTGGAAAAAGAACATGTTGGGACAAAGGAGTAGTAATTCAAGAAGTCCAGTTTTGCCATACATTTGGGTTCCCATGTGATCTTCCCCAATTGTTCCATCTCAGTCTACACCTTACTAGTTTTATTTCTTCTATTCACTTGAGTTCTCAGTTACATTATTTAATCCACGTTCATCAAATTAAATGGTGCACAATGCACTTAGTTCTAAACCAATTCTGATGCTGTTTCAGCAAAAACTTCAAGAAAAATAAAAACAACTTCCCGAACCTTGGACTCTTAAGAATGGAAGGCCAGGCCTATTTATCTAAAATCTGAGTTACTCTGCCAATTCTCACCACTACAGCAAATGGTCTGGCTTCCTGACAAGGTTGTGCTACTATGTAAATTGGGGTTCTGGGCTACAAGTCGCACAAACACATTCAGGCTAAAGGATTTATTTGTGAAGGGCATTAGGGACTCCTACAATTGAAGGGAGGCTGGGAAACCGAGCTTATAAAAAGCAAAATCTGAAGAATCTCCAGGGAATGTAGAGACATTGTTTCATAGCAGGAATCAGCTGATTAGGACACTACTGATGCTGCCACTACTTCCACCACACATGTTAATTTATATTCCCTTGCTTCTTTTATGAAAAAAAAGGAAACTCATGATAGAACATTGCATTAGCTCAATTTGTCACATGACTGCTCCCTGGCTGTATCAAAGGGCTGGTAAAAGAAGGGTCTGGACAGGAGATAGATTCCGGACAGCTTCTCTCCTGAACCCACTCTAATTAGGCTTTTATAATCACCTCTCCCCTGAAGTGATTCATCATAGTCACTGAACATCAATAAATTGCCAAACCCAGTTGTTAATTCTCAGTTTTCATCTTATTTGCCTTTTTTAAATATATTTTTTATTGATTAAGATGAGGAAGGGAGAGGGAGAGACAGAGAGAAACATCAATGTGAGAGCGAGCAGTATTTGTCACAGTTTATGATTCCTTGTACCATGTTAAAAATTTATTCACCTGACTTCCAAGATACACATTTATCCTATTACTTCTAATTGCTGGAGTATTCTAGACCTCATTTCTTGGAACTTTACTCCATCTGTTCTTACTCCCTTGATGATCTCATCCAGTCTCATGGCTTTAACTACCATCTATATGCATAGTAACCATAAATTTATATCTTTAGCTCAGACTCTTCCCAAAAGCCCAGAGTCAAATAGAAAACTGCCTAATATGAATTTTCACTTCAATTTCTAAAGAGCATCTCAAATTTAAAATATTGAAAATCCAACTCTGCTCCAACCTCTTTCCCATTTCAGTAATTTTATTTGAAATCTTGTCCTTATATTTAAATATATCCAGATTCTGACCACTTCTCACCACCTCTATTGCTGCCATTTTTGTCCAAAGCACAATGACCTGGATTATTGAAAGAGCTTACTAATTGGTTTCTTTGTTTCCATCCTCTGTATGGTCTATTCTCATTACAGCATCCAATGTGATATTGTTCAAACATAAGTCTAATCATAATACCTTTAGGGTCAAATCATTCAATAGCTAAGCTATTTGATTCAAGATTCTCATGTAGCACTGACTGGAAAGTCTCTAACCAAGTTATTGTATGGAATTCTTGTTGCTTAACAATTATCAAATGAATAAATGTTTTTAACAAATGAACTAGCTTCAAGAAGGGCTGATTTAATTCTTTTTTATGTTGATCAAAGAATGGAAAGAGTATACAAAGCAATCAAAAATATACTTCCTCTGATATGACTTGGGGAAGTGAAATGTGTTATGTGTCAGCGGCTAAGAGGTTGAGGAAAAGGGGACCTGAGCAGAAATGGAGGTTATAAAAACTGTATAAACAGGATCATTACCAGCTAATTAGATGATTTCAATAATGCAGAGTTCATGTAATTGTAGACTCTGGACTAATTTTAAACTTGAAATAGAAGATTTGCTGTGGAAAGAATCATAGAGGTCACAGACATTCAGATGAATAACTAGAAGAAATCTGGATGAATATTTGTTAAATTTAGTGCACTGACAAAAGCCATTGGGCTTTTTATGTTCTGAGTTTGCATGTGTACAAGAAAGTAGCAGGGTTAGAGATAAGTTATGCAGGTCATCAGAGTAGCTGTAATTATTGGCTTAGGTTGAAAGAAAGATAAAAGAAATGGGATTGCCAATGGAAGTGTTTAATAGACTGCCTAATCTGAGAAGTGAGTTTGGATTTAGAAGATGTGCCCATTATTGGGTGGCAAGTGCATCACAGAAATGGATATAATGAATGGTCTATATTTCTACTATTCTGGGGAAAAAGAACTTGTGAGAGTATGAATGGGTAAACAAACAGTAAATATAGAGACAGTTATTGAAACAAATACTTTCAGAAGATTAACAAATTAAGTATACAGCTGAAAAAGAGAAAAAAATGAACAGATCATTTATGATACAATTCTGAGATTTTAATCAGGATATTCCTAACTGATGTGTTCACATTAGAAGAGAAAGCTAGGAATTGCTTTTCTCTTCTTTTTTTAAAATATATTTTTATTTATTTGAGGGAGAGGGAGAGAGAAACATCAATGATGAGAGAGAATCATTGATCAGCTGCTTCCTGCACACCCCACACTGGGGATCAAGCCTGCAACCCGGGCATGTGCCCTGACCAAGAATCAAACTGAAACCTCCTGGCTCATAGATCGATGCTCAACCACCAAGCTGCGCTGGTCGGGCAAAACTATTTACTCTTAAGTGTCCTTGGTTTAGCTGAGCAAACCAGCTAGGGCTTCTCTTCTTTTTAATTTATAATGCAACCTGAATTGATTCCTGAATAAACTCCCAAAAGAGATAAGCCTGATAAGATTATTATTGAGGTCACTTACTGACATCAGAAAAAAATAATTGTTAATTGTTTTCTCATATGGTATCAGTGGGAGAGAAAAACCTTGTGGATGATTACCTTTCAATAAAAGGAAGGCCACTGAATTTAAAGTGACACTTTCATCCTTTGCCTTAGCAATGAAGCAAAGAACAAGTAGAAGGAGAGGGCTGCAGATATCTTTGTGAATAAAGTGGGAAACAGAATAATTTAATACTGATAATGTTACTGACTGGTACAACTCAATCCAATACATATTTATTGGGCATCTACTGTGTGATATCTACTGTGTGATAGGCATCACCAGGGGATCCAGCAATGAGGCTCTTGCCTCAAGCTGCTTACAGTTGTACTAATGGTAGGGATAATAGCAAAAAATAGATGATAGTCATATCTGTAGAGTTTATGTATGACCCCTGGAGCACAAGTTATTGCTGCTGTGTGAGGTAAAAGCAGGGCATAACTGATAGAGAAGAATTGTTTCCTCCCACTGATTTCAGTTTGGAGCCCGTTTTGGCCGATGCAGAAAATAGTAAGGAGGAAATAGTTCGCAGTGGTTTGCAGATTGACTGGGCAGGAGTGATGGCACAGAAGTCCTGTGGGAATGCCAGAAGGTTGCTGTTTGTCAGTTGCCCAGGGGCATCATTACTTTTCCTGACCCTGAATTTGAGACAGAGGGAGAGATCTGGAAGGGCTGGGGTTTCAGTAGGTCTTGCGATTCCTATGTTTGTAATTGGGCCACCCTCTCGCTTGCCATCACGCTCAAGGCCTGCCTGCCTGACTGTTTCCTGAGAGGCCTTTTTGAGGCCTGTTGTCTAACTTATTTTTTTTTTAGCACTACTGTATCCCCTAGACAGAAATGCTAGAAGGAAGAATATTTTAGAAGTACTAGCCTGTGCAGATAACCATGGGTTCATTTAAAATCATTATTATCTATGCATTAAAGCAGAATTCCTAATAGGTGGCTGAATAGACCAGCTAATCATTGTGCCTACCTAATGAGTGCTTTCATGTCAAGGGAGAAGGAATAGTAGGCTGACAGAGGTGGCAGTATGTATGGAGAAGGTATTCATTTCATGTAGATAACAGAGCCTTGGGTTAAGAAAGAGAGAGAGAGGAGAGAGAGAGAGAGAGAGAGAGAGAGAGAGAGAGAGAGAGAGAGAAAACAGAGAGAGAAAACAGAGAGAGTAAACAGAGAGAGAAAAGAGGAGAAAGAGTGGGAGTTACTATAGGAATAAAGAGGATGCTTGATTACCTGGGACACCACAGATTGAGGCCCTAAGGCTGATATGAAACTGTTAGGTTTCCTTTGGAACCAAGGACAGGATTGTAGGGCTTCAATCCCTTGAACAGCTTCAGTGACATTCTGATTCAACTTACCCATAATATGATTCTTGGATGACAGCTTATATTCATTTGGGACATTATGCAGGTTCTCAAAAACCCTAATAATGGGCAATGTTCCTTGATTGCAGTAAGAAATATGTGTCTTGTCTCCCAGGCAGAAGTCACCCTGTGCCACATAGCAGTTCATGGGAATTGTGTGAGAAGATTGTAAATTGCACTTTTGAACCTGACCTCGCAGCCCTCATCTAGGCAGCGGAGCCAGGCTGAAACTAACAGAAGTTCAATGCAGGAGAATAATAATAAAAACGTCGTTTGCAAGTCTTCTCTGTCAATAACAAAGCTCATCTTTTTGTGCCAGCAAGACATTGCAGGCGGCCCACATTTCAAATTCAGTTAATCTCAAAATAATTCAAAAATCAAAGAGCTTATTCAACCATCAAGATATAGATTGACTCACTGTGTATTCATAGAAGAGACTGTGTTTGGGAGGAGGGGAAGGGAAAACTCCAATACAGAATCAGTCAAAGCAGCATTAGTTTTTGTTCAGTTTAAATTGTTTCCAAACCACACAATTGCACTTTGAATACTAAGAAAATTGCTAAAGAGTAGTTGATAATGGCATCATTTGCATTTTCAACTAGTACTAAAATATAGCACCTTAATCCCTGCCATTAAATGGCCCTTACTTTTCCCAGAAACATGGGTGTTTCCATCTCACCGATTTTTCTTTTCAGTTCTTTAAAAAACGTTTATTAATTTCAGAGAGAAAGGGAAAGGGAGAGAGAGATAGAAACCTCCATGATGAGAGCGAATCATTAATCAAGCCCATAACCTAGGTATATGCTCTGGCCAGGAATCGAACCATGACCTCCTGGTTCATAGGTCGACTTAGCCACACTGGCTGGGCTCGCTTTCAGTTCTTAATTTCACACTCTCTCCTTGCTATAATTATTGTAGCGCAAAAAGCTAGCAGAGAGATATGGGCAGAAGCATCAGGTTTGTCATTTGTTACAATATTATCATCTTCATACTATTTTGCATGTGTATAGTTAGCACTTTGACTCATTTCTGTATTTTCCTTTCCATTCTCTCAATTATCTCTCTCCTGACTAAGGGGGAAAGGGCTGGAGTAACCAAACCCTTTGAATCTCAGTTTGTTAATCTGTAAATTATAGACAATACCTGGAAGGTATTCAGTAAATATTAGCTATTTACTCCCTAAATTTACCCTGAGTTTTACAGAATAAGAGATTTCCACTAAGAGAGGTGAAGGCATTTTCCCTGTGAATGACAGAGTTACCTACTCAACAGTGTACCCACTCTTTTGCCTATGTACTATTTGAAGCCAAATGAATGGGATGAGGGAGAAAAACTGGCTTCCTTGGAAGTTATATTGTATAGAGCATGTCCCCTATCATAATGTAATCATAATGTAATTGTTCAATTTTGACGTGAGATGTAGAAGGCAAAGTTGCTCAGGGAGTTACAAGAGGATTGTTAATAACATATCCCTACTCTCTGACAGGGGTGCTGAGGCTAAAGATGTTCTTTTCCCACTCATTTATTTATTTAATACATATCCACAATTCCAAAATCTGAAGTCTGTAAACCACGTTTTGTGTGTGTGTGTGTGTGTGTGTGTGTGTGTGTGTGTGTGTGTTTTAATGTGGCCACAAACTCATTTAACAGCAAAAAATGTTCTAACTTAATATAGGAGGCCTTTTATATTCTTTATTAATCCAACTTAGAGTTAGGGACCAAGGTCTTCTAAAGGACATGAGCCTTTAAACCTAAGGCCTAAAAATGGCTAACCAACCCCTCCAAAGTGAATGTGGCTTTGCCCATGAGTATATCAAATAATGCCTTACCATATTGTAGGGCTAGGGTCAAGTTCTGAAATGTGTGAGAGAGTCCAACATGGTGTACCACCTGCCCACTTTCAGTGGAACTATCTTTTTAATTGTTCATGCTTAATGTAAGACCTGATCCATGCTGTTCAGGTGACCAAGTGACCATCCATTACAGACCTTCCCTGGCAGTGGGCCATGCTCCCTCCCCTCTCTTATAGGTAATTGATGGGCTAAAGCGATTAAGGGTGATATGCTACATTGCAACCATCATTCCCATCACCAAGAAGACATGAGCACACAAAGCATTCTCAGTTCTTAATTGATAATTCTCATGAGTTGTCCAGACAGGGGCCATTTATATATTTGGCGCCCTCATTTTTCTTTTCTCCCTGGGGTTAGGTGCTGCAGCTGCTAGGGCCATTAGCCCCTTGTTCCTGCTGGTGAGTTCTGCCGTATAGCTTGTTAATTTGTCAGAACAAGAGCTTCAAACACATAGTGGATAGTAGAATAGTGCAGGCAGGACAGGAGGGTATCTGGGAACCAGCAATACCCACTTGGTAAGGCAGAGGCTTTGGGACTGACCTCACTGTCGGTATAGGAACAAACTGAACTAGGCTGGTGGTAGGATAGCAATAAGAATTATAATACCATCAACTCAGTTATTATTATCATTAGTGTTGTAACTGTTATCATACAACTAGCATTGCTTGAACACCTACTCTGTACTAGGGACTTCACATTCATTATTTCACTGAATAGTTGTAAGAATCTTGTGTGGTATGAACCATCACCCCTGTTTTGTCCAATGCTACACAGATAAAGTGTTGCAGAGCCTGGATTCAAATTCAAGTCTATTTCTGTCCAAAGCACATGCTCTTTTAACTAGACCATACTGCTCATTTGGAAAAGTGTCATGTGGTGGACATACTGTGCTTGAAATTCTCTGGAAGCAGAATTGGTGTGAGGGCCAGAATAGCTGCCCAAGACATCAGGATATAAGGGGTATTGACACAGCACTGGGAAATTTGGAAATGTGGAGCCAATTAACTCAGGGTTTCACATGTGAACCTATATAATATTGGCTCCATGCCATTTAAGCAGAAGGAGACCTTGAAAGAAAATGAAAGCAACCCCTTACCATATTTAAGATATATACTATCCGTTGAGTAATTTTGAAATACATGTACAAGTTGCATGAAGCATGAGAGGCCTGCCACCAATCCTCAGAATAGTCAGTGCCTAATGTGACAGTAGCAGTCAGCTGAAAACCTGAAATGAGGATAAACATGGTTTAGTGCTGTGTGCCAGAAATTAGTGAGTTATTTTCCTGTCTAAGTCGTAGATGCTTTAAAAAATATGTATATATTTTTATTGACTTCGGAGAGGAAGGAAGAGGGAGAGAGAAATAGAAACATCAGTGATGAGCGGGAATCATTGATCGGTTGCATGCCCCCTACTAGGGATTGAGCCCACAATCTAGGCATGTGCCCTGACCAGGAATTGAACCCTGACCTGGTTCGTGGGTGGACATTCAACCACTGAGCTGTGCTGGCTGGGCTTGAATACTTTTAATATGTCTCACAATAAATTTTCTGGTTCAGAAAATGGTATTTAATATATCCCTTATTTTATTAATAGAAAACCAGTTGCTTTTTTTCACATTTCTTTATACTATTTTCCTTTTCCTTCTTCCCTTCTGCTCTCTGCCCTCCTCTCTCTCCCTCTCATCCTTCTAGCTTTTCCTTCCCTGCCCCCCTTCTCTTCCCCTGCACTTTCATAGCAGTGTGCCTCCTCATTGCAGCCACATTATTAGTTGCAGGTGCTACTTAATTCTTATGTATATGACCTTGGGCATCTCCATTTTGGAAAATGGGAGCCGTTTCCTGCCAGGGCAGTGGACAATCCATACTGTATGAGTCTTACAGAGGAAAAAAGGCCATAAGCATGGAAAGAAAACGTGTTCTTGGAAAAGGGGCCGTTAGGTCCTCCAGTAGCATCCTGCCTGTCACAAAGCAAGGCTTTGATGGTGTTAATGGAAAACATGTGGCTTGCATGTTGCTTAAAGTAAAGCCGTACATCTTGATGTTTCTCTTTCCTTCCTCCACTCTCACCCCAGTTCCCCTAGGGATCTTGACTTGTCAGTAGATCATGATCTTAAAATCTTTTTAGCCACCCATGTGGGCAGTGCAACTGGCAAAATGTCAGGCAGTCTGTGTTAGCATCCTAGTGTCATATAGCACACTGAGTGAAGTCATGGCACAGGGAATGTAAGTGATTCTGGTACATGAAAGCTGGGAAAGACTGTAGGAGCCCATACATTACAAAACTGATTGAGAATAGAATCATAAATGTTTAGAACTAAAAGGACTCTTAGAAATCATTAATCTAACTTCCTCCTTGTACAAGCAGGAGACAAAGGCCCAGAGAGGGAAGGGGTTTACCAGATTTATGTAATGAATGTCTGTTGTAAGGTAGGCCCTAAGCCAGTGATGGCGAACCTTTTGAGCTTGGCTTGTCAGCATTTTGAAAAACCCTAACTTAACTCTGGTGCCGTGTCACATATAGAAAATTTTTGATATTTGGAACCAAAGTAAAACAAAGACTTATATTTTTGATATTTATTTTATATATTTAAATGCCATTTAACAAAGAAAAATCAACCAAAAAAAATGAGTTCGTGTGTCATAGGTTCGCCATCACTGCCCTAAACCCTGGTGTCCTCACTCTCAAAGGAGTGTTAGTTACCATAGATAATACACAGGCCTCAGGAGAATTGAATGTAACTATTTCCTTAAGTAGCAGCAATTAAAGCCCAGACCCCTGAATGTTCTTGCCACTTGTATGCTCTGTGTTCTCCTTAGATCAAGATGTGATGTAAGTAACTCAGTGATCTAGCTGGGAAATGGCTTTGATGTGGAGGATTATTCTAGAATTCAAGTATATGGGACTCAGACAAATATAACTCTTTCTGCTTTTAAACTGCTATGCCTTACTACAAAGGAGTGGGGAAAGTTTAAACATAAATTGTTTGCTGGTATTTGTGATATTAATGGAATAGAAAAAAAGCAATATTAATAAAGGCAGTGGCAATGTGGACAGAGACCTGGCTCCACACTTATTGATTTGTCTCTGAAACCCTGCAGATAATAGGAGAAATGTCATTTATCTGACATGATCTTGTTTCATTACTGGGGCTCTTTTCCTCTATATGCTTTAGTTTGTTACTTCAAGGAAGACTGAGTACTCTTGGCTGTTATGTGGCAGGCTATTTATGTTAATGAAGAGAATTACAATTGTTCTTTTTATTCCAAGTATTCTTTAAAAATTTCAGGATGAATGTTTTGGCTTGTTAGGTTCACTGAATGTATAAAGGACTCTTATAACTCAATAATAAAAAAAGATACATTACACAATTAAAAATAAATAAATGGAGCTGGTGGGGGATTTCAGACTGAGCTCTCCAAGTACTTCATTTTAGAGAGGAGGGCCAGGATCCAGAGTGACTTTTTCAAGGTCACACAATAAGTTAGTGCTGAGCCAGGGTTAAAACTCAGATTTTATGGCTCCTAGATGCTCATTGATGTAAGCAAGTATTTTCTCAGCTTTTTTGAAAATAGGTTATCATGTGATATTGGATTCTATGATTATATTGCACAATGCGTTTCTGGAACACTGTTTAGATTCAGATATAGGATCTAATCCTGAGTCTATTACTGACTTGTTGTGGCACCTTGGGCAAGTCACTTAAATTCTCTGAGTCTCACTTCCCTCACGTGTCAAAATAGTAAACTAATACCTGCCCTACCTATCTCACCTGATTCTTAGAAGTCTCAAACAAGATGGTGGGTAAGAAAGTGCTTTGCAAAGTATAAAATATTGTTTGGACATGATTACAGTAGTCTTAACGCCTTTAAAGTACCTCCAAAATAAATTAATAAATAAACAAACAAAAAAATAAAGTGCCCTCAGAGAAATGTTGCTTTCAGTAACGACAGACTGCTTGTTTTTAGGGCCACCTTATGACTTTTGTGAGCTCTAGGCACTTTTCCCTTAATGAATTTGTTCCTCTATAAAGTGTATTAAATATTGTATTTTATGACTACATAAGTATGATGATGGGCATATCAAAATTGCATTTTAAAACACCTCATTCAACCTAAATTTTTATTTTGACTTATTTTTAAAATTAAAATATTTTTGTGGGCCCCTAAAACTACTGTGGGCCTTAGGCACAGTGTCTACTGTGCCTAATGAATAAGTCAGTCCTTCTGGTTTGGATCAACCCTTTAACTGAGAACAACAAAAAAGCTGTTCAAAATATAAATAAATACATTTTAAGACACTAGAGAACAAACTGGCAGGGAAGAATTAATAGATCAAGACAAAGGGAGGAGAGAAACCCAGAGAGGTGAAGCCAACATTCCATGCCACATTTCCTCTCAACATCTTTCTATTGCTTTTGGTTATTTTTATTTTTTATTGAATTTACTGGGGTGACATGGTTAATAAAACATACAGGTTTTAGGTATACAATTCTACAATACATAATCTGTATATTGTATGGTGTGTTTACCACCCTAAGTCTCCTTCTATCACCATTTAACCCCACTATATCCTCCTCCACCTGTCCCCCACCCCGCCAAGTCCCTTCCCTTGGCAATTAACACAGTGTTGTCTGTGTCTATGAGCTTTTTCTATTTTTTCTTTTATGTTCAAACCCTCCTCCCCACCACCCAACCCCCAACCCACAACCCTGACAGCTGTCAATCTGCTCTCTATGAGTCTCTCTATTTTGCTTGTTAATTCATTAGATTACTCATGTGAGTGAAATCATATTGTAAATGTCTTTGACTGGTTTATTTCTCTTTCTAAAAAAATATATTTTATTGATTTTTTACAGAGAGGAAGAGAGAGGGATAGACAGTTAGAAACATCGATGAGAGAAACATCAATCAGCTGCCTCCTGCACACCCCCTACTGGGAATGTGCCTGCAACCAAAGTACCTGCCCTTGACTGGAATTGAACCCGGGACCCTTGAGTCCACAGGCTGACGCTCTATCCACTGAGCCAAACCAGTTAGGGTTGCCTGGTTTATTTCACTGAACATAATGTTCTCCAGGTCCATCCATGCTGTTACAAAGGCTAAAATTTCCTTCTTTTTTATGGCCAAGTAGTATTCCATTGTGTAAATATATCACAGGGTTTTTTTTTTTTATAGCATATTTGTATTGATTTCAGAGAAGAAGGGAGAGGGGGAAAGAGATAGAAGCATCAATGGTGAGAGACTCATTGATTGGCTGCCTCCTGCATGCCCCCTACTGGGGACCAAGTCTGCAACCCGGGCATGTGCACTTTACCAGAATCAAACCAGGGACCCTTTAGTCCACAGGCCTACACTCTATGCACTGAGCCAAACCAGCTAGGGCTAGCACAGCTTTTTTATCCACTCATCTACTGATGGACACTTGGGCTGCTTCCAAATCTTCGCTGTTGTAAATGCTGCAATGAACATAGGGGTTCATATATTCTTTTGAATTTGTGTTTTGGGTTTCTTTGGATATATATTCCCAGAAGTGGAATTGCTGGGTCATAAGGCAATTCCATTTTTATTTTTTTTACATATAAATATCATACTTTTATTCATTTTTAATTTTTTGAGGTAACCACTTTCCACAGTGGCTGTACCAGTCTGTGTTCCCACCAACAGTGCACAAGGGTTCTCTTTTCTCCACATCCTCACTTCTTGTTTGTTGATATATTGATGATAGCCATTCTGACAAGTGTAAGATGATACCTCATTGTAGTTTTAATTTGCATTTCTCTGATAGTGATGATGAGCATCATTTCATGTCTATTGGCCATCTGTAGGTCCTTTTTGTCCACTTTACAGAAGTGTCTATTCAGGTTCTTTGCCCATTTTAAAAATTGCGTTGTTATTGATTTTGGTGTTGAGTTTTATAAAAGTTCCTTATAAAATTTGAATATTAATTCCTTATCAGATGTATCATTGGTGAATATGTTATTTCTTGTTTGTTGATATATTGATGATAGCCATTCTGACAAGTGTAAGATGATACCTCATTGTAGTTTTAATTTGCATTTCTCTGATAGTGATGATGAGCATCATTTCATGTCTATTGGCCATCTGTAGGTCCTTTTTGTCCACTTTACAGAAGTGTCTATTCAGGTTCTTTGCCCATTTTAAAAATTGCGTTGTTATTGATTTTGGTGTTGAGTTTTATAAAAGTTCCTTATAAAATTTGAATATTAATTCCTTATCAGATGTATCATTGGTGAATATGTTATCCTGTTCAGTGGGTTTTCTTTTCATTTTTTTGATGGTTTCCTTTGCTGTGCAAAACTTTTGTTTGATGTAGTCCCATTTGATTATTTTTTCTTTTGCCCAAAGCAATATATCAGAAAAAATATTGCTATAAGAAATCCAGTATTTTACTGCCTATGTTTTCTTCTAGGATTTTTATAGTTTTAAGTCTAACATTAAATCTTTAATAATTTTTGAGTTTGTTCTTGTATATGGTGTAAGAAAGTAGTTTAATTTCATTTTTTATATGTATCTGTCCAATTTTCCCAACACCATTTATTGAATAGGCTGTATTTACCCCATTGTATATTTTGCCTCCTTTGTCAAATATTAATTGACTGTAAATGCATGAGCTCTCTATTCTTTTCCATTGGTCTATATCCCTGTTTTTATGCCAGTACCATGTTGTTTTGATTACTATGTCCTTGTAATATAATTTAAAATCAGGTAGCATGATTCCTCCAACTTTGTTCTTTCTCAAGATTGCTGTGACTGCTCAAGGTCTTCTGTGATTTCATATAAATTATTAGAATATTTGTTCTAGTTCTGTGAAATGCACCATTGGTATCTTGATAGGAATTGCGTTGAATCTATAGAATGCTTTGGGTAGTATGGACATTTGATTGTTGTTCATTCTTCCTATCCATGAACACGGTATGTGCTTCCACTTCTTTGTTCCTTCTTCAATTTCTTTCTTCAGTGTCATAGATATTTCTTGATTCTAGGAGTTCAGCTGAGAGGCTAAGTTGAACTGAGTTTAAAACTCTAGAGGTAGTGGAGAGGTGCAAAATTGAAGGTCAGAGCCCATCACAGAGGAAGGTTTCTGGTAAAGACCCCAGTTTTTGGTTGAGACCCTGAAAGGCAAAATTCTAGGTGTAAGAGCAAACCAAAAATAGGCTACTACTTATGGAGACTGAAGCCCAACATCTAGTTCTTTTAATACCTGATTGGATTAAAATGATCTAGGGTTGTTAGTGCTCTTAGATGATTAGTACCTGCCAAAAGCAAAAATAAAACATCTCTGTAGGAAGATAATATCATTTAAAGCTTCAAATTAGTTTTATAATTTTTTTACATATGATGTCTTGGATGTTCAGTCAAAATAATCAGTCATAGGAAGAGTTAAGACTACAAGATCAAAAAATAAGGTAAACTACAAATAATAAAGACCCACAAGTGCCCTTGATAATGGATTTATCAAATACAGACTTTAAAGTAACTATGGTTTATATGTTTAAATAATTAAAATGTCTAGAAATGTGAGTTTGTTCTAGATTTGAGATGAATTGCAGAAATTTATGTGGATATACAGTGAGACATTTGCCACACCCATCCCCTGTATGTGGATCTTACAGTTTGAAAGCTACTTGTAGGACCTGATGTGAGATGTTGCCATCTATATGAAGTTTGGTTTTCCACAGATGCTTATGACTTCCTTGAACATTTAAGATTCCATATTCCTTTTCAGGTATACACCATAGTGTTATTTTTTTAATTTTATTTTCATTAGCTAGTTAATTAGTTAGTTTTTATTGATTTCAGAGAGAGGAAAGGGGAGGGAGAAAGACATAGAAACATCAATGATGAGAGAGAATCATTGGTTGGCTGCCTCCCACCGAGCCACAACCTTGGCAGTGCCCTGACCTTCAATCACACCTTTACCTCCTGGTTCATGGGTCAATACTCAACCACCAAGCCACACTGGCTAGGCTATAGTGTTAATTTTTATAAGCCCATCTCTAGAAATAAGAATTTATGATCATTTGGAAAAACTAAGATTTGATTTATCTTTGCATGTACATATAAACAATAAAGCAAGGCTGCAGAACTTTCTTTTAAAAAGAGAAATTGAACTCTTTTCTAAAAAAGAGTTCTCAAATAACCTTTTTTTTATACCTACCTTCCTACAAATAATATTGTAATTGCAAATGAGTCATATCTCTTAATTAAAGCTTGTTCAGATGAGTCTTTTTATTAAAGCAGTTTATTAGCATTTAGTTTACATTTGTGCGTAATACTTGATAGAATTAGTTTCCTTTAATCTTTGTCTAAAAGGAAGACTTTGCACAAATTCAGATTAATTTTATTCCTAAATAATCTAATTTTGCAAAACTTTCTTCTATAAAATGTGACTCTAAATAACACTTTTCCTGGATTTCTCCAACCAGCCTTTTAATAAAACAGAGAGCATAAAAATAATGTTTTAGTAGGGTCTGAAATAAAAAGGAAAATATTTTGAGACATGTTTCAATTATTATTCTAAGGAAGACTACTCATGTCTAAAGAAATGCAATTTGTTAATTTTTTAAAGCTAGGACAGATATGACCCAGAGCAGTGTTAAATAGGAATTAGGTGGAGGGCAGGAGGGAGTTTAGAATTATTACTTCAGAGATAGTTTCAACTGACTGTAATGAAACTATTTTCCAATTTAACAGAGGACCAAAATGATATTTAGTGGTTACCTACAACACATTTTCCTTTCCCCCCTTTTCCTCTTACCATCTCTCACCCTTCCTGCCTTTTTCTAGATGTTGAGTTCTCCCCTAGAAAACCATGTTCGTTTAAATAATCCTGCTGTTTTCTGAATTATGCCCCTTTACTGTGTTGTGAACTCTAGTGGGGACATATTTATCCCTAAAAATATTTTTATGGCTATTTCAGTTCATTCCCAGGAACCTCACTTATTTTCCTGGAACCCAACATGAATGCCATGTAGCATTCTACTTCAGGAGGGGGCCACAGCATTAATCCAATAGGATTTGTATTTTCTGAGCTGTTATCTTTCATAGATTACATGTAATCACGTTTCTGAAAGTACACACAGACTCATTGTTAACTAGCTATGATAGAATTCAGCTAACTGTCCTGTATATTGACAACAATGACCAAGAACTGAATAGTATTTTATAGTGTACCATCTATATGAGTTCACATTAAGAGCTAAAGGGAGATATAGAGGAAAGCACAGCAAGGGGTTCTATCTTTACAGGAATTTGTGACCAAATAGAAGGGAATGGATATATGTGAGGAAATGTTACAAGGCCTTTCCTATGATCTATATTTGGACCTCATCTCTTTAGCTCCCACTGTGCTTAACATAGTGCCTGGTATAGTTTCATCACTCAATAAAGGGACATTAAATACATTAAAGAAATGATTTAGTGTGGTTACTAATTCAGCATTAAGTCACACATACCTCTGGGATAGAACTCATCCAAGGAGAGCTAATGCAGTGCTCACAAGGAGGCAGTGAAATTTGATGGTTCATTGATCATCAACTCAGCAGGAGGTCTTAGACTTTGATAAGGTCATTTACTATTTCAGAATATGATAAAACCTATGAACACTTGCTCTAGAAAAATACATGAATGCACATGTATATCCTGACTTTTGAGTGCAATTTAGTCTTTCTGTGGATCCCCTGAATGTCCATAGTCCTCTGGCTAAGAACCCTTATTTCTACTGGGTTTCTGTTATATGTCAGGCACTGTGTGTAGCATACACTGGGCGCTGTGAGAGTCCACAAGGGAAGTATTTATCTTGATCTGGTGACTGAGAGCAGGCTTCCTGGAGAAGTGAACACTGAGACAGAAACCTGAAGGTTGAGTAGAATAATAATACTAATAGTCATTTACATGACACCTTTCAGAGAGGCCTTTCCTGTCTACCCTGTTGAAAATAAGACCTGTTGCCCAGCCAGCATTGCTCAGTGGTTGATCATCGACCTATGAACCAGGAGGTCATGGTTTGATTCCTGTTCAGGGCACATGCCCTGGTTGTGAGCTCAATCCCCAGTAGGGGGCATGCAGGAGGCAACTGATCAATGATTCTCTCTCATTGATGTTCCTACCTCTCTCTCTCCCTTCCTTTCTGAAATCAATCGAAATATATTTTTTAAAAAAGAAAATAATACCCTGTTCTCTATCTCAGTGCTTTTTCTCCATTTTTCATAGCACTTATCACAATCTCTAATTGTGTTATTTGTTTTTATTTACATACTTATTATCAGTCTCCCCACTGCTAAATATAAGTGCCATGAGGTTAGGTGAATTCTGTCTGTTGTGTTCACTGCTGTATCCCCAGTACCTGAAACAGTGCTGGTGGACATGATTAATTATTTGTTGAATGAGTGAGAACTTCTTAAGCAGATAGAACAGCTTGAGCTAAAGCAAAGAGACATGAGAGAGTATGTGGAGGCTATGAACAATTCAGTGTACCCAGAGGATAAAATGTAAGAATGAGAGTGATGGCAGATGAGTCTGAAGAGGAAAGGAGTATACAAGTAATGAAGAACCTTATTAAGTCAGTTGAACTCTGTAGTTCCATGGTGGAGGGCAAACTCATGTAGTCATTCATGGGGACAAGATCATGACTTCCTGGAGAGAGAAATGGAGGTGGGGGTGCAGAGAACAAAACAGGATAAAGGATATCCAATATAGTCTGACTTAGGATGTTGTGTCCTGGGAACCCCACAACTGCTCCTTGCCTTTGTTTCTGGTTTGGGTCTCTACCTATAGGCTAAAATTTTGGACTTAAGCTTTGTTAATGAGAACAAGGATGATAATGCTAAAAGTAATAGTTGAGCCAGGCACTGTTGCCAAACTGTGTACATAGTTTTTGTCATGTCATCCTCACAACTAGCTTATGAAGGAGAGGCTGTCATATAATAATCCTGTGATTTAGACAAGGACCCTTACATTGGTTTCTTTTCTTAAATTTTTAAAATTATAGTGGATATACAATATTATGTTAGTTTCAGGTGTACAACATGATGAATAGACATTTATATAGCTTTTGATGTGATCACCCCAATAAGTCAAGTACCCATCTGACATCATACATGGTTATTACAATATTATTGACTATATTCTCCATGCCATACTTTACACCAATTTCAGTATAGTGGTAAGAGTTAAGGGAGTGTGTGGTGAAAAGGTGTACAAAACAAAATCTACCCATTTTTGTCAGTAAAAAGAATGGAGAATTAACTGAGATGAATGCAGTCTCCAAATAAGGTTTAAAAAATATTACTTTGTTTTCAAGTTTGAAGAACAGGTGAAACTGAGGGCTTGAGAAGAGTGGGACATAGGCTGGAAGGGATGGGATATGCAGCAAGTAAAATAAAAATACCAGCAGCTGAGGAAAGTTAACATGGATTTGTCTTATGGTGTTTCTTTGGTTTGCATTACAAGGTTTAAGGGATCAGGTTGGCAAGGGAGGAGAGTGAAAGCAGGAGGGCACTTTCAGACTTGGAAAAAGGAGAGAAGTTGAGAGTGGAAGTCATGATGAGGTTAAAGACTGATTTAGTTTGAATAAGGGAGCAAAGTAGATTGTGCCTAGAAGGGGAAGGTTCTTAGTTTGAATTCCAAATTTTGAGGCTGTCACAAATTTTGGTCAAAAGAGAGTGGGGTTTGAAAATAGTCAAGCCCAGCTGGTGTTGCTCAGTGGTTGAGCTTTGACCTATGAATCAGGAGGTCACGGTTCAATTCCCCATCAGGGCACATACCAGGGTTGCAGATTCGATCCCCAGTACGGCACATGAAGGAAGCAGCCCATCAATGATTCTCTTTCATTATTGATGTTTCTATTGCTCTCTTCTCCATTCCTCTCTGAAATCAATAAAATATATATTAAAAATAAAATAAAAATATACTTTAATAAAAAAATAGTCAAAATAGATGTTTTCAGAGTAGAATGAACTAAGGCATTTCTATGTCAAGGTGTCATATGGATTCTGCATATAGAAACTAATGTCACCCTGGACAGGAGCCTGTATGGAAGAAAATTACAAACACAATGTGAGAGTGGAATCTGGGGTGAGTGATCCCACTGTGAAGGATGAGAAGTTGAAGGTGTATCTGGATTACAGTGTGAGCTTCAAAGAGGGAGTAGTAACTGAAGGAAGGTGATGGGACAGTGGAGGGCAAATAGCTGAGATGAGTGAGGTAAAGGCAGAATTCTCTCTTGGCCCTGAGAGGGAGAAGATGAGGGGCATTCTCTTGGAATGGTCATGAAGAAAGCAGTAAGCAGCAGGTAAATCACAGGGCAAGAGGGAATACAGCGGGGGTGAGGGGGACAGGGGCGGGTGCAGACGAAAATGTAAGAAATGCTATTGACAATAGAACTAGACTCCAGAGGGCAGAGTGAAAAGACCAGAGGGGCTTTAGAATGCAGAGGAATATGACATAATAAGGGTTGAACTGAGTAGGAGAGAGCTGGCAATAAAGTAAGCAAAATTAGATTTGATGGTTTTATTTTTTTAAATGTATTTTTATTGATTTCAGAGTAAGGGAGAGCGAGAGAGAGAGACATCAATGATGAGAGAGAATCATTGATTGGCTATCTCCTGCATACCCCACACTGAGGAATGAGCCCGCAACCCAGGTATGTGCCCTGACTGGGAATTGAACCATGACCTCCTGGTTCATAGGTCGATGCTCAACCACTGAGTCATGCCAGTGGTTTTATTCTGTGAGTAAGAATGACAGTAAGTAATGAGGATGAAGGACACAAGTCCAAGGCTCAAACTGAAACTTAATTTGGGGTAGGCAGTTACTGTCCCAAGAGGACGGAAATGAGCATGATTGACCAGAGCTAGCTACACTTCCTGTTAGATCTTAGTTAGACTAAGGTATGTACTGGATGGAGTTCAGAGCTGTGTCAATTTGCTTACCTGGGCTCCTGACTATTGATAACAGTACAGCTTTTTTGAGTTGTGACATCTCAGTTTTATTCAAGGAGAAGCACAATGTGTCCTCCCAATCCTATTTCTGGTGATGGATGGATTTCCTATTTCTGGAGATTGGCAGTGCCTCCCAATGCCATTGTAAACATAAATAAAAGAGTATTTTCAGAAGTACTGGAGTGAGAAGAAGGAGCCAAGTTCACCTTTTAATGTTTCCCTCAGAGTCAATCTTAGAAAATTGTGACATCAGGGAATTGTTCATGGTACTTGTTATTTCCCTGTGTTTCTTCTAGGTTGCTTCACTGCTCTCTTCTCACAAGATACTCAGGGGTCCTGCACCATTTCCTGTTTAACCAGGACTGCTGTGTTCCAAACCCTGGCCAGGCTCTGCTCTAACCTTTACTATTCTTCCAACACCTGATTCCCTACTCTCTTCTTCCAGGAGTGTTCCCCTGGTAGCTATAAATGAATTGGTGCTAAGGTAGTTAAATCTAATAAGAAGTTAATGTCTTCATGCTCCTAGGGGTTTTTCCATTTTACTTGAGCACCTTATCCAAAAGGGGAAAAATTAATATAATGATGGGAATTGAAAGCTCTAGAGTAAGGGAAAGAAAAGTAAGGAAGAGCTTCTTGTACCTCAAATTAAACCAGTAAGGCATTCAACTCTTGCTGATTTCACTGAGGTGTAGGACTGATTCTGTTTTCCAGAGCACTTGGTTCCCTGTGGCCTAGAGGTAATGACATCCCAAATTTCTGGATACAACAACTTGCAACTTCTTGAATCCTCACTCTCTAGCCTATCTGTTTAGGCCTCTGTAAATTATTTGGTTATTTTTCTCTTCCTTAGGAACTATATACTCCAGCTTGCTTGAGGCATAAATAAGCTAAATCTTACAAAGAGCCTTAGAAAGGTACTTTTCTTGAAAATCGATGAAGAGAAGCTTTGAAAATAGACCCATTAAGTGATTTTAACTCTGCACACAACTTTATATAATCAGATAAATCTAATTCTTGAACAGGCTGAAACCTTAGTTTTTCCATCCATTTCCTTCCCCTAGCTAGCGAGCTCCAGGTGCTCACTAAGGAATGTAAATGTCAAGGTGGGCTTTCTTGATATGCTCTTTCTAGGGAGTAGGGACTGTGTCAATGGCCTTGTTGAATTCAAGCAGTGTCTGGGGCCCCTGCCAGCAATTCCAGGCCTGAGTGCTCACCATATGCAGAGCCAAAAGTGGCACAAAGTCCTATCCAGAGCCAGTGCTACAGAAAATGGAGATACTTTACTCTCCATTCAGATATCCACTTGATATCTGTCCTTCAGTGTATGCTGTCTGTGTGTTTCCATGTATGAGGTGTCTGCTCAGAATGCTAAAATCTTAGGAAAATTTTTCCATCTGTGAATTTCCCAGACTAACCTTTTTCTCATCCAATGAGCAACCAATTTGTTTGACCATCTGCTTCACTCTCCACTTTCAAGTACCTTATACATAGAGACATTTACAAGCACATCAGCCCTTCTTCTTCAAGACATTAAGTTCCTTTAGGCAACACTTAGACAGCTCAGGGACCTCTACTGTGTCCCTTGTTATGGACCTGTTGTGCTGCATGATGTTCTGTCCTAAGTACCCACCTGCTGGCACCTGTTGTCTTGGCAATCAATCGGGCAAATCGATCTCTACTAAGGTCTTTTCAAAGTGGCTTCTATCCTCCTCCTCAGGCATATTTGCATTTCAAAAGGAAATTTTTAGGAAAACAAAGTCTTATTCCAAGAAATGGCTTTCTATTGTGTGAATTTCAGGTATTCATTCTTTTATTAAACATTTAATACATGCCTGCTATGAATCAAACACTGCATTAGAAACAATGGATATGACAATAATAAAATGTGGTTCTACCCTAGGAGTTTTCAGTATAGTATAAGAGATGGGCATGCAAAATAATTTTAGTGTAATATTTTAACTGCTATGAGAAAGGTATTTTTAATTAATTCAAACACATATTTATGGACTACCACTGGGAACTCAAAGTAAGAAAGCACTGTGCTAGATGCCAGAGAATTAAAGTGAATGAAGAAGACAGTCTCTGTCCTCATTGAGCTTCCATTCTCTTTTATGTACAAGGCAGTGTGGTTTGACACAGGAGGGGATGACTTAACTGGAATGGTTGGGCAAGACTACAGAGTGGTCATGACTTTTGAGTTAGATCTGGGAGGATGAGAAGAGATTCATTAAGTCAATGAGATAAAAATAAAACCTTCTAGGCAGAAGGAATCCTATATAATAAAAGCATAGCGACCAAAACAGCAGAATGACCAGAACAACCAGAGACCAGAACAACCACAGCCTCTTGCCCGGCCGGCCCCACCCCCAAGAAGGGGGTCCCCACCCCAATTGGGGGCATAGCCGGCCTGCAAACCTTCCATGGCCCTCGCCCTGGCTGGCCCTGCCCCCCAGTGGGGACCCCCACACCAATCTGGGGCCCCCATCAGGGAAGGCTGGCCTACCCCCACCCATGCACCAGGCCTCTATCCTATATAATAAAAGGGTAATATGCAAATAGACCGTAACGGCGGAATGACCAGAACGACTGCTCAACCGGTCACTATGAGGTGCACTGACCACTTCTTGGTCCCTTGCCCCAACTGGCAGGCTCCGATTGCTCTATGGTGAACGTGGAACTGGGAGTGGGTGGTGGGGGATGTGGATGGTGCCAGAACAAGGCCCCCACACACAGAGGGCAACCCGGGCATGGGTGGGACGGGTGAGCAGGCAAGAATGGCTGACCTCTTGGTCCCTTTTCCCAGCCATCAGGCTCCGATTGCCCAATGGTGAACGGGAAACTGGGGGTAGGTGGCAGTAGGAGGCGGGGCCAGCTGTGGGCAGCCAGGGAAGATGGCCCTGATTGCAGGCCAGGCCTAGGGACCATACCCACATACAAATTTTGTGTACTAGGCCTCTAGTATATATATAAAGACACAGAAGTATGAAAGCTGGACATATGGTATCCTTAAGAAATGGGAAGTATGTTAGGGTGTATGAAGTGCTGAGAATATGTAGGGGAGCATCATGGAAATGAGATTGGAAAGACAGGTCAGGCGAGATGGTGAAGCAACTATCTAACACTTGGTTCTGGATAAGATGAAACAGGTTCAGATTTAGGCACTGCCACTTACTAGCTATGTGACTTTGGACAAGTTATTTAATCTCTTTGTATCTTGGGTTTCTTATCAAATTGGAAGAGTAATTATAACAACTTCATGTGATTGCAATGAATATTTATTTACATAAAATATTACGTTTATCAAGACATATAAGTGCTCAATAAATTGTAATTGTTGTTCTTGTGTAAAGGAGATTGAATTATATATGTAGGCAATGGGGGCCTGTTGAAGTTGGATTCTTGAGGAGGGGAGTGACTTGATTATATATATGTATGTATGTATGTATGTATTAAAAACCACTCTGGATAGAGAAAGAAGATAACTTAGGGGCTAGAGACTAGAGGAAAGATGTAGTCAGGATATTAGTGCAACGACTAAGGAAAGAGCTAATAAGGGCCAGGACAAAATTGGAGCTGAGTGACAAAGACTTTCTCCTCGATCAAACTTTAGGTAGGTTCTGCTGAGCCCTATTCTCAACTAGGCTTTGATCTTAGACCTTCATGTTCATTCTTGCTGAGTACAGTTTTAGCAAGAATCCTGTTGTTAGTTTAGAGAGAGTCTTTCACCTTTCATATCTGGTCACCCTGGTCTGCCTTCAGCAAGAATCTTATTATTTTTTCTAAAGAATAATTTATTGATTTTTAGAGAGAGAGAGAAACAACCTTGTAATAGCACCACATCGATCGGCTGCTTCCTGCATGCCCCCCACCGGGTGTTGAGCCAGCAACCCAGGCATGTGCCCTGACTGGGAATCAAACCAGCAACCCTTTGGTGCACTGAATGAAGCCCAACCAACTGAACCACATCAGCCAGGGCATTCAGCAAGAATCCTCTTAAGTCTGTTTAGCAAGAACCCCTCCCCCCACCCTAAATGTCTCCACTTAGTAATTTCTATCCAATAACCCCATCATTCTGCTTGTTATCTCTAAAGCCCCAGCTGTCTTTGTTGTATTTAGAGTTGAGTCCAATCTCTCTCCCCTATTTACAATACTCCTATTGCAATGGTCTCAAATAAAATCTTTCTTATTGTATTAACAAGGGTCAGAATCCTCTTTTTTATTTATCTTTATTGTTGAGAGTATTATAGATGTTCCCCATTTTTCCACCATTGTCCCCTTTCACCCAGCTCTTGCTCCACCCCAAGCCTTTCCCACCCTATCCTCTATGTCTATGGATTATGTATAAATGCATACAAGTTCTTTGGTTAATCTCTTCCCCCTTTAAGGAGATGATGATGGTTTGAAGGTATGAAGTTCAATGGAATTTAGAGGATTGTCGTTTTAGTTCTTGATTCGAAGTGGTAAGAACAGATAATTAAGGTCAAAGCTGGAATTGGAGATGACTGTGAGTAACTGGAAGAAATCTGGATAACTTTAACTAAAATATGGATTGCTAGAGGAGGGGGTGGGGTGCTGAGTCTCTTTCAGCAAGTTTTGTCAAGTTTATATGTGAATATATTTTTATATCTCTATCTTGAGCTTGATTTAGCAAGCAAATGGAAATAGGTGGTTTTTGATTAAAATGTAATTGATGAAATAGTATTAGATGAGATTATCTAAAATGACCATGTGTAACTATGAAAAAAGACTGAAAACAAGGTCCTGATGATAACAACACTTAAAGGGTAGGCAGAGGAAGAGGAACAGAGTAAGAAAATTCAGAAAGACCAATCTACAGCATTAAGGGGCAAAAGGGGTGTGTGTGAGTGTTATCAGAGCGAAGGGATAAAAGTTTCAAGGGGAAAGTGTACCTAGACAATCATTGGGTCCATGCTGCCTGTCACTACTTGAGCCAATTCAGCAGAGACAGGGTTGAATCATATATGAGCGTTTATTCCAATACTGCCAGCAATATGAGAGAGCAGTAGGTCATCCACAGAAATCTGCTCTGCACCCCACCATAAACCCATTGTTTATATTGGTAGAAGTACAAAGGATTATGTGGGGAAATAGCCAAAGGGTATTGCTAAATGGGCAGTTAAGAGGTAAGCAGGCTGGACATTTGCAAAGGCCTGCAGGTATGCAAAAGGGCTGGGGATTTTCAAAGGGCTTAGCGATGTGCAAGGACTGGGGATCTTCAAAGGTCTGGCAACTCTGGTTTCTGCAGCAAAGTTGTTAATCTTTCTGTGATAATAGGCAGTTCCAAATGGGGAGGAAGGGCTGCACTTCCAGGTGAGCTCCCAGACCTTAAGTGCAGCTGCCAACCAAGTTAGAGTGTGCCTTCTTTAATCAGAATAAAACAATCAGTTAACATAGCATGATTAATATTTCTTATAGTTCTAGCTGGTTCCTCAACATTCTATTTCTACCCCTATCAGAAGGAGTGATGAATAAATCCCCAATGCAGCTGAGAGGTCCAGTTGAATTGGAAAATAGGAGGATACTGAGAACCTTTACCAAAGCTGCTTTATTGGAGAGGTGAGGACAGAAGCCAGATTGCTTGGTTTGAGATGTGGCCTGACCCCACTACCCACTCTGCTGTACACTGACAAAGGGGTTGAGATCACCATCAATTTGGAAGAAGAAATAAGACTTGAGTCTTATATACATGTGCAACCAAATGCTCCTTTGCTCTTGGAGTGGGGCTGTATCACAGGCAGTACAGTCTGTGACTCATTTTGATGACATTTGCGCACAGTAACTCAGTAGCTAAGACAACAAGATGTTAAAGGGTTGAGAGAAGAGAGTTGATCTTTTTAATTTGTAATTCAATCAAATAGCAAACCCTTTTGGTTATCCTTTTAAAAATTCAACCATAGATTAATGAAATCTACTTTTCTTTAATGAAATGCAGTTAGCATTTTTATCTCTAAAAATTCCTTTAAAAAACAAACTTGATGCTACATTTGCCTTCCTGAGGAGAGCTAAGGTGCCTCTTATTATCTTTGACTCGCATGTGAGGCATAGAAATTCATGTGGAAATCAAAATTTATTTTTTTAACAATGTAGGCATTTCACAGCATCCATATGCTTGAATAAGAAAGTGCAGACTCCACCCTTCTCACCTCCACTACCCTGCTAGCCATCCTTCATTTGTATTGAGACATGATTTCTACTTTTCTTCTGTTTTCATAGTATATGAATGAATATGTACAGAAGGAAAAAAAATACTTTCTAAAGCCCCAACTGCCTTTGCCTAAAGAGAAACTGCTTTGCAAAGGGCCATTGTGTAGCAGAACTAAAGTATTCACTATAATAGATTCCAGATGTCAACCTTACAATTGGTTTCTAAAAGGAATAAAACTACCCAATTCTAGCACTTGTCTGGGAACTCCTAAGCAGAGAGAAAACTGGCCAACAGATATGCAGATGTGTGGGTCTATGCTACCCGACTACTGAAGTCTAGGTTGGATCTTAATCACAGAGGAAGTTTGTAAGCAATAAAAGCGTCCTCTGTGGAGGATCTTCAGGTCCCAAAGCTCATTTTAACTTAAGAATATAGAGCCCTGGGGCCTGTATGTTCACAAATAGTAAAGCAGTCAAATTCTTTCCAAGTCCCTAAAAGAGCATACTAAAAATGATGCCTTTCTCAGCACTTCCTTTCAAATTATTCAAGAAGAAAAAGCCATGGCATCTTTTCTAATACCCACATCCTATTTTTAAATCTGCCAGAAATAGTGGCTTTAATTCACAGGCTTTAGACAAGAAGGGAAAATGTACTCAAAGGGACAGCTTGATTTTCTGCTAATCTTAACATTTTATAAAAATAAAGTTTACCATGAAGGCAATGATCTTGGATAGAAAGCAGTCTGATTGGGATGCCCAAGCTTTTTTATTTCTTTTGCTTTTTTTTTTCCAACTGGAGTAGATGTCTTTTACCATCCATCCCCATGTCCTTGCCTTTGTGAGCAAAGAGGCAGCTTTGCTAGTCCAACTATTACGAGCTGAAAAGAAGACATGGTAATCAGAAATGAGGAGACTGGTGATTGCCGTTCATTTCATTAGAACATGTGGCTCTATTTCCTAAAAGCAATATAAAAGATCTGTAAGAAGTACCTGTAATTGAACCTTAAATTAGTATCTTTTCCTGTCCTGTGTGGCTTAGTTGGTTGGGCATCGTCCTGTGCACCAAAAAGTTGCTGGTTCAATTCCTGGTCAGGGCACATGCCTGGCTTGTGGGCTTGATCCAATGTATGGGGCATACAGGAAGCAAATGATCAATGTTACTCTCTCACCAATGTTTCTCTCTCTCTCTCCCTCTCCCTTCCTCTCTCTAAAAATCAATAAAAGCCCTAGATGGTTTGGCTCAGTGGATCAAGCATCGGCCTGTGGACTGAAGGTCCCAGGTTTGATTCCAGTCAAGGGCACATGCTCGGGTTGTGGGCTTGATCCCCAGTAGTGGGCATGCAGGAGGTAGTCGATCATTGATTCTCTCTCATCATTGCTGTTTCTATCTCTCCCTCTCCCTTCCTCTCTGAGATCAATAAAAAAGATATATTAAACAAATAAATTAAATAATCAATAAAAAACCTTTAAAAATTAAAAAACTAGTACCTCTTAGGCATAGTATATAATATATATAAAGTCAGGAGATAACTGTTATTTATTAATTGGGACAGTGAAAATGTTTGGGCTTCACTTCAGGCTGAGACAAGGAACTCGCTGAAGAAACTGGCCTTCCTGAAGAAAACCATTGCCATTGGGAAATAGGCAAAGAACAGAAACAATGAAGCCAGAATCTCTCTCTCTCTCTCTCTCTCTCTCTCTCTCTCTCTCTCACACACACACACACACACACACACACACACACACTTACTTCACAGTTCTAACTTAGTACCTCCCTTAGACCTGGACAAGTAGAACTATTGCTATGGCTCATACCTTAGGGAACCCTACTCTTTGAAGTGCCTTTCTCAAAAATTTCTAAGACACCTTGAGTGCTGTCCAGATGAGCGTCCCTGAGTGAGGGCTGGTACCTGTGTGAATCTCAGTCCTTATTTCTCCATGTTAGGGCATTATCTGCTCTACTATTCTGGTCATCTGGTCAACCAGATTCCCATGAAGCTCTAGGACTCATTCCTATAAAATCATTTCACAGACCTGTTAATGAGACCCTATGCTAAGAGGGTAGCTTTATAAGCAAATAGTTCGCCCTGGCTGGTAAAATATTTCATGCCCAGGATTATGCAAGATTGAACTGCCAGATCGGTATTGTGATATTGATTAGGAATGACTTTCTCATTGAGCACAGGATTATTTTAGGGCACCTTTGACCTAAACATTAGCTTTCTCCCATTTGAATTTCAATTGCAAATCAACCTTCTGCCTATATTACCTGAGGGCAGAGAGAATAGTTTTAGGCATTGTTTTTAAATTTTAGTTTTCAATTACAGTTTACATTCAATATTGTTTTATATTAGTTTCAGGTGTACAGCCTAGTGGGTAAACAATCATATACCTTCCAAAGTGATCCCCCCAATATTTCAAGTACCCACCTGGCACATCATACTTATTAAAATATTACTGACTGCCCAGCTGGTGTGACTCAGTGGTTGAGCATCAACCAATAAACCAGGAAGTCATGGCTCAATTCCCGCTCAGGCACATGCCTGGGTTGCAGGCTCGAGCCCCAGTTGGGGGCATTCAGGAGGCAGCCCATAAATGATTCTCTCTCATCATTGATTTTTCTATATATCTCTCTCTCCCTCTTCCTTCCTCTCTGAAATCAATAAAATTATACTTTACATCCCTGTGACTATTTAGTAACTACTAATTCATACTTCTTAATCCCTTCATCTTTGTCACCCAGCTCCCCAACAACCCTCTCCTCTGGTAACCATCAGTTTGTTCTCTGTATCTATGTGTCTGTTTCTGTTTTGTTTGTTCATTTATTTTCTTCTTTAGATTCCAAATATAAGTGAAATCATATGGTATTTGTGTTTCTCTGACTATCTTGTTTCACTTAGCATAATACCCTTTAGGCCCATCTATGCTGTCACAAATGATAAGATTTCATTCTTTTTATGACTAAGTAACATTCCATTGTATATATGGGCCACCACTTTTTTATCCACTCATCTATTGATGGGCCCTTGAGTTGCTTCCATATCTGGTTATTGTAAAAAGATGTTGAAATAAATATAGGCATGCATATCTCTTCAAATTTGTGTTTTGGTGTTCTCAAGAGGTGTACACAGAAGTGGAATCACTGTGTCATAAGGCCGTTTTATTTTTAGTTTTTTGAGGACCCTCCATACTGTTTTCCATTGTGGCTGCACCAACTTGCATTTTTACCAAGAGAGCATGAGGGTTTCCTTTTCACCACATCCTGACCAACACCAGTTGTTTGTGGATTTATTGATGATAGCCATTCTGATAGGTGTGGGGTGATATCTGGCAGGTTTAACTTGCATTTTTCTAGTGATTAATGATGTTGAGTATTTTTTCATATGTCTCTTGGCCATATCTCTGTCCTCTTTGGAGAAGTCTCTATTCAGGTTCTCTGCCCATTTTTAATCGACTTTTTTTGGAATTTTTTTTTTGTGTTAAGTTGTATAAGTTCTTTATAAATTTTTGAAATTAACCCCTTACCAGATGTACCACTGGTGACTATCTTTTACCCAGATAGTAGGTTGTCTTTTTTAAAAAATATTTTATTGATTTTTTACAGAGAGGAAGGGGGAGAGATAGAAAGCTAGAAACATCGATGAGAGAGAAACATCGATCAGCTGCCTCCTGCACGCCCCTCACTGGGGGTGTTCCCGCAACCCAGGTACATGCCCTTGACCAGAATTGAACCTGGAGCCTTTCAGTCCGCAGGCCTACACTCTATCCACTGAGCCAAACCGGTTTTGGCAGGTTGTCTTTTTTTGTTGTTGTTGATGGTTTCCTTTGCTGTACAAAAACCTGTAGTTAGATATAGTTCCATTTGTTTATTTTTTTCTCCAGTTTCCCTTGCCTAAGGAGATATATCATAAAAAATATTGCTAAGAGAAATGTCTGAGAATTTACTGCTTATTTTATTTTCTTCTAGGAGTTTAGTAGTTTCAAGTCTTACATTTAAGTCTTTATTCTATTTTTAGTATATTCTTGTATATGGTGTAAGAAGGTGGTCTAGTTTCATTTTTATGAATTTATCTGTCCAATTTTCCCAAGACCATTTATTGAATAGACTGTCTTTACCCCATTGTATGTTCTTGTCTCCTTTATGACATATTAATTCACATTTAGGTGTCGGTTTATTTCTGGACTGTTTATTTTGTTTCATTGGTCTATGTTATCAGCCTTAAAGAAATGGTATTAAGAAATTGCAAAGGCAAGAAGATCAACATTATTTCAATACAAATGATTAAGAGCCATGGCATTATGAATAATAACAGTATTGCTATTTTATTTCTCATGGTGACCAATATTAAATTAGCCAAGAATGGCATATTTGACATGCTACATGAAGAGATGAAACCCAAACAATGAGAAGAATCTTCATGTGTAAGAATTAGACAACAAACAATTACAAAAGTACCTCTTTTCTACCCATAATTCTAAATATCAATTGATATGTATCTATATGTCACATGAGCATATTAATTTTGTAAGCCATTTTTTAAATTTTGTTTCATTGCTTAAAGTATTACAAAGAGTATTACATAGGTCTCCTTCCACCCCTTGACCTTCCCCCAGCCTCTCCTAACCCCCAGTGTCTTGTGTCCATTAGTTATGCTTATATGCATGCATACAAGTCCTTCAGTTGATCTCTTACACACCCCCCCCAACCCTCCCCGGCCTTCCTGCGGTAGTTTGAAAGTCTGTTCCATGCTGCTCTGCCTCTGTATCTATTTTTGGTCATCAGTTTATAATGGTCTTTATTATCCATAAATGAGTGAGATCATGTGGTATTTTTCTTTCATTGACTGTCTAACTACAGCAGGA
>NW_006285800.1:67860-68528 GCF_000327345.1 Myotis davidii
AATCCATGAACATGGTATGTTCTTCCATCTGTTTATGTCTTCCTCTATCTCTTTTTTCAACATCCAGTAGTTTTCTGCGTAGAGGTCTTTTACCTCTTTAAGTTTATTTCTAGGTATCTTATTTTTTTTGGTGTGATGGTAAATGTGATTGCTTTTTAAATCTCTCTTTCTGTAAGTTCACTATTGATGTGTAGAAATGGCATACATTTTGGGGCATTAATTTTGTATCCTGCTACATTGCCAAATTCATTTATTAAGTTTAATAGTTTTTTGATGGAGTCTTCAGGGTTTTTTATGTACAATATCATGTCATCTGCAAATAAGGACAGTTTTACCAATTTGGATACTTTTTATTTCTTCTTTTCCAATTTGGATGCTTTTTATTTCTTTTTCTTGTCTAATTGCAATGGCTAATGCTGCCAGTAGTATGTCGAACAGGAGTGGTGAGAGTGGGCATCCCTTTCTTGTTCCTGTTCTTAAGGGAAATGGTTTTAGTTTTTGCCTATTGAGTATGATGTTGCCTGTGGGTTTGCCATATATGACTTTTATTATGTTGTGGTATGATCCTTCTATTCCCACGTTGCTGAGAGTTTTTATCAAAAATGGGTGTTGGATTTTGTCAAATGCTTTTTCGGCATCAACTGATATGACTATGTGGTTTTTCACCC
>NW_006285800.1:71333-74363 GCF_000327345.1 Myotis davidii
CCATTCTTTTCTGGCCTGATGTGTTTCTGTTGAGAAATCATTTGATAATCTAATTGGAGACCCCTTGTATGTGACTTTCCGTCTCTCTCTTGCGGCCTGTAGGATTCTCTCTTTGTCCTGAACATTTGCCATGGTAATTATGATGTGTCTTGGTGTGGGTCTTTTCGGGTTTATCTTGTTTGTGACTCTCTGTGCTTGTGTGACTTTTTTCTTCCCCACCTCAGGGAACTTTTCTGACATTATTTCTTTAAATAAGTTTTCTAAGCCTTGTTCCTCTTCCTGTTGTTCTGGCACCCCTATTATTCGTTTGTTGCTTCGTTTCTTGTTGTCCCAGAGCTCCCTTAGGCTTTCCTCCTATCTTTTAATTTTTTTCTCCAATTGCAGTTCAGTTTGGGTGTGTTTTGCTTCCCTGTCTTCTAATGTGCTAATTGGGTCCTCCGCTTCTCCTAGTCTACTGTTGAAACTTTCCGTGGTGTTTTTTTATTGCAGCTATATCACCCTCATTTCTTCTTGTTTCTTACATAAGTTGTTGATTTTTTCCTCCATCTCTTCTTGATTCTTGCATAAGTTGTTGATTTTTTCCTACATCCGGTTTATGCACGTTATTGATTTTTTCATCCATTTCTTCTTGATTCTTACATACGTTGTTGATTTTTTCCACCAACAGGTTTATACACTCTAGGACCCTTATTCTGAATTCTTTTTCTGACATATTGCATGCCTCTGTTTCACTTAGCTGCCTTTCTTGCGATTTCTCCTTTTCTTTCCTTTGGGGGTTTCTTTGTCTAACCAGTTTTGGTCTCACCGACTGATCTAGATGTTGAGTTGTGCAGGGGCTGCTCCTTGGGTTGCAGTGGCTCCTTGGGCTGCAGCTGCTCCTTTGGTGGTTGCGGTAGGGGCTGCTCCTCAGTTGGCAGCAGCTCCTCTGGTGGGTGCTGTTCACACCAGTGGTGTCTCCTCTGGCTGATAGGGGAATCTGCTGGCACAGCTGCTGTTCCTTGGACAGGGGTGGGCTGATCATGAGGCTTCTGCTCCTCAGATGGGGGTGGGCTGAGCATGGCTGCTGTTCCTTGGACAGGAGCGGGTTGTTCACGTGGCTTCTGCTCCTTGGATGGGTGCGGACTGCTTATGAGGCTGCTGCTCCTTGGATTGGGGCTGGCTGCATGCTGCTGCTGTTCCTCAGATGGGGCAGGCTGCTCTTGAATCTGCTGCTCTTTAGACAGGGGCACATTGCTTACAGGGCTACTGCTCCTCGTATGGGTGTGGGCTACTTGTGCAGCTGCTGCTCCTCAGATTGGGGATGGGCTGCTTGTGTGGCTGCTGCTCTTTGGGTGGGAGTGAGCTGCAGATATGGCTGCTGCTCCTTGGATGTGGGCGGGATGCTCACACAGCTGCTGCTTGTCAGACATGTGCAGACTGGGTGTGGCTGCTGCACCTTGGACCAGTGTGGGCTGCACAGGGCTGCTGCTCATCAGATGTGGGTCTGCTCGTGTGGCTGCTGCTCCTTGGACAGGGGTGAGCTTCTCGGGCAGCTGCTGCTCCTTGGGTGGGTGTGAGCTGCACGTGCAGCTGCTGCTCCTCATATGGGGGCGGTCTGCTCGCGTGTCTGCTGCTCCTTGGATGGGGAATGGGCTGCTTGCATGGCTGCTGCTCCTTGGGAGGGAGCGAGCTGCACATGTGGCTGCTGCTCCTCGGATGGGGGCAGGTGGCTCACCCAGCTGCTGCTCATTGGACAGGTGCAGGCTGCGTGTGTCTGCTGCTCCTCAGACCAGTGTGGAGTGTGCTGGGCTGCCACTCCTTGGACGTTGGCAGTCTGCTTGTCTGGCTGCTGCTCCTCGGACTGGGGCAGCCTGCTCAGGCGTTTACTGCTCCTTGAATGGGGTCAGGTTGCTCGCAGCACTGCTGTGCCTTGTATGGATATCGGCTGTTCACACCGCTGCTGCTCCTCATATAGGGGCAGGCTGCTCGTGCAGCTGCTGCTCCTCAGATGGGGGCATATTTCTTGCACACCTACTGCTCCTCAGACAGGAGCAGGGTGTGGGCTGTGCAGCTGCTGCTCCTTGGATGGGGGCAGGCTGTGTGAGGCTGCTGCTCTTCAGTCATAGGCAGGCTGCTTGTGCAGCTGCTGCTCCTCAGACAGGGCAGGCTGCTCACGTGGTTGATGCTCCTCAGATGGGTGAGCAGGCTGCTCACACAGCTGCTGCTCCTTAGATAGGGGCAGGCCACGTGAGGCTTCTGCTCTTAGGCCTGGGGTAGGCTGCTCAGGGGGCTGCTGCACCTTGGACAGGAGTGGGCTGCTCACGTGTCTGCTGTTTGCATGGTTGCAGTGCCCTGGGCTAAGGTGTTGGGCCGGTCAGAGGGGAGCACGCTTTAGAACTCACAGGAGACTGCACCCATGGTGGCTGGAGACTCGTTGACCGTGGGACCACAGCCGAAGTAGCAGGTCCCTGGCAGGGGTGTCTGTATAGTCCCAGGTGTTATCTGAGGGCACCCTGGGTGGGGGTAAAGCCTGGCTCCCAGTTACAGCAGCCCTCCCCTTACAAAATGCTAGGCTTCTGGGGATGAGTCGGCCTCCTGGAACTGCTTACATGGTGGCAGAGGCTGCCTAGTTAGGCGAGCCCATTTAGCCTGACCCTGATGGCCCTGCGGGATCTATCTGTACCTCACTCACATACACACACACATGTCCCACATGCCACACACTTCCTCTTTTGGTCCCTCACTGACTCACGCTCTCTCCCTCACTGCCACCTTATTCCTGCCTCTGTAGTTGTGTCTGGGGTGTTATTGACCCGTTTGTGGATGGAGTTTCCTCTCCAGGTGACTGGTTATGAGGCTCACTTTCTAGCACCTGGCCAGACAGGATAAAATTCACCTCGACAAGACACAACACAAAGGGAACAAAGCACAAATCTACTATTTGTATTCCTAATAAACTTATTGTTTATATATAACAGGATTTCTAGAAAAAAATGACAAGTGGTTATTGCATATACAAGAGGAGTAATATTATTAGTAGAACACTTTATT
>NW_006285800.1:74626-77390 GCF_000327345.1 Myotis davidii
TATGGGGAAGATCTCAGTCCAGTGTATAGGAAGTAGAAAGGGGATGGGTGGATAAGAGGAAAGAGAACAAGAAAAAATAATAATAATAAATTTACAAAAATTTTGATTTAAAAATGGTATAAACATAGCAAATAAAAATAAAATAAAATAAAATAGAGTGATGGAAAAATAATATGAAAAGAAATAGAAAATAAGGCAACGAACAAAAACAGTAAAACAAAGAAAAAAGAAAAAAGAGATAGCAAAATATTAAAAATAATTAAAAAAATAAAAATGAAAAAGTGAAGTGTTCCTTTGGCTGGCTTAAGATCCCAGTCTTCTGTACTGTAGTGTTTCTCAGGTTCCGTTTGCTGGGACTGAAAGTCTCTCTCTTTAAGCCAGTCCCTTTGGACTCTCAGGGACTATTTAGGGTTTTTTTTTTTTTTTTAATCCTTTGTACCATTCAGGGTGGAATCTGGGTGTGGCTGTATTAGTTACCTGGATACTGGAAGGAGGGGCTATCTCTTCAGGAAAAAATGGCTGCCCAGGTTCCAGACTCAGGCATGACTCAGCCCCAAACTCACTGCCAATTCTCCTGGACCCCCCTCTTTCCCAGATTCCAAAATTTCGCACCTTCCCCCACACTCCAGCCAGGGGTAAGTGTCTATATCCAAAAGGTCCTATGCACTAGGCTCAATGAAGAAAGGCACAAGCCACAGAGGCCGGAGAGGCTGCACATCTGCATGCTCTTCTCATGCCGGCACTCTTTAGCCTTTACTAACTGTGGACCCAGATCTATAATCCTCTGCTGACCAGCAGTTCTGTGTACCTTCGTTCCACTGTGCCTGTCCCAAAGGCCGTGGCTCAAGCTGGTGCCGTGTGGATTCCCTCTGATCCTCTGGGCTCAGAGGTCTGGCAGATTATCCTTCCCAGAGCCTTGATTTTACCTTTCTCCGGGGTCCTCTGCCTTTCCTGGCTGCAAACCATCTCCCAGCTGAATCTCCTTTGCCAATTTGGGCTGGATGTTACTCATTTCAGCTGCTCACCCTATCTGCTCCAGGACAAGGCACAGGACAGGTCCATCTATACTGCCGCCATTTTGTCTCCTGCCTATAAGCCATTTTTTAAATAAACTTGTTTATGTAGACAGAAGTCCCATAGAAAACTTTCCTATGCTTTTCTCCACCATAAGAGTGACCCTGGCAGAAGAGTTAAGAGTTTGAACTGCTTTTTACCCCCAAGTACTGCACTTTATTTCCCAGAAGGGCCTTTATTTACCTGCAAACAGCAGAGCAGGAAAAAAAGCTATAGTTCCTTTAAGTTTATGAGATATTATCTAGAGCTTAATCTCAAAACTGGAAACTTAAATATATACATTAACAAATAACATCGACTTATTTCATTGGCTCAGACAATCATTTCATGCTTATTCATTCAATGTATTATAAACAGTGGTAAGCATTGGACATATAGTGGTGTACAATACTAATAAGGTCTAAACAAGGACCTCACAGAGCTTAGAGAAGCTGAATGAGCAGGTATTAAACAAGTAAACAAACAAATATAATTATTGTTACAAATTTTAATACATTCTAAAAAGAAGAAAAGGAAGGTTTCTGAAAAGGAGACAATGATGAAAGGAGTCCTGCTTGTATAGGAAATGAAGATATTTCTTAATGAAGTGACAAGCTGAAACATGAAGAATCAGAAGAAATGAAACCTGGCAGAACAAACAGCCCATGAGAAGCACTTAGATGGTTCTTTCTAGAAATGGAAAATTTCAAATATTAAAAAAGTGATACAAAATGAAGTTGGAAGATTTGGCAGAAACTTGATCATACAGGACTTTGAAGGGGTTTGAATTTGATCCTGAAAGAAATGGAAAACCATTGGAGAGATTTACATAGGTGAGAATGTGATCTGATATGCATTGTTAGAAGACCACTCTGAAAAATGTAGGGAGGTGAGAATGGAGGTGGGAAGACCAGGTAGAGGACTACTACATATATCCATTTAAGAATGCTAGAAGCTTAAATTTAGAGAGAAAAAGTAGATTGGAGAGAAATAAACCAATTTGGCATATATTTGGAAAATGGAATTGACAATAATCGCTGATGAACTGGATTCATTCATTCATTCATTCATTCATCCAAGAAATATTTGAGTGCCTCTGTTTCAAGCATTGTTATAGGTGCTTGGATAGAGCAGTGAACAAAGTATAAATCCCTACCTTCATGGAGCCTATAGTCTAGTGCAGCGGTTCTCAACCTGTGAGTCGCAACCATTGGAAAACACATATAGCATATCAGATATTTACATTACGATTCATAACAGTAGCAAAATTACAGTTATGATGTAGCAACGAAAATAATTTTATGGTTGGGGGTCACCACAACATGAGGAACTGTATTAAAGGGTCGCGGCATTAGGAAAGTTTAAAATATACACATTAAGCAAACACATGAAATGTAATATCTCCAATGGAGATAATAGCGATGGACAATGATAAAACAGGGTAATACATAAAGGGGATAATGGGATGGGTTTGAGATTTCTGTTTTATGAAGAGTGGTTAGGGAAAAACTCCCTTAAAAGGTTACCTATGGCCCTAGCTGCTTTGGCTCAGGGGATAGTGTCGGCCTGAGAACTGAAGGGTCCTGGCTTTGATTTCAGTCAAGGGCACATGTCCAGGTTGCGGGCTCAATCCCCAGTACGGGGCGTACAGAAGGTAACTGATCAATGATTCTCTCTCATTGATTTTTCTATCTCTCCCACTTCCTTCCTC
>NW_006285800.1:77662-78932 GCF_000327345.1 Myotis davidii
CTGGAAGGAATTAGAATTGCCATATACTGAGATGAGGGAGACTTGGGGAAAGTGGTTTTGGTAACCGGGGGTGATAGATTTGGAGGGTGAGTGAAAAGGAAAATTTCAGAGTGACTCTTAGATTTCTGGCTTGAGAAAGTGGGGAAATGGTGGTAAGAAAGATGACAAACTTAAAAAAATCAACTAGTCCACCCTCTTTGGTTTAATAGATGAGGAACTGAAGCCCTGAGAAAATAAAATAGCCACCTTGTTGAGTAGTCATCCTAAAGAACCTAAACTTGGTTTCCTAATCAAAGGGTCCAGATTCTTGCTTCATTCTATCCTGATATTTTAAATTTAAAATCTCTGGAATGAAAAAATAAAATTGTAAGTTTCTTAAAGACAAGTTCTGTACTTTAAGCTTCTTTTGTATGTTGTACTGTATTGGGCATCTTTTATTTTTTTGCCTTGAATACCCCTTTTTCCAGAATCTAGTTTTCTCTTTATCCTATGCACATCTGCATAATTCCACTGGAATCTCCATGCTAGTACAATGTCATCCCACCTCTTGGCCATAGTGGGTTGTTTGAACAATTGGCACCTGACCCAAAGTGGACAAGTTTCCTCTGCCCACGTAGATAAGAAAGAGAGGATTGATTACTCTAAGCACTAAGTAAATACCTACTGACATAAACTGAAGGGAGGATGAAGCCTTCAGAAACCATATATATAAAATTTTTTCAAAACATGAATTAGGAGATGATTATTCCCATTACAAAAATAAATTGCTCTACCAGAAAATTGACTGAAATTTTGCTTTAAATAGCAATCTTTCTAGCACATTCAAGGTTTGTTTATGATCATTAACTACTTGACAGGCTGGTGTTGAAGGGAGAGCATTTTAACTTTAAAACATCAGAAAATACTTCCCATTAAATTCTCTTTCTTGGGCCTGTAGCCTGTGCTCTTATAAAAGCCTCTATTTCTAAACAGCGAATTATACGCTATCAAATGGGCTAGCATCAGCATTAATGTTGAGTAAATGATGATAAATACAATAGTGGTTCTTTGAATTTTAAGTTCACCTTAGTATGTTTTACAGGCCTATATGTAAAGACTACTTTAAATGTAGAATCAGTTTTTGGAAAACATTCTACATACAGAATACTTACAAGTGTGTGTTCGATAATATAGATATCAAAGATGTACAGATAGAATCAATGATTGCTGATAATGGAAAAGATTAGTAAGAATCAACAAAATTACATCTGTTGTTGATGGGTTCATCAGC
>NW_006285800.1:78957-81246 GCF_000327345.1 Myotis davidii
AGGAAAATACCTCAGTGTCCAACGATGAGCTTTTGACATGCTGGAGGCTAAGAGGTTTGTATTTATTCTGTGAATACAGGGGTGATAAGTAGTCATTAACCATAATCATGCTAGATATCATTTAAAAGGAAACAAGTTCAAACTTGTCTGATGAAGGGAAGTAGAAAGAAGAAAGAAGAGGAGGATGAGCAAACAGGGGAACTAGAAAAAAGAAAGGCTCTACAATAATAAAAGTGTGATATGCTAATTAGACTGGACAGTCGAACGGCCTTCTGGATGTCCTTCCAGACATCCTTCTGGACAACCGTGCAGATGAAGCTGGGGCTGCAAGGGCCAAGGCAAGCCGCCGTGGCTGCGAGGGCTGAGCCCCTTGCACAAATTTCGTGCATTGGGCTTCTAGTTACTTCATAAACGTGTAGCTGCCAAGAGCTGCAAGATCTCACTTCATTTTATTTATTTGTTTGTTTATTTATTTTATTTATTTTTATTGCTGACACTATTACAGACATCCCCATTCCCCCCACCTGTGCCCACCTCCACCCAATCCCCTACCCCCCTTCCCTCTGGCCATCACCACATTGTTGTCTGTGTCTATGGGTTATGCAAATATGTTCTTTGGCTAATCCCTTCACTTCCTTCATCCAGTTCCCCTACTTGCCCCCGACAGCTGTCAGACTGTTCTATGTATCCATGCCTCTGTTTCTATTTTGTTCATCAGATTCCACTTATAATGAGAAAATATGGCATTTGTCTTTCTCTGACTGGCTTATTCCACTTAATCTCCAGGTCCATCCATGCTGTTGCAAAAGGTAAGATTTTCTTATTTTTTATGGCCACATAGTATTCCATTGTGTAAATGTACCACAGCTTTTTTATTCACTCATCTTTCTGAAGGGCACTTGGGCTATTTCCAGATCTTGCTGCTGTGAAATAGGGGTACATACATTCTTTCAAATTAGTGTTTCAGGATTCCTAGGATATATTCCCAGAACTGGGAGTGGAAGCATGTACTGTGTTCATGGATTGGAAGAATTAACAACATTAAAATGTCTATACTTCCCAAAAGCACTCTATAAATTCGACATGATTCCTATTAAAATATCAATGACATATTTCATGGATCTAGAAAAAATATTCCAAAAATATATATGGAATTAAAATAGACCCTGAATAGCATCAGCAATCTTGAGAAAGAAGAACAAAGTTGGAGGTATCACAATACCTGATATTAAACTATACTAAAAGGCCACTGTAATAAAAACAGCCTATTATTGGCATAAGTACAGGCATATATATCAATGGAAGAGAACAGAGAGGCCAGAAATCAAACCACACCTATATGTCAACTAATATTCAATAAAGGAGGCAAGAGCATACAGTGGAATAAAGACAGTCTCTCCAATAAATAGTGTTGGAAAAATTGGACAGGTACATGGAAAAAATTGAATGTAGACCACCAACTTATACCATACACAAGAATAAACTCAAAATGAATAAAAGACTTAAATGCAAGTCATGAGACCATAAAAATCCTAGAAGAAAAAAATAGGCAGTAAAATATCAAACATCTCTTGTAGCAATATTTTTGCTGATATATCTCCTTGAGCAAGGGGAAAAAAATAAACAAATGGGATTACATCAAAATAAAAAGCTTCTGCATAGCCAAATAAACCAGCCAAAATGAAACGGGAACCCACTGTATTGGAGAACGTATTCACCAATGATATATCTGATAAGGGTTTAATTTCTAAAATATATAAATACCTTTTAATAATGCAGATTTTATAATCAAAGAAAACACAATAATTTCAAGAGAAACATCAAAAGTGTTTTATTCAAAGTAATGTCCATTGCTAGTAGCTATACATCTCCCCCATCTTTCAGGTAATTTGTGGATTCTGTCCCAATAGAACTTTTCTTGTTTTGAGGTAAACCATTCAGAGATCCAATTTTCCACTTCTTGGTATGTTTTGAAGTGCTGCTCAGAAAGTGCATGTGTCATCGATCAGAACAAGTGGGAATCTGAAGGAGCTAGGTCTGGTGAATATAGCGGGTGGGTTAATACTTCCCAGGCAAGATCTTTTAACGTGTCTCTAACTGGTTTTGAAATGTGTGATGGTGCATTATCATGAAGCAAAATTACTTTGCTGTGTCTTCTGGCACATTCTGGTTGTTTCACGATCAAAGCATGGTTCAAATTGATTATTTGTTGTCGGTAGCAATCAGTATTAACAGTTTCACCTGGCTTTAGAAGCTCATAATACACCACACCTTCCTGATCCCACCAAA
>NW_006285800.1:81388-84617 GCF_000327345.1 Myotis davidii
ACATAAAATTCAATATTTTTAAGCGTAAAAATATCTATGATGTTAATACCTTCAGAAAACTTGACATATGAAGTTTTGAAGCCTGCTGTCAATACAACAAAACAGCATACATATTAAATCACATATATCAATATATGTGTAACTCCATCTATTGAAAAAAATCTGTAGTATTAACTGGTACACCTGTATACAACTCAATATCAGAAAGACATAATATCCAATTTAAAAATGGGCAAAGGTCCTGTATGGACACTTCTCCAAAGAGGACATACAGATGGCCAATAGACATATGAAAAGATGTTCAATGTCACTGATCATTAGAGAAATGCAAATTAAAATTACAGTGAGATATCACTTCACTCCTGTCAGATGGCTATCATCAATATTCAACAAATGCTGGTGAGGATGTGGAGAAACGGGAACAGTTTTGCACTGTTGGTGGGAATGCAGACTGGTACAGCCACTGTGGAAAACAGTATGAAGCTTCCTCAAAACATTAAAAATGGAACTGCCTTTTCACCTCTCATCATTTTATCCAGTGTGAAATGGACCACCTATGCACTCAAGCATGTAGTAACTGCTGAATGAGTTAGTGAATAATAATTAAATGTGTATGTTAATACTTGAATGAACTTACACAGTTTGTTGGAGTTAATGTTTAAATCTGTACACTGGAAAAGTTATACATATGCCTTTTTAAAAATCAATCTTGGAATGATTTCCTTATATTTAACAGTTGCAATTAGATCTACCTAATTTGGGCTTTGTTGAGTGACCAAATTACTTTTCCTGGTAGTCTTGGTTTCTAGTGATTTGGTGACAATATAAGAAATTAAGGTATTGTTTAAAGTAGTATCATTGGTATTTTAGTTACAAAAAAAAAAAAAAATAGCCCAGCCTGCGTGGCTCAGTGGTTCAGCATCGACCTATGAAACAGGAGGTCAGGGTTCTGTTTCTGGTCAGGACACATGCCTGGGTTGTGGGATTAGTCCCAGTGTGGGGCATGCAGGAGGCAGCAGATCATGGGACTGCATCGGGATAACTCTCATCATTGATGTTTCTATATCTCTCTGACTCTCCATTCCTCTCTGAGATCAATAAAATGTATTTTTTAAAAAGCATATCCATTTGGTCTAAGTTTGAGCAAGAGAGCTAACTATTCAGGTTGTGTGACCATACATCTCTATTTGCCAAGCTCAGCCCTGGTTTATGCCTGTTTTCCTGATGTATGCATTAATGGTATCTTCTTTCACTCTTAAAAGTAGCCTGGTTTTGCTCTGGCTGGTTTGGCTCAGTGGATAGAGCATTGGTCCACGGACTGAAGGGCCATGGGTTGATTCCAGTCCAGAGTATGTACCTCAGTTGCAGGCTCGATTCCTGGCCCCGGTTGGGGCGCATGTGGGAGGCAATCAATTGATGTGTCTCTCTATGTTTCTCTCCCCCTCCCTTTCATTCTTTCTAAAAATCAATGGAAAAATATCCGCAGGTGAGGATTAACAAAAAAGTATAAAAATAACATTTTTTTTAAAAAAGTAGCCTGGTTTGGAAAATAAATTGTGGTTGCCCTACATATCAGTTCTACAGTTAGTCCTGATCTAGTCAACATGGGAAGAATCTGCTGGGAACTCAGCTAACTCTCTGCTTTATTACAAGGTCTTAGACACAATTCCTTTTGATCTTCACCCTTCCAGGTGAGAGACCATACCATTAACTCATACTTCAGTTAAAACATTTTTCAGAGAACAAATATTCCAGTAAAAAAATATAGGGAAAAAAGATGGGAGTAGGCATTTCAGAGAAAAGGAAACATATGGCTAATAAACATTAACAGATACAACCTCACTTTTACTCAGGGAAATAGAGATCTAGACCACAATGGGATACCATTTCATATCCATTTGATTGATGAGATTTAGGTAGCCAAGATTTAGAAAATACCAACTATTAAAGAGGATGTGTATGGGAACTCTCTTTTACATTGCTCCTGAGAATATAATTTGATAAAACTGCTTTAGAGAACAATTTGGGGTTATTTTGTAAAGGTGCATGTTTGCACATCCAATGAGCTGGCAGCAATACTAGGTATGTGCTAAGAAAAATTTTAGCATATTTACCCAAGGAGACATGCACTAGAATGTTTGTGGTGGAAATTTTTGTAATAGCAAAATTTGGGGAGCCACCCAATTTTCCATTAACAAGAAAATGAATAAATTATTTGTGCAATGTTCACATAATGAGATATATATCAGTGCTAAGGAATGAACTACAGTTACAAGCAACATGAATAAACCTTAGTAATATAATACTGAGTGAAAAAAAGCAAGATCTAGAAGAAAACATAGACTATGATATTCTTTTTGTAAAATAAAAATCAAGTAAAACAAAAAATTAAGGAATACACATATACTTGATAAAATTAATAAAAAATGTGTGGAATGATAAACATAAAATTCAAGATTTCAGAATAGTAGTTACTTCTAGGTTGTCATGGGGATTGGGATAGTGGAGGAATACAGGTAAAATTCCAGTTTGAGGCCTGGGTAGTGCGTTCATGAATGTTTATTAGGACATTAAAGTAAATAGATGAAAAGAGTGATTCATAAAGCAATGATAGTACAACATGTACCAAGAATTGTGTATAATTCAGTTATATATATCTGAGGTTCAACAAAAATACAAAACAATAAATACCTTGGCATGCCCTACAAGGTCCTATGTGAGCTGGCTTTTGGCTTACCTTCTGATATAATTTCCCTCCTCTCTTATCCTAGTACATTCAGCTTCAGATACACTTTTTTTTTCCTGTTGGTCTTTGAACTCTTTAAACATGCTCCTGCCTCAGGGAGAACATTCCTTCCTCAGATATCTACATGTCTTGCTCTCTCGTGTCATTGAAGTCTGCTCAAATACCTTAGCAAGGCTTTTTCTGAATATCCTCTTTTATGCTATCTCTACACCCTGCTCTTTTTCTTCATACCAGAACTGGTATATTATTATATGCAAATTATTATTATTCTTTTTGTAATTGATTTTAGAGAGGGAGGAAGAGAGATAGAGAGATAGCAACATTGATGAGAAAGAAACCTCCTGCACACCCCCTACGTGGGGAGCAAACTGGCAACCCCAGCATGTGCCCTGTCCAGGAATCAAACCATGACCTCCTGGTTCATAGGTTGACACTCAACCACTGAGCCACACCAGCTGGGCATATACATGTTATTTTTATTTG
>NW_006285800.1:84692-85378 GCF_000327345.1 Myotis davidii
TTCACTGCTGTATTTTTGTTTAACTTCTCCCACTTGTCCTTTGTCTAAGCATTTATTTCCTCCAGAAAACCATATCTGACTCCTTGAATCTACATTAATGTTGCTCTTTTTGGCTCCCTTTTCCCCACATGATAACACAAAAATGAAACTCCTTACATTCTTTTGTCATTGGCTATGTATCTGTCTTATTCTTGCACTAGATTTGTGTGTGCTTTGAGGACACAGACCCTGATATATATAGAGAGAGTAGAGGCCCAGTGCATGAAATTCATGTACTCAGGCTGGCCTGGGCCTTCTCACAGTCCGGGAGCCCTTAGGGGATGTCCGACTGATGGCTTAAGCCTAAGCTGGCAGTCAGACATCTTTAGCGCTGCCGCAGAGGTGGGAGAGGCTCCTGCCACAGCTGCTGCGCTTGCCAGCTGTGAGCCCAGCTCAGGGCTTCTGGCTGAGCGGCTGAGTGCACTGACCACTAGGGGTAGCTCCTGCATTGGGCATCTGCCCCCTGGTGGTCAGTACACATCATAGCTACCCGTCGGACAGTCAGAGGGACACTGACCCTGTTATATATGTAGATATGGAAGGTATTCCTTTACCTTCTTCACATCGGCAGGCTGACTATTCTGAGTCCTTTTTGATTCCAAGTCATCTGTCTCCAGGTTTTTGTCTACACAATTTGTGTTCTCTCC
>NW_006285800.1:86071-88964 GCF_000327345.1 Myotis davidii
TGACCCTTTTACTATATAGGGTAGAGGCCTGGTGCACGGGTGGGCGCTGGCTGGTTTGCCCTGAAGGGTGTCCTGGATCAGGGTGGTGGTCCCCACTGGGGTTCTTGGTCAGCCTGGGTGAGGGGATGATGGCTGTGTGCAGCTGGTCACACACCCTTCAGGGTGCGGATCCCCACTGGGGTGCCTGGCCAGCCTGGGTGAGGGGCTGAGGGCTGTTTGCAGCTGGTCACACACCCTTCAGGGTGGGGGTCCCCACTGGGGTGCCTGGCCAGTCTGGGTGAGGGGCTGAGGGCTGTTTTCAGGCTGGCAGGTGACGGATGCTCCCAACTGCTCCTTTTTTTCTTTTTTCTTTCTTTTTTTTATTTCTGGGCCAGCTTTAGCTCTGAGGCTCTAGCTCTTAGGCCTCCACTGCTGAAAGTAGGTATCTGGTTTGTTTCGGTTCTACCATCGATACTCTATATCAACTCCAGCTCTGACTCCAGCTCTGAGATCCCAGCTTGCTGAAAGCTGGATTCTGGGTTTTTTTTTTTAGCTTTTATATTTGTTAAAAGGTTTCAAACTGCAGGCTCAGAGGCCTGCAAGGCAGGTGGGGAACGTTGGTTTCCTCTGTCACTGAAGCAAGCAAGCCTCATTTTAGTTTCAAGCTGCCTGGCTGCCTGCCGCCATCTTGGCTGACAGTTAATTTGCATATCTTCCTGATTAGCCAATGGGAAGGGTAGCGGTCGTACGCCAATTACCATGTTTCTCTTTTATTCGATAGGATAACTCCCTTCCTCTCTCTCTAAAAATCAATGGAAAAATATCCTTGGGTGAGGATTAACAACAACAACAACAACAACAACAACAACATAAATAAATAAATAAATAAATAAATAAATAAGTAACAAAGATTCTTTAAAAATAATAAAATAAATGAAAGAATCAACAAGCAAGCAAGTGATCCAGTTGCAGGGCTAAGATGACTAGCCAGATAAATGAAGAAGGTTGGCCATGTGGAAACAGTAAATTGTAGTATAAATAGGAGAAGCTGGGTGTCTTTTGTTGTGTGTTTCTATGGAAGCCTTCATTTTATGCAGACTTTGGTGAGCTTCATCACTTTTAGTGTAGTGTCTTAAGGGTGAATTTCAATGTCTCCTAAATACTGAGTTTATAATCTATGTAACGTATATACTTTATATTCTCTGAAATATAAAATTCACTGGGAAAGTCCTTTCCTCTGACCCTGATTCCTGTGAATACTAAGAGTTATCAGTTGCCTTCTGATGCTCTGAGTTGCTTCCTGTTTTCCAACTCAAATTACCCTTTTCTCTTGTCTGGCTCAGTCATTATGTGATCATCTTTCCCATCATTATCAGCATTAATGCTGTGCCATAATTATACACATAATTGCATCACTTACTCACTTACACAGATAATTGGGTCAATATGCCTTCAGGTTTGCCAGCTATCAAGTAATGTACCCAATAGCCATTTGAGAGTAAGTAAATTGGCAATAATTTACTCTACATGATAGATAAACTTCAGAGTTCATGGTTTGGGTGTGATTATATGTTGTTATTTGTTCATTAAATGGATGTTGCCTCTCTTTTATTTATGAATGGGCTGTGCCTATAGCATACTGAAACTCCTGGCATGTTTATGGTAGTCTAGTCAACCACTAGTACCTAGAAGTAGTGCTTGGTATCCAGATAGTGGAAATAAAATGCTAACTAGATCAAGAATAGATTTTACTTCTGTGGATGAGTAAACTCTTTGGTTCCTGGTTCCAAACTGTACCTCTATTTGAGTAGGCCACATCTTTGGCCCAGATAGAGCCCCAAACACAGTCATAACTAGAAAATGGTGTCAGTCCAAGGAGATAAATTTATGAATATAATTATCTAGGTTTCTCAAGGACAGGGTGGCCTGACAGGCACGTGCTACATGATGACAGAAACTCTGGGAGCAGGAGGTATGCAAAGACCCAAATGAGCAGGGAGATTTCTAGTCAGAGAGGACTGATAGATAACATGTGCTGGGGTCACTTGTGGGCTCATGAATGAGACTTCAGAGTGAGAGAAAGATAGGGCCAAAGTTTTACAATTGTCAGGATTAAGATGCAGGGTAAAAGAATAAGGGTAATTTCTTAAAGTGGGTTACAAGATAGTGTCTTGGTCATGCAATGGTGTGGTAGAGCTGGTTTGTACTGGCTAGTGAGAGCTAACTGCATATACTTCCCCTAACTCTATGTTCAGTGTCTTCATATTAGTTGTTTGATACCAGCTATGGTAGGAGTATTTGCACCATGAGTATGAGCAAATGACATAAATCAGGGCTCTTTTTTTTCCCCTAAAGGGGAGCCAGTTTACCACCACACTAACTAGTAATAGGGTTAGATTAACCACAGGTGACTTTTATCAAGTTCTGTGTACCAGGCACCTGCATTATTGATCTCATTTCATTGTCTCACACTGTCCCATTTTTTGGGGGGTATGAGGAAACTAGAGGCACACAGTTCTAGAAGTTCACTTTATTAGAATGGAGCCATGTGATCAGGACATGACTAGTAGTAAATGTGGTTTAAAAATGGGCTACTTGAATAGTAAATTAGGTTGCATAAATCATTCCTGGTTATGAATAACTTGGGTCCTAGAACTGAGCTTGCAAGAAGACTAGAGTATGGCCTGAGGAAACAGGCGAGTCATGGCTGGTGGAATTCTAAGTAGAATTATGTCCTCATCTTTATCCCCTTGTCTGAAGTTTTCCCAATATTCACCAGTCTTAGGTAGGAGAGCAGTAGAATGAGTCTAGGTATCCCTTTTTTTAAAAAAAACAAACTATATTTTTATTTATTTCAGAGAGGAAGGGTGGGGGAGAGAGAAATATAAACATCAATGACGAGACAGAATCATTG
>NW_006285800.1:106869-107352 GCF_000327345.1 Myotis davidii
TGCCTGCAAGGCAGGCGGGGAATGTTGGAGTCCTCCATCACTGCAGCAAACAAGCCTCATGTTAGTTTCAAGCTGCCTGGCTGCCGGCCGCCATCTTGGCTGGCAGTTAATTTGCATATCACCCTGATTAGCCAATGGGAAGGGTAGTGGTCGTATGCCAATTACCATGTTTCTCTTTTATTAGATAGGATATGTTTGCATACATATTTTATCCCAATAATGTTAGTGCCCACCACATAATAGATGCTGAATAATGATTATTTAAGCCCTATCTAGTTTATCTCAGTGGATAGAGTGTTGGCTCATGGATTGAAGGGTCCTGGGATTAATTCCAGTCAAGGGCACATAACTTGGTTGGAGGTTCACAGTCCTGGTTGGGGTGCGTGCAGGAGGCAACCAATTGATGCATGTCTCTCACATCGGTGTTTCTCTCTGTCTCTCCCTCTCCCTTCCACTCTCTCTAAAAATCAATGGAAAAATATC
>NW_006285800.1:108899-115007 GCF_000327345.1 Myotis davidii
CTTCTCTGGTTTCTGTTTTTGGTTTTTAATCTATTTTATTGATTTCAGAGAGGAAGGGAGAGAAATATAAACATCAATGACGAGACAGAATCATTGATCAGCCTCCCCCTGCATGCCCCATACTGGGGCTCGAGCCCACAACCTGGGTATGTGCCCTGACTGGGAATTGAACCGTGACCTCCAGGTCTAAGCTCAACCACTGTGCCATTCCAGCTGGGTTAGGTATCCCTTTTTACACTCTATATCTACTTAAATTAATGATTTATCTAGTCCCTTCTCAGGGGCTTTTGTCAGTATCATATCCATGACCCTCTGTGTGATCCCAAGGTTCTAGAAAATAAAATGTATATACTTTTTACAGTTTTAGAACACATGTCCTTATTTTTGCATGACACATTTTACATTTTTATAGCTAGAAAGAACTTTCAAGATGGAGCTTTTATTTTGTTTTCTTGTAATATGTAGTTTTAAAAAGTCAGTTATTACAGTCCAGACACATCACTGGCAACAAGATTGAATTTAATTTGTCCTAAATTTATTTTCCAATGAGACAAAATAAATAACCAACCTAAAGAAAAATAAATTAAACTCTGTAAATCCAAATAAACAAACATCTAATAAGCCCTGACCAATTATTGGGAATTGCGAATGAGTTTTTTGATGTGGCATGACTGCAGATTAAGGTAAACTTTATTTAAAATAACTTGGTTTTTTTTGAACCCTAATAATGATTTTCTTTTACTTTACTATAGCAATTCATAACAAGTCACTGCAGGAAGATTTAGCAGAGCAGTAATATCCTTTCTATTACCTTAGGAACAATGGGAAACCCAGGTCTTCCAAGAAATCATTTTTGCTCTGCAGTTGGTCCATAATTTCATATAGATCTGAGAGAAAATAGAGAAAAAGCACATTTTAAACAGGTGTAGGCTTTTTGTATGTAACATTTGTTTTTCGTTTTGATTGATTTAGCATTTCCATGCCATTCAAGGCCCTGTGTTATACAGAGTGAGATTTCAGTTGCGTTCAAAAGAGGTGGTGATATTTAGGTAGCTAATAATTATGACCTATATTGCAGAGACACAAACCTCATTATATCTATGATATTTTGGACCAAAAGTCTAAAACCTTCCTCAACTAATGCACCAAAGTTCAAACTCTTCTGCTGGAATATGTATGTATGTGCATACAATGCTTTAGGGGGAGGGATTTATGATTGAATGCCATAGACTGAAAGCTCTTTATAACAGTAAGTTATTGCTGCACAACAAACCATGTTACAAATGAGTGCCTTTAAACAACAACCAAATGTTATTGCTATTAATCAATGAGTTGGTAGGGCAGTTTTTCTGGTCTCCTTTGGTCCCATTCATGCATCTTCAATCATCTGTGAGTCACTGAGGAGCTGGTTTATTTAGGATGGCTTCAGCTTGGATGACTTGGTTCTTGTCTACATTCTTTTGCATTTCTCCAGAAGGCGAGCATGGATGTGTTTTTGTGATGATGGGAGGGTGCTAATAAAACAAACATAAATGAGCAAAGGCTCTCCTTGTGTCACACTTGTTAAGATTTAACTAGGGAGGAGGAAGTTACATGTACAGGCCCATAATAAAGGGATGGGGAAGAACACTTCGTCCAGAGTAGGAAAATACTACAAAGTCTTATAGCAAAGAGTATAGATCCAGTGATGGGTGAAAAATTTGAACCATTTTTTTTGCAATCCATCTGCCATGTTCTTTTAGTATAAAATAACACCCTTTGAAGCAGAATTGATTAGTATTCATATATATGATTGCTAGTCCATACACCAATGAAAATCAGCTTTCATGTCATCTTTGATACATATGAAACCGGCTCTTGATGCCTTGAGAAATGAAGTGTTACTTTCAAAATAAATTACTTGAGTTTTAATAATAGAACTGTAATGTCCAGTACAATGAAAGAAATTATCCTACTATACTTTGCATTGAGCCTCATATATAATTTATTTGTCCCTTTAGGTAATACTTAAAAATATATTTTTATTAATTTCAGAGAGAAAGGGAGAGGGAGAGAGAGATAGAAACATCAATGATGAGAGAGAATCATTGATTGACTGCCTCCTGCATCCCCACACTGGGAATTGAGCCTGCAACCAGAGAACATGACCTGATGTGGAGTTGAACTGTGACACCCCTCCATTCCCCCTCATCCCCCCAGTTCATACGTCAATGCTCAAGCACTGAGCAATGCCAGTCAGGCATGGTAACATTTATTTTTCACCTAATATGTAACATTATACAGTTTAGAAAGGGCATTAGCAAATGGGAGCATGATCAGAAGGTAACAATAGAGATACTGAGGAATCTGAAAACAATCTAGGAGAAATAGTTGAAGAATTTGGTGACTGTTGGTTTTCAGAAGAGAGGACTTGGGGGGAGGGGGATATAAGCAATGTCTTCAAGTATGTAAAAAGCTGTCACATGGAAAAGAGATAATATTGGTGTATATCATTCTAGAAGGCAGAACAGCCCATTGTTTCTACAAGTTATTAACTATGACCAATAAGGCACTACATGATTTGCTTCTTTTTATTTCTTTCACCTTATTGCCTATCTCTCCTCCTTGCTCACTGCAATCCAGCCACATTGGCCTCTTTATTGTTCCTTGTGGGCACCAGGCACAGTCCTACCTCAGGGTTTTACCTCCTGTTCCCTCTTCCTCCACTTAACACTCTTCCCCAAAATATTTGCATAGTTAGCTCCTTGTAGTTATTCAGGTCTTATCTTAAATATTACCTCCTCAGAGAGGTCTTCCATTACCAACCAAGTTAACATTAGCCTCTATGCCACCCACTTTTTGTTATTAATTACCTAATAAATTTACTTTTACTTTATTGCAGCTCTCACAATCTGGAATTGTCCTAGTTATGTACTTATTTAATTGCTTGTTATTTATTTCTTTACAAATAGAATATAAATTCTGTGAGAGTGAAGATCTTATTTGTCTGTTTACCACTGTGACCCCATCATACCCAAAACAGTACCTGCTATATAGTAGGTTCTCAATAATGATATATTGAATGAATTAATACATTTGATAATTCACAGGTGTTTCGTGAGCTATATTGTGACATAATAAGTTTCCCATCTTTGTAAATGTTTTTTGTTGTTGCTTGTTAATCCTCACCCAAGGATATTTCTCCATTGATTTTTAGAGAGAGTGAAAGGGAAGGGAGAGACAGAGTGAGAGAAACATTGATGTGAGAGACCCATTGATTGGTTGCCTCCAGCACACACCCTGGCCAGGGCCAGGATTAAGCCTGTAATCCAGGTATGTGCCCTTGACCGGAATTGAACTCAGGACCCTTTATTCTGTGGGCCAATGCTCTATCCACTGAGCCAAACTGGCTTGGGCTCTATACATGTTTAAGTAGAGGTCAAGCAGGGGTAGGATGACCATCAATCAAGGAAATTCTGCAATAGGTGGGAATGTTGATTTGATGGCTTCTAGGAATCCTTTGAACTCAGTTATTTAATGGTGTCTGAGATCTAGTGAGAATCTTATATCTGTAACCTAGTATTATGTTTAAAAAATTCAAAGGGATTTCAAGGTTAGTTATCCCATTTTTAAAGTTATAACATTATGTCTGTGGAAAACTTTGAGATCTAGGTATTATCATAACAGACATATTAGAACGTGTCCATGATTCTGATTTGTTTACTTGTTACTAACTTTGGACTCTCATAGAATTGAATTACAACCACCGTGATATGGGCCTATTAGGTTCTGAATAAACTCTGCATTAGAGGTCTTCTAAACATTATATATTTTTCCTATTCTCCCCTGAAGGAAAGCCTCCATAAGAATGTACAAATGAGCTGGGCCTTGAAGGGTTGGGCAGACTTTGAATCATAGCAGACATTTTAAGCTGGGGGAAGATCCCAAATAAACACATGGTTGTAGAAATGAATTTAGGATATGTGTGGAAGAAATAGAGCAGCCACCTTAATATGAGCAGACAATATGATTTTTAGAAGTGTTAGAAAATGGGACAGGACAAGAAATGTTAATTTAAATCATAGATAAGCTTGAATATGAAGTTTATGTTTTATTCAGAGAGAATGGGAATTTGGAGTAAGAGAAGGAGATGAATGTGTGAAACAATGGGGAAACCTGGCAAAGAATTTTGGATGACATTAAAGCCTTTTCTTCTTCTGTTTTAAAAAATATATTTTTCTTGATTTCAGAGGGCAAGGCAGAGGGAGAGAGAGATAGAAACATCAATGATGAGAGGCAATCATTGATTGGCTGCCTCCTGCATGCCCCACATTGGGGATCGAGCCTGCAACCCGGGTATGTGCCCTGACCGGGAATTGATCCGTGACCTCTGGTTCATAGGTTGACACTCACTCACTGAGCCACTGTGGCCAGGCTCTTCTCTTTTTTTGAGGAAACTGAGACCCAGAGAGAAGAAATAACTTGCCTAAGGCTATGTAGCCAGTTTATAACATAGCTGGGGACAGAACTGAAGCTTTCTCATTGCTAACTCAGTATGTTTTCCACCATATCATGAAAGTGATAAAGTGAGAGTGGTGGTACTTGCAATTATAGGTATTACACGCTTATTTAAACATGCAAGTAATACATTAGGATGAATTCCTTACTAACAGATGTTCAGGAGCACCTCCTGAGGGCTTTGGAGTTAACAAATGTCTAGTGGTGACTGCTTTGATGAAGAGCTGTACCACAGGGCACTATGTTCCTCTGCAAACAAGAAGACCTTCTATACCGTGTCCACTGTGGGTGGCCCAGCTGGGGAAATTATTAAATTTATACATTAGATAGGAATGATAAAGTATCTCTCACCACCTGCTCAATGGTTTTCTTTAATTTCCAAATGCTGCACTGGCTAAAATCCCTGTTTTAATTGATAGATATCCTATTACTGGTCTGCCTGGTGCACTTCATTTCCGAAGGCCATCACTATCCATCACTACTTTGGGTCAGACTAGGGCTATTCAGTGTTGGTGGAGTTGCCATATTGATTGGGAAATCCGGACTTGAGGCATAGGTGACAAGGTAACTGTTCATGCTCAGGATTAGTATTTTCTTAAGGAGAAGAAACTGGAACTACTTCTGATGTTCCCTGAGGGTTCTAGAGAACCTATGTCTTATGATGTACCTGATTATTCTTCTGTTACTAAATTCCTCTGAATGTACAAAGTTTACTGCTTAACAGGCTTAGAGTAAGAAAGATTTGGTTTCACAATTTTGTGCCACCATTTACTAAGTATGTGACTTTAGGTAGTTGACTGAATTTTTGGAGGGAGGGACCAGGGGAGGTTGGCCAGCCACAGGAGGTTGGCTGTGGGAGCACACTGACCACCAGGAGGCAGCTCCTGTATAGAGCATCTGCCCCCTGGTGGTCAGTGCGCATCATAGTGACCAGTCATTCTGGTCATTCTGGTTGTTCCGGTGTTCTGGTTATTTAGGCTTTTATATATGTAGATTGGTGGCAGAACCAAAATAAAAACCTGGATCTTCTAACTTCTTATCTTGTCATTTTGATATTACACTCTCATACTTCAATAGTAGTAATTTGAAGGAGCTTAAAACTTTTCCATCCTCTCCCTCTTTTACCAGATCAATTCCTTTACTTTAGTTCCAGATGCCACTATGTAAATATTGGTATCTTCTTTAAAGCTTACAAGGACTGCTATAAGGCTTAAAGACAGTAATATGCAGACATGAACACCTGATGAATATTTAAGTGAACTTGATATTACGTTGGTTTTATAGCCAGTCTTAAAATATCTCATCATTTTGGGATAATGCTGTGAATAGAATAGGGATGAAGAAAATTCATTGTTCTTGTTTTGTTTTGTTTTAATATATTTTTATTGATTTGTAGAGAGAGAGGAAAGGAGAAGGATAGAGAGATAACAACATTGATGAAAGCGAAACATCAGTCAGCTGCTGCCTGCATGCCCCTACTGGGGATCAAGCCTGCAATCCGTGCATGTGCCCTGACTGGAAATAGAACCAGTGACCTCTTGGTTCCTGGGTCGACGCTCAACCACTGAGCAATACTGGCCAGATGAAAGCTCATAGTTGTTTTTTTTTTTT
>NW_006285801.1:0-1562 GCF_000327345.1 Myotis davidii
TAAATTACCTAACCCTACAACTCAAAGTGTTAGTAAGAAAGCAACAAGATAAGCCTATTGTAAGCAGAAGGAGGAAATAATAAAGATCAGAGCAGAGATAAACAAAATAGAGACAAAAAAAAAAAAACAATACAAAAGATCAACAAAACCAAGAGCTGGTTCTTTGAAAGGATAAATAAGATTGATGAACCTCTACCCAGGCACACCAAGAAACAAAGAAAAGGGACCCAAATAAACAAAATCGAAAATGAAAGAGGTGAAAATACAACCAATCCCACAGAAATACAAATAATTATGAAAAAATACTATGAACAACTCTATTCCAACAAAAAGGACAACCTCGATGAAATGGACATGTTCTTAGAAAAATAACCTCCCAGACCCAGGGGTTGAGATACAAGACACAAAGAGACAATAATACGTGTATTTGGTTGAGATACAAGACACAAAGAGACAATAATAAGTGTATTTAGAAGTAGAGTGAAAATTGAAGGATCTTAGTACCTTTCCAAAGGCTGTAACTTTATCGTTGCCTTATCCAAGAGTATGTCTGAATCTCTGTGTGTGTGTGTGTGTGTGTGTGTGTGTGTGCGCGCGCGCGCGCACGTGCGAGCATGGAGTGGGAATCACAACAGGATGGGTCATAGTTAAAATTAGTTGATTTAAGGAAATAAAGATGTGATATTTCTCCCCCTTAAAAAAAGAAAAAGAAAGAAAGAAAAGTAACCTTCCAAAACTCAACCAAGAAGACTCAAAAACCTGAATAGGCCAGTAACTACTGAAGAAATTGAAACAGTGATCAAAATCTTCCAGCAAACAAAAGATCTGGTCCGAACGGCTTTACAGGGGAGTTCTACCAAGCATTCAAAGAAGAAATGGAACCTGTCCTCCTCAGACTATTGCAAAAAATTCACGAGGAAGGCACACTTCCAAGATCTTTCTATGAAGCTAGCATTACTCTAATCCTAAAACCAGATAAAGACACCACAAAAAAAGAGAACTACAGGCCAATATCCTTGATGAACATAGATGCTAAAATCCTCAACAAAATTCTAGCAAATCAGATTCAGCAATACATTAGAAAGATCATACACCATGACCAAGTGGGATTTATTCCAGGGATGCAAGAATGGTACAATATCTGCAAATCAATAAATGTGATACAGCACATAAACATACTAAGAGATAAAAATCACTTATTCATATCAATTGATGCAGAAAAAGCATTTGTCGAAATCCAATACCCTTTCTTGATAAAAACTCTCAGCAAAGTGGGAATAGAGGGATCATACCTCAACATAATAAAAGCCCTATATGACAAACCCACAGCCAACATCATACTCAATGGGCAAAAACTAAAACCATTTTCCCTAAGAGCAGGAACAAGACAAGGATGCCCACTTTCACCACTCCTGTTTGACATAGTACAGGGAACTCATAGTACTGCTAACCATAACGATCAGACAAGAGGAGGAAATAAAAGGCATGTTGGAAGAGAAAGAAGAAGTAAAACTGTCCTTCTTCGCAGATGACATGATATTGTACATAGAAAATACCAAGGA
>NW_006285801.1:1780-2841 GCF_000327345.1 Myotis davidii
TTGTGGGGGTGGGTGGTGGTGATCAGGCTGGTGGGGGGGCAGTTGGGGGCAACCAGGCTGGCAGGGGGCGCAATTGGGGGTGACCAGGCTGGCAGGCAGAAATATACAAAAATAAACTCAAAATGGATAAAGGACTTAAACATAAGACAGGAAACCATAAAAATCTTAGAAGAATCCATAGGCAGCAAAATATCAGAAATATGTCATAGCAATATCTTTACTGATACAGCTCCTAGGACAATGGAAACTAAGGAGAAAATAAACAAATGGGATGACATCAAAATAAAAAGGTGCTGCACAGCAAAAGAAACCATCAAGAAAACAACAAGAAAGCCCCCTGCATGGGATAACATATTTGCCAATGTTACCACCAATAAGGTTTTAATCTCCAACATTTATAGGGAACTCATACAACTTAACAAAAGGAAGATAAACAATCCAATTAAAAAATGGACAAAGGACCTAAATAGACACTTTTCGAAAGAGGACATTCAGAAAGCCAAGAGACACATGAAAACATGCTCAAAGTCACTAACCATCTGAGAGATGCAAAACAAAACAACAATGAGGTATCACCTCACACCTGTCAGAATGGCTATCATCAACAAATGAACAAATGACAAGTACTGGAGAGGATGCGGGGGAAAAGGCCCCCTCCTTCACTGATGGTGGGAATGCAGACTGGTCCAGCCATTGTGGAAAACAGTATGGCGTATTCTCTCAAAGTTAAAAAAGAAACTCCCATTTGACCCAGTAATACCACTTCTAGGAATATATCCCAAGAAAACAGAAACACCAATCAGAGAGGATATATCCACCACTATGTTCATAGCAGCACAGTTTTCAATAGATAAGATTTGGAAACAGCCTAAGTGCCCATCAGCAGATGAGTGGATTATAAATCTACTACAGGCCTGGTGCAAAAAAGTTTGTGCACTCGGGGGGGAGGGGGGTCCTCCCTCAGCCCAGCCTGTGCCCTCTCGCAGTCTGGGACCCCTCGGGAGGTAACGACCTGCTGGCTTAGGCCTGCTCCCAGGTGGCAGAGGGCAGGCCCAATCCCT
>NW_006285801.1:4270-7010 GCF_000327345.1 Myotis davidii
TAAGCATAACAAACGGACACAAGACAGTGGGACAGTGGGGTGAGGGCATGTGCCTGGGGGTAGGGGAGGCCAGGGGAAGGTCAATAAGGAAAAAAAGGAGACATATGTACTATTATTTGTAATACTTTAAGCAATAAAATAAAAATAAATAAATACATAAAATAAAATTAAAAAAAAATAATCTAGTTCCACCCCTTCATTTTCCAGATGAGGAAACAGAGTAACTTGACCAAAGGCCTCATGGTTGTTTATGGTAATACTTAATTCCAAACTTTTCAATAGATGGCACTTCCTCTAATTTTAATTCTCTATTTCCTTTATGTACACATAAAATTTTTAAAATAATATTTTCTAACAATTATCTCAAATTTCTCCTAAAATATAAAACTGGTGGAGAGTTGAGTCTCAAGTACCTTTGAGGGGAGAAGTTTTTTTTTATTCTAGGCACTTGTTCTAATTATTTAAACTAAAATCTTGAATCAAAAAGGGCAATTCATCAGGATATCTCTAGTTTCAAGAAAAACTGAGATCCTTAAGTACTAAAGCATCAATGTTAAATGTACTGAGGGGTTATAGAAATTGACACAAAAATATGCTATTTTTAGAGCCCACTAATACTCTTCTCCAAAATAGTTTTATTTTTTATATATTCTAACTTCCCAATTCATACATCTAATCTACACTACTCTTCCCCACTTGATAAATACATATATTTACTTTTAAATGCTACAGATTCATTGAATTCAACATTTCTAATAACATTCACTAAAACTTGTTCCTTCACTTGTATTCCTCTATCTTGGTTAAGAACATTACTGCTCATGTAAGTAGTGGGTAATCAGAAACTGGAAAGAATCAACCCAAACTTTTTCAAACTTTCACATTCAACTAATTTCTAAAGCCTCTCGACTCTATTTCTTTAACAGCTTTTTGTCTGTGCTTTTCTTTACTGCATCAGTTCTCTTCTTGCTATCTCTCACCAGGATAATTGCAATAATTTCATAACTATTCTCTAACTTTGTCTCCTTTGTATTCATTCTCAATTCTGCTGAGAATAATTGCTAAAATAATTCTAATGGTGTGAATCCTTGCTTACACTCTTCAATAGCTTCTCAGAGTTCTACAATAGCTCTTCAATACATTCACCATTTGTTTTAGTGTGTTGCCAAAAACACCAGAGACTATATTCTATCCTCTTTTTCAAACACCTAACTTAAAAAATGACCACAGTCTCTGAGTATTAATGCTGTGGGGAATGAACTTAATGTAACCTTACTAAGGCATTTTGAAGGATGTGACTAATCACATGTGCTAGGTGCACTATCAGGGAAAATTGCAAGAGGTACTGGTAAGGAATTATGAAGAATCAAATGTCAGAGTAAGCCTGACAAGAATTATAAAAAAAACACAACCACGACATCAAAGTAAACTCAATACAACTACTAATGCATATTGAATATCTTGTTTACTAAAAGTAAGATGTTGTATAAAAATTGTAGCTTTAATTTCATATGATTAGATATGAAAATCCACTACAACTTTGTAGCCACTTGCTGGCACCTGTGTGTATTTAGTGTATTTTTTCCTCAATAACAAAATTAGCCACTTCTATATTGATGAACTGGCATGTTATGCTGTGCCTCATTATTTTCCCCCCAACAATTGCCACTGCTTCCACACTCCATCATTACAACTCCACATATGCTCATAGGGGTGTTGCTGTTGCAGAATTACTACTTTATAGATCCTATTTACAAAACTCTATATTATACCCCACAGTGAATTGTTATAACCAGAATTCCCATAGCTAGGAATAGCAACTCTAAGATGGGGTTAACTCTGTTAACAAACTTGTGCAGATGTACAAAAACCAAAGAGTCACAGGCTATGTAGTAAATGATTTATAATAATTTAATGTTAATTTTAGAGAAAAAAGACAGATAGTAGCTGGATGCTGAGCATGATAGAGATAAAGGGAGTTATAGGACTTATATGCTTAGACAGAAAGTCCTGGAAGAATGTTACTGACTTAGCCATTATTAGAAATGTCTTTGTGAAAAACATATGGTCAACAGACATGTGAAAAAAATGTTCAACATCACTAATCATCAGGCAAATGAAAACCAAAACCACAATAAGATGTCACTTCACACCTGTCAGAATAGCTATTATCAAAAAGTCAACAAATAAAAAATGTTGGTGAGGATGAGGAGAAATGGGAACCCTCATATACTGTTCCTGGGAGTACAAAATGGTGCAGCCACTTAAAAAACAGTATGGAGGTTCCTCAAAAAATTAAAAAATAGAACTATCATATGACCCAGAAATTCCATTATTAGGCATTTATCTAAAGAAAATGATAACACTAATTTAAAAAGAGACATGCGTCCCTATGTTTATTTCAGCTTTATTTATAACTAGAGGTCTGGTGCATGAAATTTGTGCACAGGTGGGGGGGGTCCCTAGGTCTGGCCAGTGATAAGAGCAGATCAGGGCCTCTGGCTGTTGTCTGGAGCCTTCCCTTCCCTGGCCCCTCTCCCCGGCTGACCCTGCCTTCCTGCTGGCCTCCAGCTGTTGGCTGGGGCCTTCAGTACAGGGGGAGGGATCATGGGAGGTTGGCTGTGGGAGCGCACTGACCACCAGGGGGCAGCTCCTTCATTGAGCATCTCCCCCCTGGTGGTCAGTGCGCATGATAGCGACAGGTCATTCCAGCATTCTGGTCACTTAGGCATATATATAT
>NW_006285801.1:7085-8496 GCF_000327345.1 Myotis davidii
ATAGATAGCCAGATGAATAGATAGATAGATAGATAGATAGATAGATTAGATATAGATATAGATATAGATATAGATATAGATAGATATAGATATAGATATAGATATTCAAGACATAGAAGAAACCTAGGTATCCATCAATAGATGAATGGAGAAAGGATATGTGATATATAGCTATACAATAGAATATTATTCATCCATAAAAATAATAAAATCTTGCCTTTTGTGACAATATGGATGAACCTTCAGATTATGTTAAATGTAATAAGTCAGAGAGAAAGCCATGAGTAGAACAAAATGCTGAGTCCCATAAGTCCTTCTAATGAATCTCTGTAAGAATTCACTGATATATGGAGTCTAAAAAACAAAGGAACAAACAAACAAAAAAACAGAAACAGACTCATAGATAAAGAGAACAAACTGGTGTTTGCCAGAGAGGAGGGAGGTGGGGAATGGGTGAAAAGAGTGAAGGGAAATGTGAGGTATAAACTTATAGTAATAAAATAAATATGCCACAGGTATGTAATATATAGCATGGAAATATAGTTAATATTATCATAATAACTTTGTATGGTGACAGATGGTTACCAGAGTATGGTGATCACATTGTATGGTATATAAATATAGAATCAGCCTAGCTGGTTTGGCTCAGTGGATAGAATGTCGGCCTGTGGATGGAAGGGTCCTGGGTTTGATTCCAGTCAAGGGCACATACCTGGGTTGCGGGCACAATCCCCAGTAGGGGGAGTGCAGGAAGCAGCCAACCAATGATTCTCTTTCATCATTTATGTTTCTATCTCTTTCTCCCTCTCGCTTCCTCTCTGAAATCAATGAAAATATATTTAAAAATAAATAAAAATATAAATATAGAATCGATATGTTGTACACCTGAACTAATACAATATTGTATGTCATCTGTACTTTAATAAAAATAGTGTTTATTGGCTTGGGACGTGGGTACTTGGGTATTCACTTTATTGTCATTTTTAGACTGCATTTAAATATTTTCATAGTTTTTATGTATGCCACACTTCATAATTTAAAAATAGAAACTTTAGGTCAGATTTTAGGAATGGCTTGAATGAATAAAGTCGCAGGTTAGTCTCGGGGAGGTATATTGATGGTAGTACATATGCTCCCCAGGGCAAAAATATCACACGTGTTGGCTGGATTTTTTTTATTTTTTTATTTTTTATTTTTTTATTTTTTTATTTAAATCTTTATTGTTCAGATTATTACATTTGTTCCTCTTTTTCCCCCCCATAACTCCCTTCCTCCCAGTTCCTGCCCCACCCCCGCCCTCACTCCCCACCCACTGTCCTCATCCATAGGTGCACGATTTTTGTCCAATCTCTTCCTGCATCTCCCACACCACTTTCCCCCCAAGAATAGTCAGTCCCTTCCCTTTCTATCT
>NW_006285801.1:9722-11361 GCF_000327345.1 Myotis davidii
GCCAACCGCGCCCCCCGCCGCCAGCCCAGTCCGCGCCCTCCACACCTCAGAATTTGCCTTCAGCACTGCGCCTCCTCTGAGTGTCCGTATGCGTTACTCTTCCCTCCTAGTTGCAGGACTTCCACTCAGCCCGCATTCCTAGGGTTCTGGATGAGGTCCGTTCCGTCTTTTAGTTTCACTTTTGAAGTGGTTGTTTGAGGCAGCAAACTCTGGCGTTAACCTATGCCGCCATCTTGGTTCTCCCGTTCTCCGTGTTGGCTGGATTTTAATTGCTAAGGGAGAGTGGAATCTTTTTGACCCCCTCATAGCAGGGAGGGAGCATAAGAAAGCCTACAGGCAGATTCCTCCAGACTCTTGCTTGCATCATTTCCCCTTATGATACAGCAGTTTTATTGCACTTCTATAATAAATTTTAGCCATGTTAGAACTAAATGCTGAGTTCCATAAGGCCTTCTAATGAATTGCTGAAACTGGATGGTCTTGGGGACCCCTTACACACCTTCTCTTAAAAACTCTTCAATAATGTATAGCAAGATAACTATCATTTAGCTATTTCATAGCATATTGTGAAACAGGGGTACATATATCTTTTTGAATGAGTGTTTTCATTTTATTTGGATGAATGCCCAGAAGTGGAATAACCTCATCATATGGTAGTTCTATTTTTAATTTAAGAAAAAAACAATACAAAATTATCTGAGATAAAGTGCAAAGAAATAAAATCACACCAACTAGCTAAGACCACCATTAAAACAAACATTTACCAAAACAAATAAAAGAGATTTGGAAATTCTCTAAGTATTTATATGTTTATTAAATATTTTATCATTTATAAATGCTTTATAGCAATTCTACATCTAATTAGTTTTTAAGAAATAATTAAATGTCATTTTACAATGATTAATATTTTTTAAATGGCTGCTTCACTTCCCACGCCCAGCTCAGATCGGGACCCAGGTAAAGACAGAGACTGGCTCACAGCAGCTGCCCTCTCACTGCAACAGGACTTGTTTCCCATTTCTACCTTGGACCACAGGGAAAGGGGCCTTCTTCCTTTTCTTCTCCTTCTTTTTTCTAAACACTTCCATGCCTTGTAGTTCTTTTGCTTTCTCTTCTTTTTCTACTACCCTATATCTTCCATATCACCTGACCCAGAGGGCACAGCTTACTCCACCTCGGACACCAACACCACCATCAAGCGCGGCCCTGATGGACCCTTTGATGCAGCCCTTCATTCAACTCGCTGACGCTTCGGGAAGCCCATTGCCAGTGACGCCGCCTGCTAGCCAGACCAACAAAGACAATCAAACCAACAACTTGAGGACAGCTGAAATCCCTTGACTGAAGAGGCTGGCAACCTTCTACAGGAATGGGGATCCTTGTGCTCTCCATCCACTATGTTTATAGTTATGCTCACTGTAATTGCTTGCCACTCTTCTTCCGAGACTTAAATGGCCCACTCTGAGAGGTGGCCACTGATTTGCATGCGTGATCATTTAAAAAATAAAAAAGGGGGAATTTGCCGGAAGCCGGTCCATCCTTGCTGCTTGACACAGTCGCTGCAGGAAAGAAACATCTGCACAGCATATGTTTCAAGGGACCTGGCGTATATAGCATACTGTTCTTAATATGTTTGTCA
>NW_006285801.1:11610-13002 GCF_000327345.1 Myotis davidii
ATATAAGCATAACCAATGGACATAAGACACTGGGGGGTAGGGGAGGCCAGGGGTTTGTCAAGGGCGGGGGAAAAAAAGGACACATATGTAATACCCTTTGTAATACTTTAAGCAATAAAACAAAAACAAACAAACAAAAATCAATAAAATATATTTTAAAATAAAAAAAAATAAATAACAAGCCTTAAGTTTCCTAAATGTAATAAGGTATATTTTATGCTTTTCCAAAGATGAAGTTATAATGCTTTTGAACTTACATACAAGATAATTGAATTACTATAAGGAATTTATTACAATTATACAAATGATTAAATCAATTTGATGAACATGAACATGTGCCACTCAACTCTTCATTCAAGGGAAACACTCCCACAAGGCATTCAGTTATCTTACAACCTCCAGTTGCAGTTTGGGATCCACCACAGCATTTATTTAAGCTGAAACCATGTTATTTTCTGGAAGCCCTAGCCAATAATTCAGCATAGTCAAGGAGGTAGGGTCTGGTCATTTTCTGCCTAATGCAGAAATTTTTGCGCTGCTGCTCCTCAATTGGCTGAGACATTCCTCAGAGCTATAACATAATCTGAGATACTTCTCATCCAATTATACCTCCTTCCCCACTCTCGATGCAGAGATGTTAAACTTTCACTGTGGTCTAAAGGCTTTTCCTATCTGTTCCTGCTTAACGGGAGTGCAAATATTCCATAGGCATCACCTCCAATAAGTCTCTGGCATTTCTAAATTCATCTTCTGTCTACTGCCCTAAGGTTCTGAATTGACTCAGATGGTGTCATAAGGGGTCTGAGAAATCAGAAAGTAAGATGTGGTTTGGAATGGAATATTTCATAGACCTAGATCCTAAACAAACTCTCCAAAAATTCATATGGAATAAAAAAAGACCCCAAGTAGCCACAGCAATACTGAGAAATAACATTGTTGGAGGGATCACAATACCAGATATCAAGCTATATTACAATGCCACTGTTCTCAAAACTGCCTGGTACTGTCACAAGAACAGACATATAGACCAATGGAACAATACAGCAAGCCCAGAGATTAACCCAAGCCATTATGCTCAATTAATATTTCACAAAGAAAGCAAGAGCATCCAATGGAGTCAAAACAGTCTCTTCAATACATGGTGTTGGGAAAATTGGGCAGGTACATCGGGGGGGTGGGGGGAAGGAAACTAGAACAACAACTTAAAGCATACACAAAAATAAACTCAAAATGGATAAAGGACTTAAACATAAGTTGGGAAACCATAAAAATCCTAGAAGAAGCCAAAGGCAGTAAAATAGCACACATTTGTTGCTGCAATATCATTACTGATACAGCTCCTAGGTAAATGGAAACTAAAGATAAAATAAACAAATGAGACTACATCAAACT
>NW_006285801.1:13599-14902 GCF_000327345.1 Myotis davidii
CTGAAATAGAGGGGAAAAGAAAAAAAAAAAAAAAAAAACAAGGAAAGAATAACTGCCTAAATAAAATAACCTCTCAAGTAATGTGACTGTAGTACCTATGTATCAACCACATATGGGGAAGCTATTCACACCTTTAGTGAATACTGATTTTTACAGTCTGAAGACATCACATATAAAATGTAATTAATAGCCGAAACCGGTTTGGCTCAGTGGATAGAGCGTCGGCCTGTGGACTGAGGGGTCTCAGGTTCGATTCCGTTCAAGGGCATGTACCTGGGTTGCGGGCGCATCTCCAGTGGGAGATGTGCAGGAGGCAGCTGGTCGATGTTTCTCATCGATGTTTCTGACTCTCTATCTCTCTCCCTTCCTCTCTGTAAAAAATCAATAAAATATATTTAAATAAATAAATAAATAAATAAATCACTGCCAGTTCTGTATTATAAAAGACCTCAGACAGAGTAAAACAAAAGCCTGTTAATTATTCTCAATTAACTAGCATTAACCAAAGGGCTAACATAAATCTCTCAGCCTCTTTGGAAGGCTCGTGGAAGGTTTGTTTAAGCATGCCAACATTATCCCAGATTCAGAATTGGGACAACTAATTTTAAAGGACATATTTATCACTCAGGCTATCCGAGATATCAGGAGGTTTCAAGAATTGGCTAGTGTCCCAAAAGTACTTTAGAACATCTCCTGAAAGTTACCACCTCTGTATTCTATAATAAAGACCAAAATGAGGAATAAGGAGAAACAGGGGAAGCCAGGCCAAAAACAAGGCTCTTTGTGCCAAACTTCAGCAAGGCAAGGGCCCGAGTCAGAGCCCAGAGGCGAACGGTCAGTCCCAGTCACCTGCTACAACTGTAGACAGGTTGGACTTACCCACCAGAGTTGCCCCAAGGGGCATGGTGGCTTCCAAAGCCCTGTTCTGCCTGTCAAGGAAACCACTGGAAGTAGGACTGCCCCTGGAGGCGGGGGTCCCTTGGGGAAGTATTGGCAACCACCTGACCCAACAAGATGACAGGTCTTGGGGTTTCACAACCTAGTTCCTCAAAGGACTGCCATCTCCATCCAGGAAACCTGGGTAAGCCTGACAATGGAGGGCAAGGAAATTATTTCTTCCCCCTGGAGCCACCTTCTCTGTACTCCTCCCAAACCCTGGTAAATCATCCTCAGAGGCTGTAGCTGTTACAGGCATGCCTGGGAAGCCAATAAGGAAATATTTTTCTTAGCCTTTAGGGTGCAGCTAGGGTAAGTGTGAAGTATAGTAACATCCATCTTGGGTAAAAACTTCTGTTTAAAATTT
>NW_006285801.1:14990-16576 GCF_000327345.1 Myotis davidii
AATTCTCATTCCAAATTTGGAAAACAAAGAGCTGAAAAACATAATTGAAAAGACTTCCACCATACTGGGCCCCAGAATTTGAGAAGCAAGAGTTCCTCTGGGCTTGCTAGCGCTAGCGAAAATGAACAGGACTCCAAATAAATTTGGCTTATTGATTAAGGCATCTTCTGATTTACAATATAACATTTGGGGGCTCGCCCGGGACAGTGATTACCAGCACTCTGTCTCAGACCTGAGGGCTGACGACCTCCCCTGGCCTGGCTGCCGGCCCCCAGGGAAGGTCCCCAGGGAAGGCGCCTCCTGGAAAGCTTCTAGGGCCCTGGAGACACTCCTTGGTGGTTCTAGCAGCCAAATGGAGGATGCCTGCCATGCCTCACATTCTATAGGAGTCAGAAAAAAAAAGCAACAACAATAAACCTCCCGAGGGCGAGTAAATCTGATTAAGTGAATTCAAGTTCATTTTCCTGTTTGTTTGTGTGTGTGACCAGTCATTTTGCTACTGTGAAGAAGGAATGGACTCAGTTGTAACTTCTCTGGTAGATTCTCACCGAGACGTTGGTTGAGAATCCTGTTCTTGGGGTGTGGGTACAGGGAGGGCCCCCACGTCTGTTTCTGTTAGTCCTCCAAGTCTGTTTTTGTTAGGGGAGTTGGGCAGGAATCCGGCTGTTTAACTTTGAGCATATGTCTGCTGAAGTGCAGTCCAAGTTCAAGCCTGCCTTTGTGGGTAGGGGAGGTGGCTTGGACTGACTGGTATGTAAATGTCCTGTGTTTTGTGTGCTTTTGTTATCTGTGAGAGATGTCTGGCTAAAAACATAAGAATATTTGTTAAATGTCTTTGTCTCTGTTTAATTTGTTTAGGGCAAGCAAGCCCTGCTTTGGTGGGGGGATTTTGCTGTGTTGGGTTAAATTCTAAATTCTTATAAGTACCCCGCGCTAACCGATTGCGCCACTGGAGCTCCAATTAAATTCTAAATTCTAAGGTTAATTTAAAGGTACAAAATTTGTAAAGCTGGCTAAGTTCCAAACTACTTGCAAGGAAAAGCAAGAAAAGAAGTGTAAAGTTATAAAAATGTCAAAGAGAAGTTCAAGACAAAGGGCTAATTTATTGCTAGCCTGTTAGTTACTGGCTTCCTGCCAGGAGACGGGGAGAAGGGGGAAAGATAAAAAACTAAAGGAGAAAAAAAGGAGCTGAGTTCCACTGCCTGGAGACAAAGGATGTGGTGGGGGGAATGGAGCGGATAGAAGGACAAAGGTAAAGGGCTATTCAGAGAAGCCAGGGTCTGGTTGCAGGGTGCATTTCTCTGGTCAGTGTGGGGGTCCCTGCCACCGTTGCTGGCTAGAGGCAGAAGCAAGCACCTTTCCCAGTGGGAAGAGAGAGAGGGGGAGTGATTTAGGAGTCAGCTATGGCTGTCTGGAAAAGGAGAGCCTTTGTTTAAGGCTTGCTGCTGGTTCAGGGGACCCTAAGATCCAGAACCTAAAGGGTTAAAGAAAATAAAGCAGGGCAGTAGGAGGAGTCAAAAGCAGACCAGACCCTTATCAGCAAAGCTGCTTGCAGCCAGAAAAAAAAATCAATAAAAACCTATCTT
>NW_006285801.1:20702-21077 GCF_000327345.1 Myotis davidii
GCAGGGAGGGCCCCCACGTCTGTTTCTGTTAGTCCTCCAAGTCTGTTTTTGTTAGGGGAGTTGGGCAGGAATCCGGCTGTTTAACTTTGAGCATATGTCTGCTGAAGTGCAGTCCAAGTTCAAGCCTGCCTTTGTGGGTAGGGGAGGTGGCTTGGACTGACTGGTATGTAAATGTCCTGTGTTTTGTGTGCTTTTGTTATCTGTGAGAGATGTCTGGCTAAAAACATAAGAATATTTGTTAAATGTCTTTGTCTCTGTTTAATTTGTTTAGGGCAAGCAAGCCCTGCTTTGGTGGGGGGATTTTGCTGTGTTGGGTTAAATTCTAAATTCTTATAAGTACCCCGCGCTAACCGATTGCGCCACTGGAGCTCCAAT
>NW_006285801.1:21119-23602 GCF_000327345.1 Myotis davidii
GAGGAGTCAAAAGCAGACCAGACCCTTATCAGCAAAGCTGCTTGCAGCCAGAAAAAAAAATCAATAAAAACCTATCTTGCACCTGCAGAAGTATAGAAAAGCTGTTAAAAGAAGCTCAGGATATTTATGTACATAAAACAAGAAAGAGGAAAAACTGAAACATTAACTGCTAGACAAGTTTTAACTTACCTGCTCTTAGTTTTATTATAGAAGGAAAGGTCTCTTATATGGTGTTAAAGGTATATTTTTTGAAAGTAAAGGTACATTTAAAGTATGTTCATAAATGTTAATCTAAGAAATACTGGCTATTTATTTCTGGTAATTATTAAAAATTAAAGTTTCTAAGAGTAAAGAATTCTAATACATTTTAAAGAAAAAAAGGAAAGAATATTAAAGTTGAGATACTTAGTATAAGGACTGAGGCATGATTATGCATTTTTTAAGACACCTAGTTGGGGGGGGGGGTAAGAAGGGGGCCAGATGCCCTGCTCTTACTTACAGAGAAGCCTGTGGGAACGGTCAAGGTTCCTGCCAGGAAAGCTATGTGGAAACTTATCTCTCCCTACAGCCCTGGCTGTGTTTTGCTCGCCACTAGGAATCAAGCAGTGATGATAAACAGGCCCTGTAACTGATAAAAAGGGTTAACAGGAGAGGGTAAAGGAAAGGCACTTTTCGTAGACCTAAGAGCCTTCAGGATTTTCAGAGGCTCCTAGAGAGGAGGAGTCTAACTGAGGGACTAGCAGAGACCCCCTTAGGTTAGGAGGACTGGAGGCTGCATATTGAACTTATAGACTGCAGTTTGCTAGGCAGAGGTCCAAGCCCAGTTATGTAGGGGTTAAGCTGCCTATATATAACAAAACAATTTTCTCCCGTGCCAGAATATATTTTAGGGAAATTGGACAGACTGTGTTTATAGCTAGAAAGAAGAACCGACTGCCACGCACAGTCCTGACAGTGGCCTGCAGAAAACTGCATAATAGACTTAGATAATGCCTGCGTCTTCATGGACATAACTCCAGAAAGACAAGGGCAATTTTGCTTTGTGTAGGAAGGTAAAAAAAATAGACTTTAGTCACCTCCCTGAGATGTTGGTATAGCCCTACCATGTGTCATGTTTGTTAGCAGAAAATTTGGCTGCCTGAAGTAGCCACAGTGCTCATATTGTACCTCATTATGTTAATATGTTAATTACCTTTAATTCTCTTACAGATTTGAATGCAGTTGCCAAAAGGGCAGGTTCCCAAATAGGCAGGGAAAAATACCCATCAGATTTTGGTCTCTATCAAAAGACCGTTGGCAGCCTGTGTACTGCCTTGCAGGCCTGTGTGACCATGCCCATGTCAGGGGTGGCACAAACCTCAACATTAGGAAAGTGGGGGAAGCCTGTATGGAGCAGAGGGGAATGGTAAGTACCAGCCCTCTGTCATAGGAATTACAGACCCTGTGAAGTCCTGTGACATGTGAGACCCTTTAAAGGGATAAAGCTCCCTTAGTCTGTTCTGAGAGGGCGTGTCACCCCTCCCAGAGACCATCTGTAGTTTAAGGACAAGTCAAGTAAGGGGAACCCTACTACAGGGACAGCTGTGACTATCTATTTGAATATAAACACATTGTAAATTTCTTCATGCCATTTGAAGACAGTTACTGTTTTGTTATAATACATTTAGAAAAATATCACTCTGAAGAGTTCATGAAAAGGACTGGCAAGGAAAATCAGAAGATCTTAAAGCAAGTCAGTATATTTTTCTCCTTATATAATTCCTCTGAAATTTAGCAATGCTTAAAAAATCATGGAAATACATTTCTTTGCATAAACTCAATAAGACTAGTTTCCAATAGTGGTTTTATTGACCAAAAACTTTGACTGGAGTATCATGTTTTAAAGAACCCTGTCTGAACTCTGAAGACTTGAAGCCAATAAGAATGCCTTGGAGAAAGACTGGTATCCTGCTTGGTAGTCCTGAAAATAGCTGGCGCTGGAGCGTCAGGCCCATACCCTACCATCACTGGTGGTTGGTCAGAGTAGAAGGGGGCAATAAGAGCGCCTCTGCATCCCAGCGGAACCCCCACGCACTCTGGGCTGCAAGGAGTAGGAGGGCTACTGAAATGGGCCTTAAAGCCTAGAGCATGGCCTCAGGTAGAGCCACTGCAGGTGAGGAATTCACCTAACCCAGCAGATACTGCAGGCAGGCCTGATGGCAGCTAGATAGCTTAGCTTTCTGGCCTTACTAGGCACATTAAGATTGTGCGTCATGAAATTCTGGCAAAGGTAGTCAGTTACCATTCTTGTTATGTTTATGCAAACAATCAGGACAAATTGAATACAGTAGATGAATTGGTCTTGATTTGGCTCTTTTAGTAAACATGGGGGCAATTTTAAGGAGAAAAATTCTATTTCAATAGAAGTTATTAAAACTGAAATTCTTTCCCTTCCACCAGACCATTTGCTGTAACTCTTGCTATTCTAAGTGCTCAATAATATT
>NW_006285801.1:23690-26779 GCF_000327345.1 Myotis davidii
TCTCATCGATGTTTCTAAGTCTCTATCCCTCTCCCTTCCTCTCTGTAAAACATCAATAAAATATATTTTTAAAAAAATAAATATAATACTGTTTGTCTCCAGGTCACAAGCCCATCTCCTTCTGTGCCCAGGCCTCATGGTCCCTCTGACAGACAGCAAGGATCTCTTGGCTCTGAAAAGAAAACTCCATCCCTTTCAGCATGGAAGTAGCTAGAAGAGCCCACTGACGTCCATTTTCCCTAAAAGAATTCAGAGCCAGGATCCTTGAGGTAATATATTAGGCAGTTAGACAGACATGAGCAGAGCAAGGACGATGGGCCAACTAGCATTACCAGATGTAACTAAGTCTTTCCACCTCTATGTATGTAAGACAAGGGAACTCTCCAGAAGCAAGAGGGAAGAAGGCCGCAGACGAAGCGACCCAGGGAGGCTGCCCTAAAACCAGTGGGGCCTCTACAGATTCTAGTGATTCTTCCAGACCCTGACCTACCCATCTTACCAGCTTACATGGAAACCCAATCTAGAAAAGCTGAAATCCATAACCAATCTTTACTTGAGTTCTTACAGGCTTTACAGTCCACCCAGAAAGCAGTCCAGGAGCATGTCCGAGACACACTGCCTATATCAACTTTTGATCTGGTCCATCCCTTTCGCCCTGGTGACTCTGTTTAAAGAAGTATGTCACCCAAGGACTGAATCCTACCTGGAAAGGACCACACACCATCATCCTGACTACCCCTCTGGCAGTCAAGGTCGACGGGATCCTGATGTGGCTTCATCATACCTGGCTTAAGGAAGCCCAGGCAGAATAGAGAATCCAGGACTCCTTGGAACCCTTTGAAGATTACTCCTGGCCCTCACCCGGGCCTTTATGAACTGGATTACTGACTTTATTCTGCAAAAAATTAAGATTATAGTCCTCAGGGGTAAATATAACTCCCTCCCTGACAATGACCAAGAGTCAATGATTTGACTCATGTACATAAAACCAGTGGGGAATGACATATAGTAACCTCCATTTTGGGTAAAAACTTCTGTTTAAAATTTTAACCCTGCTACTCTGTAAACATTTGCTTGCTTAAATAATAGGGAAAATAAGACTACTCTCCACTCCAGAGAGGCCATAAAATATGCCCCAGACAGAGTTGTCAGTGCTGGCACCAGGCCAGGCCTTGAAATATGGTCTCACAGTCCTGTCCAAGCAAACAGGACTTATTCTCAGAAGGTCCAAAAGTCTCATTCCAAATTTGGAAAACAAAGAGCTGAAAAACATATAAATTGAAAAGACTTCCACCATATTGGGCCCCAGAATTTGAGAAGCAAGAGTTCCTCTGGGCCTGCTAGCGTTAGCGAAAATGAACAGGACTCCAAATAAACTTGGCTTATTGATTAAGGCGTCTTCTGATTTACAACGTAACAAGTTGTTCTTTTACCCTGCCTTCCTGATCCTGAGGAAACCCTCATACCCAAATCAGAGACCGTATCCTCTCAACCCTGAGGCTCTTGGAGGACTCAATATCTGAATAGACAATGTATTTCAGAAGCCCAAGATTTATTGAAACCTTGTTATGGTCTTTGCAGTACTCCCATCTTAAGGGTTTAAGAGTCAAATGAGAAAGAAGGACTAGTTCAGGACTTATAACTAATAAAAAGGCAGTAATTCCTATCCAACCAATTGTCCCTAGCCCTCATACGTTACTTGCCCAGACTCCAGAGGACACAAAGTGGTTTATAGTAGCTCTCAAGGATGCCTTTTTCTGTATACCCTTAAACCCTAACTCATAGTTCCTTTTCGTCTTTAAAAGATCCCAATAATCAAAGCCGTCAGCTAACATAGACAATACTGCCCCAGAGCTTTCTGGAATAGCTCTCATTTATTTGGGCAGGCCTTTGAACAACTCAAAAGGCCCTTTTACAGGCACTGTCTTTAAGTCTCCCCACAGATCAGCAGCATCGACTCCTAAATCCGTCTGTCTCGAGTGAGCCTTGAATGCCAGCACCGGAGGAGGATGGAGCTGCATTGTCAACAACCAGATCACCAGATTTCTACTTGTACGAGCTTCTAGAGGACCTGAAACTTCTCTTTCGAAGGAATCCTGAAGAGTCAATAAGTAACAAATAAGTAACATACTCTGATATTTCTAGATAATCAGTCATTTCATAAGTGTCACCTAAACCCTAGGCTAGTACCTGGAGAACTTCACTGTTCTTATTGGAATGCAGAAATACCACAAGATACTCCTACTTATAGCACCTCTCTGTAACCCTGGTATAGTAAATTTCTCAAGCCATACTGGCTCCCCCAGTCCCTGAGTACTAGGTGTGTTACAAGCAGCCCAATTCAGGGTACAGTTTACGCTAAATCAGATCACTGTCAGAGACACTTAGAGCCTTAGGAGTATCAGCCTTAATTACAGCTATTAAAGAATTATTACCACCAACAACAACCAGACCAGGACCGCTTCTCAAGTCTATAATTCTTATTTACAGAAAGACCCTCAATCAAACAGGGGGAAGCCTGTGCCATTTAGCTCTTCTTGCTGCAAGCAGCTTAGCTAAAGGAAAAACCTCAAAGTATATAATACCATCTCTATTAGCTAGCTCCCCTTCTCAAACCTTGGTTTATACTGTTTTATTAGTACTCATCTTTAACCATTACTTGTTTAACCTTCGGTATGCTTCATATCCTCCCATTTAGAAGCCCTAAAGCTACAAGAGTCCTCTGCATGGAACTGCACGTGAAGGCCGATACATCCATCATCTGGACCTTTAGTTAGCCTACTTCCGATGGGGCCATGACTGCCACCCCCAAACTATGACCCATTTGCCAGCAGGAAGCAAGCAGACAGACCAGTGTCCACTGTCCCCAATGGCATTTGTGGTTTCCTAATTGGAAAGGGGGGGGGGGATGAAACAGGAGTTATTAGGGGTAAAAAAAAACAGGTTTAGGAAATTTTAGAAATTTTAAAAATTAAGGGGACCATGGAAGAAGCACAGGGCTTCAGAGCAGCAGAAGGTACATTTCCATAGAATGAGGGAGCTGGAAACAGCAAAAGGTCTATATTTACAAAATAAAGAGAAGGAAGCCA
>NW_006285801.1:26796-28276 GCF_000327345.1 Myotis davidii
GAGTCTGTGCTGTGAGATTCTTTCTCCTCCCCATGTAGGGGAGTCTGTACTTGTTCTTCAATAAATTTCCACCTTTGCTGTACCATCTTCCGTCCATGGACTCATTCTTCAACTCTGAAGGAAAAAGAGCCTGGGGAAGCCATTCTGCCCAGAGGAATACCACATGTTCCAGTCTAAAAATTCCACTTCATAATCTTATGGAATCTGTGGGCCAAATTTTGGATGAGGGACTAAAGAGACACTAAGTGTCTGCAAGTATTTCTTCAAAATTCATATGAGTGAATATTAGCTTTTTAACCCACAGGTGGTTGCTTTTGGGGTCCCTGGAGAATGATTGATGGAATAAGGGGCCTAATGCTTAGAGAGGAAGGTCTGGCATTAAAAGGGAAAAGTCTGATGGGGTGGACAGAGGGATGGGGGAGGTAGGGGGTTTAAAGAGGAACATATCAAATAATTCAAGGGAGCTGAAGGAAGATCCAAGGTGGTAAAAAGAGGAAGGAGGAGCAAAAGTAATGGAAAAGGAGAGGTCATAAATGAGCCAGTTTGGGAAGACCTAAAATTTCTTCAAAAGACCATTAAAATACCAAATTATCCTTAAGCATATAGTCAGCTGGAGTTGAAAAAGGGGGATCCCAGTAGGCTAAAAGGTATCCATGGGAGGAGCAGGATCAAGTAGAGAAAGGTAGCCTGTTTCACACATAACCCTGACTGGAAGCCAAAGGGTTTCTTCTGTGCATTTTCCCTTAGGGAGCCACAAGAATGGCTCTGAACAATCCCTATACAAGGAGTTCTGAATAACAAAGAGGCCTCACAAAAATGCCAAGTATTTCCTGCTCAAGTGTCTGAGTGTAAATCTCCTCTTGAAAGAGCAAAGAAGACCTCCTTTGAGGATAATTCTTACTCAAAACAGAAAAGAAGCAGGCATGTTCTGAGAACTTACCATGAGAAAAGGAAGGTGCCAAAGTAACAACAGCACAAAAAGAAAATACAAAGAGATCTCTACAGAGGAGTAATCTAAATATCAAAGAACTAAAGTTTAATCAAATGAGATTTCAATGAGAACCCCCTCTGTGGTATCTTTGAAACAAAGAAGTCTGGAATTGTAATCCAGCCTCAGGAGTATACACAGAATCCTGAGAATCAAAATAGGTCCTTACCATGCTTCAAGGACTGGCATCAGAGTGATGGATAGTAGTCTAACTCACAAATGGACCCCTGGTCAATTAGTCAAAAGTAAAGACAAAAGCTTCAAAGGTGTATATTTAGGGCAGGGGTGGGCAAACTTTTTGACTTGAGGGCTACAATGGGTTCTTAAACTGGACCGGAGGGCTGGAACAAAAGCATGGATGGAGTGTTTGTGTGAACTAATATAAATTCAGAGTAAACATCATTACATAAAAGGGCACGGTCTTTTTTTTTTTTTTTTTTAGTTTTATTCATTTCAAATGGGCTGAATCCGGCCCTCGGCTGCTCTGGGCTT
>NW_006285801.1:28349-28894 GCF_000327345.1 Myotis davidii
GGTCTGGAGTGAGAGACCTAGAAGTCTAATGATAAATCTGATCCTATCCCAGTTATGGCATTAGAATTCTTAAGAAGAAATTACTCTGACACTTGTTAAAGATTTTATTCAAGACTACTACAATAGGAGAAAGACTACTGCATCAAGGGTAAGCACACACACAAAAAAGTGATTAGATATAAAGAGTGGGGATTAAGAAACTGGACTGGATATCAAGGGTGGGGTAGATTCTATAAACTGGCTTAGAAGCTCTTTGGAGCTGAATTGTGTACCCACAAAATTCATGTGTTGAAGTTCTAAACTCAAATACGTCAGATTATGACTATTTTTGGATATAGGGTCTTTAAAGAGGTATTCACATTAAAAAGACGTCATTAGGAGAAACCAAGATGGCGGCATAGGTTAACGCCAGAGATTGCTGCCTTGAACAACCAATTCAGATTACACCTAAAAGACGGAATGGACATCATCCAGAACCACAGGGAGGCTGGCTGAGTGGAAATTCTACAAAACTAGGAGGAAAGAGAATATCATACCCAGACTCA
>NW_006285801.1:30078-31978 GCF_000327345.1 Myotis davidii
AGGGATCTTTTAAGAAGAGGAAGAAGAAGAAAAAGGTAAAGAAACAAATTAAGAACAACAAATACACATCTATCAACAAGTGAATCTAAAAATCTAGTGAATAAATAATCTGATGAACAGAATAAACTGGTGAATATATAATAGAATTAAGGGCATAGAAAAGGAGTGGACTGACAATTCTTGGGGGGGAAGGAGTGTGGGGGTACGGGAAGAGACTGGACAAAAATCGTACATCTATGGATGAGGACAGTGGGTGGGGAGTGAGGGCGGAGGGTGGGGCGGGAACTCGGAGGAGGGGAGTTATGAGGGGAAAAAAAGAGGAACAAATGTAATAATCTGAACAATAAAGATTCAATTTAAAAAAAAACAACAAAAACAAAAACAAAAACAAAATAAAATAAAAAGACATCATTAGGGTATGCCTTTAATCCAATATGACTGGTGCCCTTATAAGAAGAAATTGGGACACAGACATATACAGTTGAAGGCCATGTGACAACACTGGGAGAATATGACCATATACAAGCCAAGGAGAGAAACCTCAGAAGAAATAAACCTAATCCCCTAACCCTAACCCTAGCCCTGGGACACTGACCTTTAGATCATTTTGCAACTGACATTTCCTTTCACTTAACCACATTCCATTTGCTAAAATCAGTAACTTTCCTCTCAGGACTTGCCCAGGATCCAGACCCACCCAGATAATTCCCAGCCAAAAAAGCCCGCATAGAGTTCTTTAAAATATCTGACTCCCCAGTCCCTGGGTGCGGGTACCATTTTGGGGCTCAACCCATCTGGTTTCCAGATGACCTAATAAATTTATAATTATTTACCACTTTTGGCCTCCTGTGTTCCTCCTTCAGCAACCCTAACATTTGGTGCTGAAACCAGGAGGGTTTCCACAGGGAAGGGGAGCCATTGCCCCTGCTTTGATTACACCGAGTTTGCTTCTTGGAGAGCAATAGGCAGCAGCAGTTCGTCCTGGGATTACCTCCAAATCCTACTTGGGTGACACAATTTCCAGCCTCAATTAGGCCTCTCTACCTTGGACCCTCATGAACCAGCCAAGGAGGACCCTGGATCAGGAGCCTCTCCTTCTCCATTGCTGACCCTCCTTCCCACACTGGCCAATCTTCTCTATGTGAGAGACATTCCACAATTTCCCTTGTCTTGAGTCTTCTGTCCACTTACTCTCACTGACTTCTCAAAAGTCCTCTCTTCTCAAAAGTCCTAGCACTGGGCCAGAAGAATCCTTTGCTGTTTGGCCTTGGGTCCTTTTGGACTGGGGACATCCAGTCCAGAGGGTTACCCCTTGTTTCTCGTAGACTTGTGGTCTGTTGCTCATCCTTCCTCTCTTGTGGGCCATACTTTTCTCCTTAACATGGGGAACACTCCCTCTGCACCCCCTAAAACAAACCCTCTTGGCTGTCTCCTTAAAAATCTTGACCACCTTAGACTCACAGGGGAGATCAGGCCGAAGCACCTCACTTTCCTTTGCAACAGTTTGGCCACAATATAAACTAGATAATGAGTCTCAATGGCCTCAAAAGGGGGAGCAATTTTGATTTTAACACATTGCTCAATTTATTTATTTATTTTTATTTTTAATATATATTTTATTGATTTTTTACAGAGAGGAAGGGAGAGGGCTAGAGAGAAACATTGATGAAAGAGAAACATTGATCAGCTGCCTCCTGCACGCCCCCTACTGGGGATGTGCCCACAACCAAGGTACATGCCCTTGACCAGAATCGAACCTGGGACCCTTCAGTCTGCAGGCCAACGCTCTATCCACTGAGCCAAACCAGTTAGGGCACATTGCTCAATTTAGATAATTGCTGTCACCACAAAGGAAAAGGGTCAGAGATTCCCTACCTCTATGCCTTTCTCACCCTATGGT
>NW_006285801.1:32036-34399 GCF_000327345.1 Myotis davidii
TACGTCTCCTTCACAAAAAACATCATACCCCTAACACTTCTGATTCTGAACCAGCAGACCACCAACCTCCACTCCCTTACATGACCCCTCCCTCACCTGCAGTAGATTTCCAAAACCCAGACCCTCCTAACCAGCAACCACCTTCTCCCCCAGTGTCTGAGAGCCTAAATCCCGAGAATGTGAGTTCCAGTGCAGCCTTTTCCTCATCTAATACTCGCTATTGGGCCACCCATTCTACCCCTGGTAGCAGGAACTGAGGGGATTATCTGGGTACACATCACATTTTCCATGTCTTACCTTGCACAGATTGAGAGACATCTTGGGTATTTTTCCAATGACCCGACCACCTTTACTAAGGAATTTGAGTATCTGACCCAGTCCTATGACCTGAGCTGGCACAACATCTCTGTCATTCTGTCCTCCTCTCTAACTCCAGAGGAGAAGGAGCTCATCTGGCTAGCAGCTCAAGACTATGCTGATGCCCTCCATAGACAGGACATGGCAGCAAACCCAATTGGCACTGACACAGTCCCCCAAACTGACCCAATATGGGATTATCAGGCTAATTCTCCAGGGCGCTGGCTCTGTAGCTGTACAACCACCGGTTTCATTGCTGGACTCAAAAAGACTGCCCATAAGGTGGTTTACTATGACAAACTTAATGAAATTATTCAGGGCCCTGACAAAAACCTAGGTCTCTCTCTCCCTCCTCAAAGAGGCCTTACGGAAATTTACTACCTTACACCCCACCTTCTCAGATGGAACCCTTCTTCTGAACATCCATTTTATATCCCAATCAGCACCCAATATACACCGCAAACTTTGAAAAATAGATACAGACCCACAAACCTCTCAAAAAGACCTCATTAACCTGGCCTCAAGGTCTTTAGTAATAGAGATGAAGACGCCCAAATCCAAAATCAAAAGCAAGATCAGGCCAAGGCTGAGGCCCAGAAGGAGGCCTTTCAACTCCTAGCCACCATTCTCATGAACCCCAAACAAAGTGACAGTCCTCCAACAAAGTATAAGTAAGAAGGTAAGCCTTCTCTGAGCCCATGCTTCAAATGCAACAAGGAAGGACACTAGGCCAAGTCCTCTGCAAACCCGAGACCCCCTCCTGGGCCCTGAACAAGGTGCAGAAGGGAAGGCCACTGGAAGTCAGACTGTAGTCTGGCCCCTCCAGGTTGGACCTCAGACAGTCTAGCAACGCCATCCTCTAGATCCAGTTTGGAGCTCCTAGACCTCCTAGGACTGGCCACCAAAGATGGAAACTGCCCAGGCTCTGAAACAGCCCCACAGACTCACATCATCAGGACATAGCCTCAGGTAATGATTGTGGTGGCAGTTAAACCCATTTTCTTTTAATTGACATTGGGGCCACTTATTCTGCCCTTCCCAAATTTCCTTGACCCTTCCTCAGTATCTATTAGGGGGGTTGACAGATTAGTCTCACAGCCATTAGCCACATCACCTCCACACTGCATCTTACTAAATAAATACCCCCTTTATCCACTCTTTTCTCATTCTACCTTGGTTCCTGACTAGGGCTACTAAGCATACCTCATAAAGCCTAGTTGTCCCAAACCATAGTCACTTACCTCACTTTCACTCTAACTCACAGAGCCAAGCCATTACTTTAGACCATAAATGCCTTATCTCCTCCATGACTGTCCCCTCCCTACTCAAGACAAGAAATACTCTCCTTTCTTGGGCTCTCTGGGTACTTTTGCCCCTGGTTTCCCAACTTTAGTCTTCTCCCAACACCCCTCTATGATGAGGTGAAGGGACCACTCACTGAGCCTTTAGATCCCAAGGGTAGTATTCTCACCTCCTTTAATGCTCTGAAAACTGCTTTTACCTCAGCGCCTTCTCACCCCTCTTCCCAAAGAACAACTTAATTTACTGCAAAACTTTTCTTCCCCTGATTTGGGGAAAAAATGCTTACATAACAGTCCTGCTACTATCAGAAGAACTCATTATCACCCAAACCTTAGCATGTTATCTCTAAGGAAAAATGTGGCAGTTTTATATTCAAGTGGCTGAAGGTCTAGAACCTGTAGGGCCTGCTTTCCAGCCCCCTCCACCTTTTCTCCAGCTTCATATACCTATACATAATTTTCCAAAGTTTTTGGTAACTTAAAAGCTTTGGAGCATTGCTGGCTTAAATGATGAACATCTAGATATTTTAAAACAACATAAAATACCAAAACATTGGCTTCCCAACAAGTTTTAAATTTGCCAGCTCTTAGCTTTTATTACAGAAGGCCTATAAACTGGATTTGAAACTATTGATGTAATGTCTTGCACTTCTCAAAGTTATATTTTCTTGAAAGTAAGATTATGTATAAAATATGTTCATATAA
>NW_006285801.1:34643-39374 GCF_000327345.1 Myotis davidii
CAGAGAGTCCGAGTGGAAAACCCTCCTGCCAAGCCCACCACTTCAGTCACAGACACACGATATCCAGCAAGTCTTGGAGTGCACGACCCTCTTACCAAGCCTACCGCTTCAGCCACATGCCTTGTGCTACACAGTGCCTGGGTTCTCCAAGGAGTCTTGGAGTGCACAACCCTCCCACCAAGCCCACCACTTCAGCTACAGGCCCCATGCGATTTGGCACCTAGACCCTTCAGTGAGAGCAAAAATAGGCAAATAAATAAGCCTAAAAGGAAAGGAAAGGAGTAATCACCAGAAAATCTAAATGAAACAGAGGCATGCAGTATGTCAGAAAAAATTCACAGTAAGGGTCATACAGTTCCTAAATCAGCTAGATGAGAAAAATCAACAACTTATGTAAGAATCAAGAAGAAATGAACAATGATATAGCTACAATAAAAAACACAATGGAAGGCATCAACAGTAGACCAGAAGAAGTGGAAGACCAGATCAGTGAGATAGAACAGTGGTCACCAACCAGCGGTCCATGTACCCATAGTGGCCCAAGAGGTCCCAAAGTTTGGAGACCATTGGTTTAAGAAAACCTTCAGAGCAGCGGTCACCAACCACTGGTGGTCCATAAGGTCCAAAAGGTTGGCAACCGCTGAGCTAGAAGGTGGGGTAGACAAAAACACCCAAGCTGAACAACACATGGAGAAAAAAAATAGAAAGTAGGAGGAAAGCTTAAGGGAGCTTTGGGACAACATGAAACAAAGTAACATCCATATAATAGGGGTGCCAGAAGAACAAGAAGAGGAGTAAGGATTAGAAAAAACTTTTTGAAGAAATGCAGATAGAAAACTTCTCTGATTTGGGGAAAAAAAAGGGTCACACAAGCACAGAGAGTTCCAAACAAGATGAATCACCAAAGACCCACACCAAGGCACATTGTAGTTATAAAGGCAAAATGTTAATGACAAATAGAGAATCTTAAAGGCTGCAAGAGAGAGATAGAGAATTACCTACAAGGGATCTCCTATTAAATTATCAAATGATTTCTCAACAGAAACACATCAGGCCAGAAGGGAATGAAGAATAAAAAGTGATGCAAAGCAAGGGACTGAATCCCAAAATACTCTATCCAGCAAGGCTATAATTCAAAATTGAAGGGGAAATCAGGAGCTTTGCAGGGCCCAGGCACTGTGTAGCACAAGGCATGTGGTTGAAGCGGCAGGCTTGGTAAGAGGGTCGTGCACTCCAAGACTTGCTGGGTATCGTGTGTCTGTGACTGAAGTGGTGGGCTTGGCAGGAGGGTTTTCCACTCTGGGACTCTCTGGAGGGCCCAGGCACCAGGTAGTGTGGGGCTTATAATTGATGCGGCAGTTATAAGCCCCACTTATAAGCCTGCTGCTTATAATTGATGCGGCAGGCATGGCAGGAGGGTCACACCAAGCCCTTAAGCTTCGCAGTTTAAGGGAGTTTATCAATACCAAACCAGAAATGCTAAAGGGACTGTTGTAAAAAGAAGAAATAGAAAGCGGAGAAGGAACTCAGGCATAAAGAATAAAAATGGCTATGAACAAGTACCTATCAATAATAACCTTAAATGTAAATGAATTAAATGCTCTAATCAAAAGATATCAAGTGGCTGAATAGATAAGAAACATGAGCCATATATATGCTGTCTACAAGAGACTCACCTCAGAGCAAGAAACTCACATAGACTAAAAGTGAAGGAATGAAAAAATACTTTTCAGTAAAATGGAAATGAAAAAAAAAGCTGGAGTAGCAATACTTATATCTGATGAAATAGACCTCAACGTGAAGGCCATAACGAGCAATAAGGAGGGCCACTTCATAATACTAAAGGGAATGATTCAACAAGAGGATATAACTCTGTGAAACATATACTAGTATGTACCCAATGCAGGAGCACCCAAATATTTTTCAAAAAACACCAAAAAACAACAACAAAAAACTTCTGGAAGATATCAAAGGAAAGATCGACAGCAATACAATCATAATAGGGGACTTTAATACTCCACTGATATCATTGGATAAATCCTCTAGACAAAAAATCAACAAAGAAACAGCAATCCTAAATTACTCACTAGATCAGATGGAATTAATTGGCATCATCAGAACATTTCACCCCAAAGCTATGGAACATGCATTCTTATCAAGTGCACAGGGGGCATTTTCAAAGAACCACATATTAGGTCACAGGCAAAGACTCTTCAGATTCAAAAAGACTGAAATCATATCAAGCATCTTCTCAGATGACAATGGCATAATATTAGAAATCAACTACAACAAAAACAATTAAAAATTCAAACAATTGGAGGTTAAATAGCATGTTAGTAAACAATGATTGGGATATCAAAGAAATTAAAGGAGAAATAAAAAAACATCCTGGAAATAAATGGAAATGAAAACACAACAAACTAAATTCTATGGGACACAGTGAAAGCAGTCTGGAGAAGGAAGTCCATAGCATTACAGGCTTAACTCAAAAAATAAGAAAAAGTGGTAATAAATCATCTAACTCTACAACTTAAATAATTAAAAAGAGAGCAACAAGAAAAGTACAGAGTGAGCAGTAGGAAGGAAATAATAAAGATCAGAGTGGAGAGAAAAAGATGGCAGCTGACAGGACATAGGTGAGGGATAGGAAGTGAGTGAGTGAGGGGATGAAAGGACAGTGTGTGAATGTGTGTGGTGTGTGTGTGAGTGAGTGAGGGACAGTTAAATCTGGCAGGAGCAGCAGAGGCTGGAAGACCAAGCTCTCTTGGACAGGGAGAGACTACCACCACTGTGGGCACTCCCCAGACTGTGGGACTCAGGTACGGAGCCCACAACATCTTGAAGGGGAAAGCGGCCTCTTCTAGAACTCATCAGCACCACCACCCAGACAGGCCTTGGACACTGCCTGCAAACCAGCAGCCACTCCAGCCAAAATCCTGCTGCCCCACACACAGACCCGCGAACCCTGGGACTTCCATCTCCAAAGGCACACCGCTCCCACAGCAGTAAGTGCAATTTCCCCTCTCCCCAGTGGCAGAACTCTGGACCCCACATTCATGTTTCCAACATTCAAGAGTTTCAAACATTCGTGCATTTCCAGCGCACAGACTTCCAGGGCAAACCACTCTATAGGCAGCTCTTGGATGCTGCTGTGAACTTCTGCTGGGTGTGATTTTGAACCGACAAGGGTGTGCTGCCTTGCAGTAGAAATTCAGAATTCCCTCTTCCTGAATAACTGCCCACAGACAAGCCAGCTACACATCTTTAGAGCCAAGGTCCCTCAGAGTGAGACAGCAAACTCACTGCCACAGTCATGCATTTCCAACAAGCAGGAACCCAGAGCCCTTCTATCCATAGGGCGCTCATGGGAGCCGCTGCAAGCTCCCACTAGTTGTGATCTTGGACAAACAGGGATGAACTCCCCCCAGCAGTAGAAATTCTGAATTCACTCACCCTGGATACCTGCCCAAAGACACCTAAATTATGTGGCTTCAGTGCCAGGGCCCTTCAGATTGCTTCAGTATGCCACACTGGCAAACACACCACTGGTGCCCCTGTAAGCCGCCACTGGGAGCATGCGCCTATCCACCACAGGTGCAACAGGAAAAACTGAGTCTGCCCACCCCACAGCTGTAGAACACTGGATACTACAGTTGCACACTCTTCCAGTGCCACTGTGAGTCCACCTGGGCACCTGGACTTCAACCAAGGTTGTAAGACAGCAAAAATTGGGACACCCCCTTCACAGCTGCTTCTGACTTCTAGACACTGCAGTTGCACATTTCCAGCTCACAAGCCTAGATCAAGAGAACACAAATAGCTCAAGTAGGGAGCTACACTCAATTACCAAGCCCAGGAGACCTAAGAGATCACACCAGTAGCACCATCCCCAAAAGAACCTGGGTAGCAAAGCAATTGGATCTACAATTAAAACATTACAGCAAAACATGGGAAGACAAAAAAAGCAATCCCCAAAGGAAAGAAAAAGAAGAATCATCAGAAAGGGAGTTAAATGAAACTGAGGCTAGCAACATATCAGAGAAAGAATTCAGAGTAATGTTTATAAGGATGCTCAAAAGGCTGGATAACCAGTACACACAACTCAATGACAATAAATGGGAGGCTTAAATAGTAGACTAAAAGAGGCTGAGGACTGCATCAGCGAATTAGACCAGGTACGAAAAAACACACAAACACAGCAGCAACTGGAAAGAAGATTTAAAAAGCAAGAGGAGAGCCTAAGGGAGCTTTGGGACAACACAAAACAAAACAATATTCACATAATAGTGATACAGAAGGATAGGAAGAGAAGAAAGGAATAGAAAACCTGTTTGAAGAAATAATGAAGAAATAATGATATTGGCAAGAAAAATACTATGCAAGTGCAAGAAGCACATAGAGTCCCAACCAAGATGAACCCCAAAAGACAGACACCAAGACACATCATAATTAAATTGGCAAACATCAACGGCAAAGTAAGAATCTTAAAGGCTGCCAGAGAGAGACAGAAAGTTACTTACAAGGGAGCACATATTAGAATATAAACTGAGTTTTCAACAGAAACACACCAGGCCAGAAGGGAATGGAATGAAATATACAAAGTAATGCAAAGCAAGGGACTGAATCCAAGAATGCTATACCCAGCAAGGCTATTATTGAAAATTGAAGGTGGAATCAGGAGCTTCACACATAAAAAAGGGCCAAGCCAGCAATGCAAGAAATGCTAAAGGG
>NW_006285801.1:39902-42602 GCF_000327345.1 Myotis davidii
CTCAAACACTTGGAAGCTGAATAGCATGCTTTTAAACAATGATTGGGTTACCAGAGAGATCAACGAAGAACTAAAAAGCATCCTGGAAACAAATGACAATGAAAACACAACAATCCAAAATCTATGGGACACAATGAAAGCAGTCCTGAGAGGGAAGTTCATAGCTCTACAGGCCTACCTCAGAAAAACAAGAAAAACTGGTAATAAATTATCTAACCTTGCAACTTAAAGAATTAGAAAGGGAGCAACAAAAAAAAGCCCACAGTATCCAGAAGGAAGTAAATAATAAAGATCAGAACAGAAATAAACAACATAGCAACCAGAAAACAATAAAAAAGAACAGTGGAACCAAGAGCTTGTTCTTTGAAAGGATAAATAAGATTGATGAACCTGTAGCCAGACTCACCGAGAAGCCAAGACAGAGGACCCAGATAAACAAAATCAGAAATGAAAGAGGTGAAGTAACAACTGACTTTACTAATGTACAAAGGATTGTCAAAAAATACTATGAGAGAGGGACCAGAAGTTGTTTGCACAGACCCGTGTGATGGCTGGGCTTCCAGAGCTGAGACTGCGTGAGAAGGGTCTGCAGGAGGCAGGGGAGCTGCGCGAATGACGCTGGGGTTAGGGGCAGGGCCAGGCCAATGGCGTCTCATGCAGGCCCGTGAGCTGCCGGCACTGAAGGCAGCGACTTTCAGCACCGGGAGCGCGTCACCATGCACTACCAGATGAGTGTGACCCTCAAGTATGAAATCAAGAAGCTGATCTACGTGCATCTGGTCCTATGGCTGCTGCTGGTTGCCAAGATGAGTGTGGGATACCTGAGGCTCTTGTCACATGATCAGGTGGCCATGCCCTATCAGTGGGAGTACCCATATTTGCTGAGCATTGTGCCCTCCCTCTTGGGTCTCCTCTCCTTCCCCTGCAACAACATTAGCTACCTGGTGCTCTGCATGATCAGCATGGGGCTCTTTTCCATCATCTCCCTCATTTACGGCAGCAAGGAGATGTTCCCTGCTCTATTGCCATGGCAAGGCCTACCTTTTCCTCTTTAGGTTTTCTGCCATCTCCGTCATGTACCTGGTGTTGGTGCTGGCAGTTCAAGTGCATGCCTGGCAGTTACACTACAGCAAGAAGCTCCTGCTCTTGGTTCACCAGCACAGAGGAGAAGAACTGTAAATGAAGCCTGCCGGATGGACTGATCCCTGGGGTGAGTCCTAGCCCTCCCATGGAGAAGAGTGAGAGGGTAGAAGAGCTGTTCTAAAATCTCTCTTGTAATTTTGGCAGATGTGATGTTGACAGCTGGTGCAAACTAAGCCCAAATTCTGGAAAGTTGCTAATGTTGATAAGGGGTTAATCTCCGACATTTACAGGGAACTCATGCAACGTAACAAAAGGAAGACAAACAACCCAATCAAAAAATGAGCAACGGATCTAAATAGATACTTTTCAAAAGAAGACATAAGGAGGGCCAAGAGACATATGAAAACATGCTCAATGTCACTAATCATCCGATAGATGCAAATCGAAATGACAATGAGGTACCATCTCACACCTGTCAGAATGGCTACCATTAACAAATCCACAAATGACAAATGCTGGTGAGGCTGCAGAGAAAAAGGAACTCTTATGCATTGCTGGTGGGAGTATGAAGTTTCTTCAAAAAACTAAAAATGGAACTCCCATTTGACCCTGTGATCTCACTTCTAGGAATATATCCCAAGAAACCAGAAACACCAATCAGAAAAGGATATATGCACCCCTATGCTCATAGCAGCACAATTTACAACAGCTAAGATTTGGAATCAGCCTAAGTGCCCATCAGCAGATGAGTGGATTAAAAAACTTTGTGGCACATCTATGCAATGGAATACTATGCTGTAGTCAAAAGGAAGGAACCCGTACCATTTGCAACAGCATGGATATAGTTGGAGAGCATTGTGCTAAGTGAAATAAAGTTAGTCAGCGAAAGATAAATATCACATGATCTCATTCATTTGTGGACTATAATGAACAATATAAACCAATGAACAAAAACAGATCTAGAGACAGAGAAGCATCGATCAGATGCTCCAACCTCAGAGGGAAGGTAGGGGAGGGTGGGCGTAAGGGAGAGAGATCAACCAAAGGACTTGTATGCATGCAGATAAGCATAAGTGATGGACGCAGACAACAGTGGGTGAGGGTGAGGGTGAGGGCAAGACTAGGGTGATAAGGGGACAATGGGTGCATAAAGACACATTTGTAAAACCTAATCAATAAAAATTGTAAAAAGAAAAAAGATCAGAGTGGAAATAAATGACAACAGACTCCACAGAAATACAAAAGATTGGAAGAAAATTACATTCCAACAAACTGGTCAAACTAGAAGAAATGGACTATTCCTAGAAAAATGCGACCTTCCAAAACTCAATCAGGAAGAATCAAAATATTTGAATAGACCAATAACTATGGAGGAACGTTTTATACAAGAAAGTATGTCCATGCTTTTTTGAGGAAGGAAAGGTAAATGTAAAGGCATGGGAGAAGGCAGGCCCAAGGAGCGTTATCCTTAACCCCAGTGCAGCCTTTCCACCCCAGGGAAGTGCAGGATTGGCAAGCTCTCCCTGGGGCGATAGATCAGGACTCAGGTAATAGCAGAAAGCACCAATCCTACTCTTAAAATGGATATAAGAGAGCATTTGGGGTTTTTCTTTTTAC
>NW_006285801.1:45521-46111 GCF_000327345.1 Myotis davidii
TCTATGGTTTTTTTATGCACCAATAACGAATTCACAGAAAGAGACTCCCATTTACCATTGCAACAAAAAATTAAGATAGTTAGGAATAAACTTAACGAAGGAGGTAAAAGACTTGTATTCGTAAAACTACAGGACACTGAAAAAAGAAATAAAGGAAGACATAAACAAATGGAAGACCATACCGTGTTCATGGATTGGTAGAATCAACATCATTAAAATGTCCATACTACCCAAAGCAATCTATAGATTCAATGTAATCCCCATTAAAATACCAATGACATATTTTATAGACCTAGAACAAATTCCAAAAATTTATATGGGATGAAAAAAGACCCTGAATAGCCACAGCAATCCTGAGAAGAAAAAACAAAGTGGGAGGGATCTCAATACCAGATATCAAGGACTTAACATAAGCCGGGAAACCATAAAAATCTTAGAGGAATCCACAGGCAGCAAAATAACAAACATATTTCGTAGCAATGTCTTTACTTGTACAGCTCCTAGGGCAGTGATGGCAAACATATGACACCCGTGTTAGAGGTGACAAGTGAATTTATTTTTTTGGATAATTTTTCTTTGTTAAATGGCAT
>NW_006285802.1:0-5429 GCF_000327345.1 Myotis davidii
TGGTCTTAGGTGACCCCTGTGAAAGAATCATTCAATCCTCAAAGGGTTCGCGACCCACAGGTTGAGAACCACTGAGTTAGAAGAAGAATTAGGACTTAACCTGGGTCTTCCTCCTCCATTCCAATATTATTTCAGTTTAATTTTTTACATTTAATGTGACTGAAGAATACTTAAAGAACTCCATTTTTACTGAAGCCTTACTGATTTTTGCATTATGTATTATGGTCAAACAGCCCTTAGTCCAGGCAGTGTGGGCTCTCTGAATAGAAAGTACTTCCTTTATCTTTAACAACATAACATTATTCACAGAGCTGTGACTCTTTTCTGATAAGGAATATCTCATCAAAAAATAATACTCTCTATCAATGTGCTTCGCTTGTGAAGGTTTTAGCTGCAGTTTATCTATTCTATAGACTTGTAGTTCTTATAAAAATAAATTATTGGCAACATAAATAAGGTTTCTGAGTGCTTGATATTTCTTTTGTTCTCTTTAACTGTGCCAGTTGTTTCCATAACAAAGTGCTAAAGACTCATTGGAAATTTGGCTTTGATTTTCTTTATTTTAAAGCTTTTCCTTTTTTTTTCTTTTTTCTATAAAGGAATTACAAGTCCCCCATCACAGTGTAACTATATCTGACAATGATATAGCAGCAAAATCTCCTCGGAGAAACCTTTGCTAAGAGATCATCCATCCTATTTTGGACAGAGACCAATGGAAATGAGCCAAATTCTAGATTTACACCCCTCAAAGACCAGAGGCGTCATCCTGGCTGTCCCCATGTTTACTAGCCTGAGACACCCAAGTATTTGAAAAAGGAATGCGGCAGAAAACATGTGTGCTATTGAGCACAAACTGATTGCTAAGATTTTGAAATTAATTGTGCCAGAGCTGGTCGCTCAGTAGTTAGAACGCTGGCTGAGGGGTCAAAGGGTCCTGGGTTCAATTCTGGTCAATGTCAAGTACCTCAGTTGCAGGCTTGATCCCCTGCCCTGATTGGAGCACAGGCAGGAGGCAGCCAATCAATGTGTCATTCTTACATCGATGTTTCTCTGTGTCTCTCTTCCTCCCTTCCACTCTCTAAAAATCAATGGGAAAATATCCTCAGTTGAGGATTAACACCAACAACAATAAAGTTAATTGTAATATTCTAAGAAGCTGATACCAGTGTTAAAAATAGGCCCCTCCCATTTTTGTTGTTGTTTTGTTTTGTTTTCAAGAGCAAGGTTTTTTTTATCCCCCTTATCCCTGTATTCCATTAGTGTAGTTTATTTCATATTCTTGCTCTCCTGCTCTACCTCGGTCACCTGGCACCATGTTGTATGGAAGCTGAGAGATATGGCATCTATTTATGTTTTCTAATCTCAAGTGAAACTTTTTATTTTATCATTTACTAAGTTGTTGTCTCTGGATTTCTGTAGACTTTGCTTTACTCAAGCAATGAAAACATCCATCTCTGACATACTGAAATGTGTTTTCCAAAACTGAAAATAGTTTAAAAAACTGACTCAATTTATATCCTTCTAATTTATAGGCCAGTTATGCCATGTACTTTAATTCTACATACGTGGATTTTTAAATTCCAGAAAAATCTTTGTTTTATACAAGGAAAATTTATCTAGATTTACCTACATATTGGATTTTCAAACCTGCTCACAGCTAGATAGAGAGGTTTTTCTGTTTGTTTGTTTTTCAGTACATAGAACTGGCATAGATCCATTGACTTCTTCCACTGATTCTATTGAAAACTCAGTCATTGGAATAGTTGCCCTTCATTAAAGCTAATTTACCTCTCCCCCAGCTTCTTTTTTAAGTATTCTTTTCCTTTTCTGCAGGTTTATTATTCAATGTCTAGTTATAATTTACTTTTATTCATTACATTTTGGCATTTGTGGGCATGTTGAATTGGTTAATTATCCCAGGGCTTAGTAGGAGAAAATAAAATCCTCTCAAAAACAAATATTAACATAAAAAATAAATGCATATAAATTTCTATAAAATTTAAAGTGTTATGTCCTATTTGTCAATGCCTAATATCAATTATCTATTAGCTATAACCTTTAAAATGTAATGACATTTATGCCCTAACCGGTTTCGCTCAGCGGATAGAGCATCAGCCTGTGGACTCAAGAGTCCCAGGTTCGATACCAGTCAAGGGCATGTACCTTGGTTGCGGGCACATCCCTAGTAGGGAGTGTGCAGGAGGCAGCTAATACATGTTTTTCTTTCATCGGTGTTTCTAACTCTCTATCCTTCACCCTTCCTCTCTGTAAAAAATCAATAAAATATATTTAAAAAAATAAAATAAAATGTAATGACATTTAAGGTATTGATAATTAAGAGCTTAAAATACAAGATCTAACCTTTTTATCTAAATAATTAATAACTTGAATATAAGATCTAAGTTTTTATTTATATAACCTGAATTGACATAATGTACATAATATAAATTATTCTATGTAAGTATGAGTCTTTTTGTTTTACTGATATAAAATTGGATATTGGATATGGGGTACAGGAAAAAACATATCTTTTGAAGAGAACATACCTGTGAAATAATGGCCCTGAAAACAGAAGTTGTCATTTTGTCACTTTTTAGTAGTGTGATTTTGGGCACCCTGTCTCAGTTCCTCCTTTCTCCCACCCTCCCTCTCTTTCTCCTCCCAGTCTCTTTTCTCTGTCTCTCAACTACTAGTAAACGCAGCTAAACATATCGGGCTATAGGAATCCTTTGAACTATTGCTGATGGCAATCATTTACATAGTAATGTCACCCCTATTTTGCTTAACCCTCCTCTTTCCTTTAGTAACAGCATAAATCAGAGCTGCTTTCATCATGAAAACCCCTCCATATAAAAGTAAAGTAAGTTTTTAATGAAGTAATTTAACCTGTCATTTAATTCATAATCATGAGGTGATAAACAGAAGAATGGGAGCCCTCATGATATTTCTGTAGATTTTTCCTTTTCTATTTGTGACTGGTTCTTAATAGTAAACAGATAAAAACTATGTATTTTCAATTTGCAAACATTTTTCAAACTCACAACAAACATAAACAAATATGAGGAATTACAAGTCAAAGTATATTATCATAAGAGTACCAACAAGGGAACATTAGACTTCAGAAGAATTAATTCTTTTGGTGTGAGAAAAATCACACAAAATTTAGTACAATACTGAAACATAGGAAATTAATTCGACAGAAAGATATGGTGATGATTAATGTTTCAGGAAAAATAGCAGAAGTGAGAAATGGGCGAGTAATGCCACAGTCTACCTGATGTGCGGGAAATGTACAAGTGTAGCTGAGGCCAGATGTAATGTAGGAAATGAGAGACCAGATGTTAGGGATAAAGGCATGTAGATTTGATTTTGTAGACAATAGAGAAACTACTGAAGATTTGTGATCAAGTGAGTAAATCAATGACATATTTAGTCTATAAGGTTTGTCTGATAGAGAGATGGAGGGAGAGCCTCATAGACCTAAAGAGAGTAGGTGAGAGGTCTATTCAATTGCTCAAGGAAGAGCTAACATTCATTTCTGGCCACATTCATACTAACTTGAAAATCTTGCAGGTAGATAATTACAGTGGATCCAGAGTGGATTTTGAAGTAAAAATTAGCCTCAAGTATTCTTTTTCTACACGAAGCCATTTATTCACCGACAAAACAAATGTTTTGAAAGCCGGTAGACTGAATTTAGACTAAAGTTGCTCTGAGGCATTTTTAGTTCTAAAGAAGAGGTCAAACACAATGGCATACGAACAGAACACAGCCTGCAGATGTGTTGCTTGGCTTTTATATAACCAAAATACATGAGTAAATAAATTTGAATACTTTTAGAATGAAAATCGTTTCTCTAGTTTATGAATTCTCCAACTCTCTATTGTTCTATTTGTGTACAACTTATGTTTTGAAAAATATATATTTTATTGATTTTTTTACAGAGAGGAAGGGAGAGAGATAGAGAGTTATAAACTTCGATGATGAGAGAAACATCGATCAGCTGCCTCCTGCACATCTACTGGGGATGTGCCCGCAACCCAGGTACATGCCCTTGACCAGAATCGAACCCAGGACCCTTCAGTCCGCAGGCCGATGCTCTATCCACTGAGCCAAACCGGTTTCGGCAACAACTTATGATATTTTCTCAGCAAGTTTCATTCTGATTGCTCTAATTAAAAATATAACCATGGCTGGCCCAGCGGGCGTGACTCAGTGGTTGAGTATCAATCTATAAATCAGGAGGTCATGGTTTGATTCCTGGTCTGGGCACATGCCTGGGTTGCGGGTTCTATCCCCAGTGTGGGGCATGCAGTAGGCAGCTTAGAAATGATTGTCTCTCATTATTGATGTTTCTCTCTCTCTCTCCCTTCCACTCTCTAAAATCAATTTAAAAAATTAAAAAATAAAACCAACAATCTATTGACATAATTCATAGAATAGTTGTGTGTGTGTGTGTGTGTGTGTGTGTGTGTGTGTGTGTGTGTGTTTAATATAATTACATCCAGTGGAGGAGAGATTGGGCAGGTATAGCAGCTATGCAAATAGCACTGTGCACAGGCTCAGCCCAATATCTGGGTCTGTCACTTGTTACCAGTACGATCTGGGATAAGCCTCAATTTCTTCATCTATACATTGAGGATAAATTGGTGATAGAATCTGTATCCCAGGATGGCTTTAGGAGAGCCTGGCAAATGTTGAACACAGTGACTGATACGCAGTAAGTGCAATGAGTTTTCTGCAAATGTTAGCCATTAATTTTCTCCACTCTCAAGAGTGCCCTTGGAGAAGACAGAAATATCATTGTGACAGTGACTAGTTTTCTTAGCACAGATTGAATTTAGACTATTTCTGTTTCTCTACTAGCTTGCATATATTTTGGCAGAGAGAAGACTAATGTTTGTATTAAACTATGTGATTATGTCAGAATGCAATGAGACTAAGCTGGGAAAAATAAAGGTCATAAAAAGTTGGAGTTTAACTACGAATAAGAAAAATCACAACATTTATTCTGAATTTTCCATGTGCCAGCATGTTTAAGAAACATTTCTTGTTAACCCATAAGTTCTAATAATAACAATCTCATAAGGCAGGTATTGTTGTTTTTTCTATTTTATTGATGAACAATTAGAGATCTAGAGACTTAATCACTTATAAATAATGCATATCAGAGCTGGGCTTCTAATCAATGTAGTCTATATCCAAAGTCTGTGGGAAAGAATTATCCTTGATGCTAAATAAGCAAATCTCTGTTTATAAAAGCATCTATACACTCAATTTTAGAGGCAGAAAACACAAGGAAAAAAATGGTAGACCTAGAGTAATGTAATTTATCTAGAACAGTTTGCATATAAGTTATCTTATGGGACAGTAGATACAAGACAAAAATCTGCAAAAGAAGTGAGAATGCACATAACTACATTTGTTTT
>NW_006285802.1:6887-22047 GCF_000327345.1 Myotis davidii
GAAAATATGTGTGTGTGTGTGTGTGTGTGTGTGTGTGTGTGTGTGTGTGTGTTTAATATAATTACATCCAGTGGAGGAGAGATTTGGCAGGTATAGCAGCTATGCGAATAGCACCGTGCACAGGCGCAGCCCAATATCTGTTGGACCCATATCCTGGGTCTGTCACTTGTTATCAGTACAATCTGGGATAAGCCTCAATTTCTTCATCTATACATTGAGGATAAATTGGTGATAGAATCTGTATCCCAGGATGGCTTTAGGAGAGCCTGGCAAATGTTGAACACAGTGACTGATACGCAGTAAGTGCAATGAGTTTTCTGCAAATGTTAGCCATTAATTTTCTCCACTCTCAAGAGTGCCCTTGGAGAAGACAGAAATATCATTGTGACAGTGACTAGTTTTCTTAGCACAGATTGAATTTAGACTATTTCTGTTTCTCTACTAGCTTGCATATATTTTGGCAGAGAGAAGACTAATGTTTGTATTAAACTATATGATTATGTCAGAATGCAATGAGACTAAGCTGGGAAAAATAAAGGTCATAAAAAGTTGGAGTTTAACTACGAATAAGAAAAATCACAACATTTATTCTGAATTTTCCATGTGCCAGCATGTTTAAGAAACATTTCTTGTTAACCCATAAGTTCTAATAATAACAATCTCATAAGGCAGGTATTGTTGTTTTTTCTATTTTATTGATGAACAATTAGAGATCTAGAGACTTAATCACTTGCTCAAGATCATATAAATAATGCATATCAGAGTTGGGCTTCTAATCAATGTAGTCTATATCCAAAGTCTGTGGGAAAGAATTATCCTTGATGCTAAATAAGCAAATCTCTGTTTATAAAAGCATCTATACAACTCAATTTTAGAGGCAGAAAACACAAGGAAAAAAATGGTAGACCTAGAGTAATGTAATTTATCTAGAACAGTTTGCATATAAGTTATCTTATGGGACAGTAGATACAAGACAAAAATCTGCAAAAGAAGTGAGAATGCACATAACTACATTTGTTTTAAGGGTTTAAAGTGCATTTGTAATCATCCTTGATTACATAGCTGGGAGGGCTGGATGAGTAAAGTTTGTAAAATCAAATGGCTATACAATCATACAAAGTTAGATGTAAAGTCTTCTACCTGGACCTAAGTTTTTATATAAGTCTGACCACATAGCAGCTAAGCAGAAGAGGCTAAGAAAAAAAATTTTTAATGTATTGGGGTGACATTGGTTCACAAAACCACATGGGTTTCAAGTATATAATTCAACAAAATATCATCTGCACACTGCATGATGCGCCCATTGCCCCAAGGAAAGCCTCTCTTTCTGTCCCCATTTCCCCCTCCCCCACCTTTGCCCACCTCCACCCACCCCTATGTTTCTGGAAAATTTAAAGTACTATAATCGCGGCGGGGGGGTGCGGGGGGAGGAGTCTTTCTTTTGCATCTCTAAGGAAAAATTGTAAATTAGAGAACTAGATCAAAAAAGCATTACTGTTTATCAGATATGTCTGCTAGGTACTTTATTGTAGGAAATACCATAAGTTGCTTTAGAATTACAAACAAGATTTTTATCAAGAACTTAGAATAAGAAACAATGATAATACAGGTACAACTCATCTTAGTGTGGGTTATATTACAGTCATATGAATTCTGAGGAATAGGGTGGAAAGAACTGATTAATGTCTAGAACAGTCATGGCGAACCTATGACACGTGTGTCAGAGGTGACACAGGAACTCATTTTTTCGGTTGATTTTTCTTTGTTAAATGGCATTTAAATAATTAAAATAAATTTCAAAAATATAAGTCTTTATTTTACTATGGTTGCAAATATCAAAATATTTTTATATGTGACATGGCACCAGAGTTAAATTAGGGTTTTTAAAATGCTGACATGCCGAGCTCAAAAGGTTCGCCATCACTGGTCTAGAAGTACAACTCATAAGCCTTCAGGCCCCTTTGTATCCTTAAATATTATTAAGGACACCATCTTCTCATCTATATTATACCTGTAAAATTGTATCATGTTAGGGGACTAAATTTTAGAAAAATTTAGACCCAGTTAGTCCATCTTAGTTATTAATTTATTTTTACCTATAGGCCCGGGGCATGGATTCATGCACTGGTGGGGTCCTTCAGCCTGGCCTGCACCCTCTCACAATCCAGGACCCCTCAGGGATGTCAGACTGCCAGTTGCGGCCTGATCCCCGCAAGCCAGGCCGAGGGACCCCACCAGTGCACAAATCTAGTATGCACTCTCTAGTAGGCCTCTAGTATGCATCTCTTCCCACCCTCTCCTCCCCCTTCCTTCTGAGATTCATCAGTTTATTCCACGTTTCCTGGTGATCAGTGCATGTCAAAGCTACCAGTCAAATAGTTGAACAGTAAACGGTTGCTTAGGCTTTTAGATAGATAGATAGATAGATAGATAGATAGATAGATAGATAGCTATAATAATAGTGAGAAAAGTGGCTTTATTATATATTTCCCCATTTCTTTAATATCTGAAACTTAAGATCTGGATTCTCATAAACATTTCTACATTTAATATTTGTGATATCACACACACATCAGTTAGCCCCTGGAAAACACCTTCATACTCTATTGAGAGAGTGAAAAGAGAAACATAGATGCCATCTTAGTATTATTTTAAAAAATTTTCACCCTTTGGACACCTAAACTGTAGGTTGGGGCCACACTGAAAATTTCAGGAACAATATCCTGGCAGAAAGTAGATGTTTAAATAATGATTTTGAAAGAATTGAACCTGAGTTGCAATTTCCATAAAAGTTTGTCCTGAAATTGCATTATGTGTCATCTTGGGAAATAAATTAGACAAGCCCCTGTGTTCAGACTGCCACATTCATCAAAACTCTTCAGGCTGAGAACTCATAAGAAAACTGACTACACTCTGTTGTAATGACCTGATCCTTACGTAAGAGAAGGTGACTGAAGGAAAGAATAGGTGACATAGAACTTGGACATAAAAATGCAGGGAGGAATGTCACTCGGCTACAAAGCTTTTTAAACTCCTAATAGTGAAACTAGTTAGGATTCCAGCCTACAGGATGTAACCCTCAAAGGCATCAAAAGGCTTGCTTCAATATAAATGACATTTTATTGGCTATCTGTAGGTGTGTAACCATACATATCATTAGGTATTACATTAGTATTTGGGATATGTAATACAATAAGTACATGAAATATCAAAACATAAGAACTTCCAAACAAACATACAAATATGTATGTTATATATAATTATAGATAAATGTTAAGTGAGTTTTGATAAATTGAATTTTTAAATATGACCAAACATGTTATTTAAAAATTGAGACTAAAGAGATCAATTTTCTGTTATAGAATCTTCATGAAATAGTTGTTTAAAAATAATGACTTCTTGTTGTACCATTTTCCATTCCCAATGTAATCTCTGCACTATTATAAAATATCAAACTCTTAATGTCTTATATATCCTGGGAAAGGTGCTTTACTACCTCAACCTTTTCAATATTCTGTATTTTGATTGCACTGCCCTTCCACTCCACTTACAGTTTACAGCCTCAGTGAACTGTGGGGGAGAAATTAGATTGCCAGAGAAAAAAATCACAAAATGCTAAATATTAAAGCTGTCAACTCTATTAAATTGTCTTATTTTATTGTTATTTTATGTTAAAGACTATAATGGTTTGAATGGTCATATTTTGGGACAAATTTTGAACTAAACAAAAATAAGTCTCATGACTTAAGGTGGTGAAATGTGTGTGTGTGTGTGTGTGTGTGTAAAAAATTAGCACTTCATTTTATTAAAAATAAATTAAAAGAAAGAACTAGCACTTTATAGAATAAAGCCTTATTTTCCCTTTGGTTGTCAGGCCTGTGCAATCTTCTGAAAGCACAAATTCAAATTTAGATGTCCAGGGCACGAGGCACAATTGCTAAAACTCTAACCAGTCATAGTCAGGGGGTGTAGGTGACCTGTAAGGACTCTAAATAGCAGCTGGCTTTGCCTAAATGAAAAAGAGAAAGTGAATACGGGTGGCAAATACCACTCTTTAAAAATACAAGGCAATTTCATGGAATGTAACATTGATGCTGATTGCCGAGAAAACGTCTGTTATAATTAGATCAGAAAATCAGGGGGAAAAAGAGGGCTTGATTTGAATAGCTTTACACGAGGCTGAAAAGGAGACAAGCTAGGAAATTGGAGTGGTAGGAAAAGTTAAGCTGCTCTACAAGACTCGCTCTTCACTTCCATTCACACTAGTGGGAAACGATCATAGCAGACAAAGAAAGCCCCCAGGTTCTGCTTGTTCATAAGTGCATAAAATGTATATGTATGAGCACGTAAAGATCGAATAATTACTGCCTCTGTGGACACTTCAATAACTCATGCATGGGAAGACAGTGTTTCTGGTAACCATATGCATTACAAAGCATATGTTTTTTATTCCCCCAAAAATAATGACACATTTTCTCAAAAAAAATATATATATATAGCATTCTGAACTATTTACTGAGCAAAGGAAGTTTACATTCCAATTCCTTTGCTAATCCACAATATTCCTCCAACAACAACACCAATTGTATACCTTCACATCTACTTATAAAAACCTTATGGGAGGACAGATATTTATTAAAGCATGAAATCATACCTATTAAAACATAAACTATGTCAGGGCTGTGCCCAAGATTTCAGAGAAAAGCTGTTAGTGTCCTGTATTGTCAGTAGAGACCATATCCATTGCTTTATTATAGACTGCCCCCAAATCATAGCCTCTTGATGGAGGGTTATGTTGTCAAGTGAGAAATTACATATATAGTTATGTATCCTGTAAAACCTTTTTAGTACTAATTTTTAAAGCATTTTAATGATAAAATAGAGATAGCACCCATAATTGTAACTTTAGAACACATCAGCCTTTTTAAAAGAACTTTTCACAAATTTTTCAAAGAAAACCATTTCTAACCACTTTAGTGCATCCCAAATTATGAATAGACTTTATTTTCATAAAAATATTCAACTATATATTTATTAAATGTATTCATATTGCATACACTGTTTTATCATAGATGCACTATAAAACAGCTAATTTCTCTAAGTATAAGCTAGTAGTAAAATAATAATTGTTAGATCTTTAAAATTCTATCTGGTACAGAAACCTACTAGCAGATGTCAGTTTTCTTTATATATATAGACAAACTAGCTGGCTTTTGTGGGGATAATAAACAAATCAAAACATCCATTGTTAAAACAGCTGCAATAAGTAATTCATCTCCCTCCCATCATCACTGTTGCCTCTTTCTTCCATATTCAGATTCTTTCCAACCCTAACTTTATGCTTACAGTGGGAATAACCATCCTCTTCTTAGTCCCCTCAACCAATATTTGAACTACATCTGAGTATGGTGACAAATTATCTTTAACAATCACAGAACTATTATTATTAGCATCATCACTTATTCACTTAATTTTACTCTTCTTGTATGAAAAAGGGATCAATTATGTCATAAAATACATACTTTGAAAGTCAAGATGCGTAAAATATGAGTACAATTTTGTGAAGAGCAAAGGGCCTTAAAAATAAGTTTGGATTAGGCTTCTACTTTATAAATATATGATGATTAAAATAAGTAAAAATAATTTAATAGTTTCTAGACTCTTTGTTATTTTCCTTCCCAAAGTGGTTTATTTTCCTGTAATGTCTTTTGTGTGCATCTCCCCACAGTGCAGAGAATTGTGAATTACATAGCGCTGAGGCAGCAAGGCCCTTCTTTGCTGGAGCTGAGAGAGACTGTGCAGAAACCATACATCCCTCCTACCTTTCTGCTTCTTTAAGTCTTTAGCTTCCAGACATTAATACTTCAGGCCCTGTAGAGTCTCAGAGAGAACAGTCTTCTTGCAGCGGTTCTCAACCTGTGGGTCGCGACCCCTTTGGCGGTCGAACGACCCTTTCACAGGGGTCGCCTAAGACCATCCTGCATATCAGATATTTACATTACGATTCATAACAGTAGCAACATTGCAGTTATGAAGTAGCAACGAAAATAATTTTATGGCTGGGTCACATGAGGAACTCTATTTAAAGGGCCAGAAGGTTGAGAACCACTGTCTTAGAGTGAGCTTGAGTAGAGTCACAGTTCTAAGAGATAACTTCCCCAAAGGTGCTCTGACTCCCATAGAAAAGTCCACACACTATCTAACCGCAGTCCAAGAGGAATGTACAGGCATTGCACATCCCAACCGGCTTGCCTCTTCCACGAGTGTCCTAATAGTCACTCTCATGGCTCTATCAAACCAGAAGCCAGAGGGTAAAATTTATGGGGAGGGAATAAATAAAACCTGGTGGCCAAGGCGGAATAGAAACACTCTAGCATGAACATTATTTTCTTTTTTTAAGTAACAAAATCTCCCTTTCACAGAGCATTTTATGTCCAGTCCTTCAAGTTCACAATATTAAAAGGGAGGGTGAAGGGATTAAGCAAAGAAAAGGAGAGAGAGACACTCATGGGCACAGATAACAGTATGGTGATTGCCAGAGGGAAGTGGGGGCAGGGCTATGGGGAGATAGAAGAAGGTAAAGAGGGAATAAATGGTGATGGAGGGAGACTTGACTTGGGGTGGTAAACACACAATACAATATATAGATGATGTACTGCAAATTGTATTCCTGAACGTGGATAATTTTATTAACCAACATCCCCCCCCCCAAATAAGTTCAATTAAAAAAGGAAGATGTGATCTCCTAGGTGCTGGAATAGAGATGAGAGAATAGCAGACTAGCTTTAGAGCCCTCTGAGTGTTGTTACTTATCTATCCCTTGACCTTGAGTGACAGAAGCACAATTTTATAGTAGACTTCATTTTCTATTGAATCTGATTGATGGAAAAGAGCGAATTCTTTCCCCCTCTGACAACCCCACTTTATATTCCAGTGAAGAGTCTCTACAAACTTGCAGAAAATGCGTCTTAACTGTCAGAAAAAAAGAGCAATTTGTGAAATGATGGTAGCTACAAAGATTTTGAAACTCTAAGTAAAAGTCATCCACGTATCTATCCATAGGATGGCGGAAATGCGAACCAAGATGTGCTTCTTCTACTAACTGGCGTAGGGTCAAGGACTGAGGTACTAACTGAGCTTCTTTATGCTTCAACTGCCCTGTCCTCCCAGCTAGATACAATTAAGTAGATAATTGGGCCACGGGGATCTCATCAACAGCAATTGGTTCGCTGGCCCCAAAGTAGAGAGTTGAATTATTTTAATCATTAATATGTCTCTTCAAACTATAAATATGAAACGATATTATATTCCATAAAGGTTTCAATAGGGATCATTAATTTAAAGTGGATGTAAAAATGATGCATACATTAGAAGGTTGTTATAGAGTGCAGACCAATATTACATCAACTTAGCAACGCATATTCTACTTTCACAATTAAGGACTCTAGACCCATTAATTACATTCGTTTCTCACTTTACAAATATAAATTCAAAATTTATGTCTATAATAATATTTTTGGAAAGGCGAAGTCAATTTTTATGTTTATACAATTCTAGAATCATGAAAGTAGACTAAACCTTCAGCTCTATGAGGGTAGAAAATAGATCAGCATACTATTTCCCCATCTCTGATCTTCAATATACCAGTATACTTGTTGTTTAATGAAGAAAAGGAAAAAACAAAAGAAGAACATAGTCTCTGTACTATAATGTCTAACCTGACAGATTGTTGTCTGTGTTTGTTTGTTTGTTTTTTAATCGACTACTGTATCCCAGGCATCTAGACCAATACTTGGTGTATAGAAGGTGGTCAGTAAATGCAAGTCAAGTAAACATGTCCTAGACTCTCTAACCACAGTATATGTGAATTGATCCACTTTCTGGGTAACTGTACACGAAGTTTATGCATTTGTTTATTCAAAGTTTCAAGAAACATATCTTTCTGTTCCAATTTCCTCTGATGTTTTCATGCTTTGTTTTTAATGAGCCTGGCTATTTGACTCCTTCAATTCAGCCTCAATCTCCACATTTCCCTCAGAGGTAGAAATAACAGGTCAGGGACCCTTATTGTTGAAAGGTTTCTAATGGTTTCTTAGATTTGCTTTGCTGATAATATCTGTTCACAATTACATAAATGAGAGTTTGGGAGAGCAGAAACACCACCGATTGAAGGCTTCTTTAAGATAGCTGTAGCCCTGTTTTATTTTTATGTATGTATTTATTTATTGCAGTAAATAAGGATTTATTTTTAGGAAGTGGCCCACATCCAGATATACAGGTTAGCTAATACTCAAAGATCTGACTGCCAATGGCTTCCAGGGGATGAATTATATTGGGGAAATATCATTAATCACTGACTAAAGGAGTTAAGAGTGTGGTCACGGTCATGGTCTCTACAGATTGCTCCCTGCTAGTTTTGGGGGTAGTTGATCAGTACATCCATGTTTTATATTGTTCTTATTAAAAACAAACAAACAAATAAAATAACAAACACACACACACACACACACACAAAAAAAAAAACACTGAGAGAATAATAGGTTCTGCTGTATCTTAAGTATGGGAATCACTAGGAAAGATATTCTGTCCTTTGAGAAACCAAAGCTTAATTTTTATGGAATTTTATGCATGTTAAATGTTTTTAAAGTTATTATGTCACATCATTTCTCATCTGATTGCCAATTTTGACATTTCAGACTTCATACCCAGGTAACAAGAAGGAAAGAGATAGTCAAGTGTTTACCTGAATTTATATTGTTTTTCTACAGCTTATCTCCATCCCAGACATCTACATAGACATAGTAATGCAAATGATGCCAATATCATTAAAGAGTTACAAGATATTATTTGTTCTTGGCATTGGTTTTGGTTTTGAACAATAACTCACATACGTAGAAATAGACAATATTTTTTTTTCTGCATACTATTCAACTTTCTCACAATTTCCATTTAAAATAATAATCACTCTGCCCTGGCCAAGTGGTTTAGTTGGTTGGAGCATCGTCCTGTACACCAAAAGGTTGCATACCATATTCAATTTCTGTTCAAGGCACATAATGAGGTTCTGGGTTTGATCACTGGTTGGGGTGTGTGTGAGAGGCAAACAATGTTTTTCTCTCACATCGATGTCTCTCTCTCTCTCTCTCTCTCTCTCTCCCTCTCTGCCCATCCTCCCCATTGTCGGCAAACTGCGGCTCGCGAGCCATATGCAGCTCTTTGGCCCCTTGAGTGTGGCTCTTCCTAAGCCTTAGGAGTATCCTAATTAAGTTAATAACAGTGCACCTACCTATATAGTTTCAGTTAAAAAATTTGGCTCTCAAAAGAAATTTCAATCATTGTACTGCTGATATTTGGTTCTGTTGATTAATGAGTTTGCCGACCACTGCATCCCTCCCTACAGTGATCTGCAGGGAATCGACTTTTGGTTCCCTGAGTGTGAAGTTGCAGCTTCCTGGTGAAGCTGCCCAGATGACCATGCTATGTCTGGCCTTCCCTTTGCTCTCTTCCTATTATTAATATTAATAACTACCTAATCAGAGTGTTAACAACATTAATGTATGTTATTCTGGCTTTTTCATTTTTTTTCCTTCCTATTTAATGGAATGTCTTTTCATAAACATTCATAAGAAAAAAAAAATCTTCCTTAACTACCATATAAAAATGTCTCTCTGTTCTCTATCTCATTACCTTAGTTAAATATTTATGAAAACAAGCTAATTATGTTCCATATGTCATATTTGAATCATATGGACAAATAACATCGTTTCTTCTATTTATTTACTTTTTGACATCTCCATGAATACTTCGGGTCCCTAGGAGCATTCTATAGACATGCTTTAAGTCCATTCTGATAAATTGTTCAAAAACCAGCCAATAATAAGCAAAGACATGTGAAGTTTAGATGATTATCTACAAGAATTGGATGAATATTTTAAGTACTATGACATCCCAAAGCAATAGAGAGTAACAAAACAAAAAATAAATGATTTGAGAGTGTTATTTATTCTAATGTTGAGGGGAATTAATTTCAAAAGAATTGCTTTACATGCTTCATTCCCAAGTGATGTTTACTATCATCTGGGCCTTACTAATTTGGGAATATACTCCTGTGGACATTATGGGATACGTAAGAGTTTCAGACAAAAGGCAACATGTGGAGGGATAGGAGGTAAAGGCATAATCATTATGCAATTTTATAGGCCTCTGTGAAAAAAACATACAGCTTGTTCATGAGCAACTCTAGAGATGCCAGGAAATAAAACAAGAGGCTGTGGTTAGTGTTTTCAGGATGTCAATTTTCACAGCGATAAATACAAGGTTAGTCTTAAATCGGCAGCTGAGGCCGTCAATGTTGCCATAAACGCATTTGTACTCACAGGCCTAAGACAATGTGGAAAAGGGGTTAGTAAATAGCATAAAGATAATGTGTTTCTTTTCTCTTATTTATTTTTGTTTTGTTTTGCTAATCCTCACCCTTGGGTATTTATTCCAATGATTTTCAGAGAGAGTGGAAGGGAAGAAATGTGGGGAAAGAGGGGCAAGAGAAGAGAGAGAGAGAGAGAGAGAGAGAGAGAGAGAGAGACATTGATGTGGGAGTGACACATCAATTGGTTGCCTCCCACACATACTTGACCAAAGCAGGGTCTGGGATCAAACCTACAACCCAGGTACATGCCCTAGACCAGGGATCAAACCTGCTATTCTTTGGTGCATAATCCAATGCCCTCCCACTGCACAGCTGGCTCTCTTAATAAAGTTAGCTTCAGTCCTGCTGGTGTGGATCAGTGCTTGAGCATCGACTCAGGAACTAAGAGGTCATGGTTCAATTCCTGGTCAGAGCACATGCTTGAGTTATGGGCTCAATCCCCAATCAATGTTTCTCTCCCATCATTGTTTCAACCTCTCTACCCCAGTCCCTTCTTCTCTCTCTGAAATCAATAGGAAGTATTAAAAAAATTGTGTCAGTTTTAGGAATTTAAAATTCTGCCTGGTATTAGAGATTAGTGTTCCTTAATATGTCACTTGTTTTAAAATTATTATATATAATTATGGAATAAAATATTTTTAAATTAACTTAAAAATTAAATAGTCCATGGAAAAGATGTTTAGAGTGAAAGTTTAAAATGGCTATACCTGTACCCTTGCAATCTCCTCACAACGTGAAGAACACTATTTGCATATCTTCTATGATCTTGTATCTCTCAGTGATTATTCATCATTCTGGGTTATAATTAGTTGGAATTGAATATGGCAATTAAACATTTTGATTTATGTTTTCTACCTTCTTGAATAAATGAATATGTTACCTAATCTATTTGTTTGCTTTTAAAAACTTATTAAAATATGACTGGCTACTATTTACAATGTTTAAATGCAGTCAGAAACTACTCTGACTTTTAACGCACACTTTCCTACCTGGAGAAGCAATCTGAATGTCAGGAAATGACTTAATTGCACATGGAGAAGATAGCAATGTCAATAAGTCCTGAAAAGCAAGGTTTGCCACAGGTAATCTATAATGTTGTAATAATCAAGAGCTGACTATAAGTAGAAAATACACTGGGTCTTGGCAAAGCACTTGAAGAAAAATCTTTCAGGTGGAAAAAAACAAGTAGACAATTAAAGAGAAGGTCAAGAAAAGATCTGGTCTTAACTGCAATTTTAAAGAAGTAATAGTTAATATATTTATCTAGCAAAATTTATTTTTAAAAAAATATTTTCATATTATAATCTGTCAGCATTAGTCAAGGCTACAGAGCTTCTCTTAAAAAATAATACATAACTTGTAATAACAGAACCTAGAAGAAGTTTTTTTAAAATTTAAAAAGAGTAAAAAATATCACTATCATATTACTTTGATTATATGTATTATAACATTACTTATTATATCTATTACTGAAGTATGAGGACAGGGGTTTGTTACACTGTATATATATCGAGAATCTGAGACATTTTAGTGTCTAACAAAGAATCTGGTTTGGATTAGATCTAAAAAGTTAATTTCCATATGAAGGAACAAGTGAGTGCAAGATGGGTCACAAATAGTTTGGGTACTCTAGTAACACTATATCATCTTTTTTAAGTAAAAAAAATGACTTTTTCACTTTGGAAAAGAAAAAAAACACACACACAATGCCGTCTTTTCCTGCTTAGTGAAGGCAGGGACCAAAAATATTTTGTGACAAGAAAATCCATACAGTAATTCTATTTTTGACTGCTATATCTATGTATTTTATATTTAATAATGTAGGTTGAAATTTAAGGAGAAACTTTTATCCCTCGTCATGTCTTGGGAAATATATATGTATATATGTTTTCATGTAATCTTGGCTTTCAAGTGGCATTTTGCATATCTTCTTGTTTCTTGAACTTTACAGATAAAAATAAGCCATTGATCTGTCTTCCTTGTACCCCTACTACAAACTCAGATGATATTGGTTAGTTACTTAGGTCTTCTTGCGACGTTGGTTTATCTCTGTTCATGATGACTCAACTTTTAAGTTAAGAAAAAAAAAGATTTTCAATAATTGTGTTCATTCAGCATATTTTTCTCAAATCAGTGTAAAATTCAGTGATGATCTCCGCCAAATAGATTTTTTTTTCTGGCTATATGTGAAGCTGACTTTTGTGTCAAAGCTTTTCTGTATTTAATCACTGTGTATACTTACTGTTTATGTAAACACTGTCACAACAAAGCCTCCCAACAACCCTTTGATAGAATATGCTTCTTTCTTACAGAGCTCAAATATGCCTTCATCAAAATATTTCTAGTGCATTTTTAAACAGTTTCCCCATTCTCATCAAGACCTTTAGTTCCTGACCCCTTATTACTTTCTTTGCATGGTTCTCTCCACTGCTCCAAAGTGTACAGGGAGGATGTATTCCTTCTCGCCTTCTGCACAACACCTGCATCATATCCCACTAGAAATTCTCTTGCTATTTCTTCAAAGGTGAAATTTCCTACACGTTACCATTCCTAGTTTTCCCCTCACACTACTACAAAATGGCTGCTTCTTCACAGCTTTTTTAAAATGCTGAGAACTAAAATGATTTATTACTCATCTGTGTACTATATAGATTGACCAAACACTTGATTGCAATATTTAACAATGTTGATTGTGGGGGAGGTAAAAGTTTTCCTCAATCCTCAGGTTCTCTGGTTAGATCTGAAGTAAAGCTGACAAAGGCAGATTAACAGGAGAAAAAGCATACAGATTTATTTTTTGTTGTCGTACAATCTATACTAATAAAAGGGTAATATGCTAATTAGATCGGGTCAACTGGTCATCCTCTGGATGTCTGACTTCTTTCTGGACAAAGCCATAGTGGTGGAGGCTGAGGCAGAGGCAGTTCGGGGCAATCAGGTCAGCAGGGGAGGGAAATTGGGGGTGATCAGGCCATCAGGGGAGAGCAGTTGGGGGTGATCAGGCAGGGGGGCAATTAGGGGCAATCAGGCAGGCAGGCAGGTGAGCTGTTAGGAGGCAGCAGTCCCTATTGTGAGAGGGATGTCCACAGGGATTGGGCCTAAACTAGCAGTCAGACATCCCCCAAGGGGTCTCCTATTGGAGAGGGTGCAGGTTGGGCTGAGGGAATCCCCCCCCATGCACAAATTTTGTGCACCGGGCCTAGAGTTATTTTAATAAAGTGAAATAATGAGTGAAAAGTATAAAACACACAGCTGACTCCTTCCCTGAAGTGCAGTATGAAAGGTTTGCATAGTCCCTAATTAGTGCCACAGTTAACGGGTCTGTAGACCAGGCTGGGGCAGGCTCCAAGGGAAAAGCCACCGAGTTCCCATAGCCGGGATCATCCTGTGTGAGAACGAATGAAGAAAACGAGGGGCCAGAACCTTCTAGTAAACCTGGACTCATAAAAACATGGCAAAGCTTATGCTAAAAATAGCATAGCCACAGTGGTGGCAGTGGTGATTTCTGGTGAGAAAGTCAGACTTGGCATCACACTGCATACAGGGTGGGCACTCCTTGTCCAGGACCCACTGAGGCTACTCCAGGTCGATCGGGCTGCCCAGGGCACGGTGCTCGGGCACCAAGTGCAGGTCACTGGGCTAGTGCACCAACTTCTTGGTGTCAAGGCAGGCGGCCACTTCAGAGGACATAGCGCCACCGCCACATGAACCCACTGCCCTACCAGATTTATTTCATACTAGAGGCTCGGTGCATGAAGTTCGTGCATGGGTAGGGTTCCTAGGCTTGGCTGGCGATCAGGGCCAATCAGGGCCTTCTGGCTGCTGGCCAGAGCTTTCCTTCCGGCTGCCTGTCAGGGCCCTTCCCCAGCTGCACCAGCTGCAGCTTTCCTTCATTCTGCGCTGCCCCTTAGTGGTCAGTGTATGTCATAGAAAGCAATTGAACTCCCGGTCTCCCAGTCAAACTCTCAAGGGGACAGTTTGCACATTAGGCATATATATGTGTGTATACACACACACACACACACACACACACACACACACACACAAACTTTTAGGGACACACAAACCTTCATAGGAAATGAAGACACAAAGAAAGAGTTAAACCTGAGTGTTTGTACGCTGGCTTGATTACACAGTTGTGGAGGAACATGGTGGGTCAGAAAATATGAGGTAAGTAGTAAACGAGGGTGAAATTTAGCAAGGCCTGTCTGTTAAGATTCTCCTTGATTCTTGGTCTTAGGAAATAAGAATGGTTCTTAACTTATGTTGCAGGGAGGGCACATTTCATGTGAGGGTTCAATATCCTCTTTCAAGAGGAGAAGGTCAAAATGATTTTCCTACTGCTGCTGCTTTTTCAAATCCTTCATCTTAAAATATTCTGTATGCCAAGATTCCATATTTGGGGGTGATGTGTCCTGAATCCCGCCATGAGGATTGCCTTCTTTCTGTAATTGCCTTGGACTTTAGTACTGTGCCATTTCTTGGTTCTCCTTCAATGATGCTGATGGCTTATCTTGGTGGCTTTCAATGCAAGTTCCTTGGAAGGTCAGTCTGTTGAGTAAGATTTTCCCTTAAAGACCTCCATTCCAATTGCTCCAGCTATCTAGGGTGTCCTGCTGACTTTCAAATACCCAGATTAACATACCTAAATCCAAGTTATTTTCTTCCTCCCTTCCTCCCTCCCTCCCTCCCTCCCTTCCTTCCTTCCTTCCTTCCTTCCTTCCTTCCTTCCTT
>NW_006285802.1:22246-22606 GCF_000327345.1 Myotis davidii
TTCCTGTTTTAATGAACGATACTCCATCTGAATAATTGCTAAAAATTAGATTTCACATTGATTGGCCATTTAAAAATGTTTTTATTGATTTTTAGAGAGAGAAGAAGGGAGAGGGATAGAGAGATAGAAACATCAATGAGAGAGAAACTTCATTGGTTGGGCATCTCTTTCATGCCCCCTGCTGGGGATCTAACTTGCAACCTGGGCATGTGCCCTAAATAGGAATCAAACAGTGACCTCTTGGTTTATGGGGATTCTCAATCACTGAGCCACATTGGCAGGGCTAATTGGTCATATTTTTAAGTGGATGCCATGATCAACCAATTTACCTTTGAAAATACCTCAAAAAGCTGCTGTCCT
>NW_006285802.1:22733-24686 GCF_000327345.1 Myotis davidii
GCCCAGGCCTTCCCCACCCCCAGCACATGCCCTCCCCACCTTAGTGCCTTATGTCCATTGGTTATGCTTATATGCATGCATACAAGTCCTTTGGTTGATCTCTTACCCTCCCAAACCTCCCCTGCCTTCCTGCTATAGTTTGACAGTCTGTTCGATGCTTCTTTGTCTCTATATCTATTTTTGTTCATCAGTTTATGATGTTCTTTATATTCCACAAATGAGTGAGATCATGTGATATTTATTTCGTTAACTATTTTTCAAAGACTAAGAAATACTAATCAGATAAATAATATTAGAGCTAAGAAAAAGCCAGTCAAATTTAATAGGATAACTCTGTGTCATTAAAAATATAATGGCTATTTATTATGTGCCATATTTGAAGAGAAAGGCAGGTGGTTTAATTATGAATCTGAACTTCTTGAGTTTGACATTTATCTCCTTGATGCATAATTTTTCCAATCAGTAACCTGTGCAATATAATACCAGAATGCTAAACTACATAAACTCTCATACACACAAGATACCAACTAAGAGCCTAATTCAACTATGGATAAATTACCAAAAGAGTTGCTATAGAGCAAACCTACACTATATATGCAAATATTGCAAAACACTCATTTAAAGATAAAAACATAAAGGCTCCTAGATCATATGTCTGTCATAAAATGTCTTAAATTTCCCAATTCTTATTAAGCTACCTTGATTTTATTTTATAGTTATTAATCACCATGGCATAGAAATGTAAAGTAAAATAAAAGTGGTCACCCAATGATCTTGGTTGTTTCTACCCAACATCCTTTTTAACTGAACATTTCATCAGAAATTACTTTTAGAAAACAGAATATTCCTGATAAAATAAGAAGAGTACTCTGTGATAAATATGTTAAGTAAGGAAATATGTGGTTCACCAATTTAAAATGAGACTATCTCCTTAATCATGTATATCCATCATAATTAGTGAAAAAGTGATTTTTACTATAAAATAGCTAAAAATTAAATAGTATGCTTTCCTTGTTAATTCAAAATCTCATAAACATATATTTTTTTTTCTCCTTTTAAGATGAGGCTTCCTTTAAAAAATTCTGATTATATTATTCTCTGTTACAAAAGCCTTAAATAACTACTGTATCTAACTTAATCTCTGTGTTTAAATATAGTCTTATTTTATATGAAAGCATTTCATTCATTTTTACTTTCTCCCAGGCGATCTTTTCTCCTTCTCTGGAGTTTTCCAGTCGTTTTAAAATCCTGTGACTTTAGTTAACTTGCTTAATTAATGTTTTTAATCTATCACATCTAATGTCACAGAAGGAAGAACAAATTATGCCACATTCTTAATTGCCATTAACTGGAAAGGTCTGTCCTCTTAACTTACAACTCTTCATCAATACTTCTGTTATCACTTTACATAAATACATATTTCATGGAGCATCTATTTTTTTGTCAGTCCTTGTATTTAGGTTTTTTGAAACAATGATGAAGATTTAAATCTGATTTGCTTTGATTAAGGAATTACTAGCCTGTGGGGAGAGACAGACATCTATAGAAATAACCTATAGAGTTGGTTACAAAATGCTTTTAAGGGCTCAGTATATGTACTAGGAAGAGCAAAAAGTGCTACATAGCTAGTGTAGAGACACAGTATGTGATATGGTAGTGATTGTGAGAAGGATAGCAATAAATGAGCTTGCAAAATCCTTGAGCAAAAATGTGATGAGACTTATACTTTCTGGTAAGGATATATGGCACCATTAAAAAGGTAATAATGAAAACCTCTGTAGTACTTTGCATAGAAGACAGACATGATATCATCTAGAAAAAATAACCTGAAGCAATAACAATTAAAACAACTAGACAAAAAAGATTTTTTTTCTTTTTTTAATATATTTTTTATTGATTAAGATATTACATATGTGTCCTTATCCCCACGTTACCCTCTACTGCCCCCCCCCC
>NW_006285802.1:31371-32892 GCF_000327345.1 Myotis davidii
AGGGCGGAGCCTCAGCCCTGCCCTAAGGAGACGCGCGTCTCAGTGTCCCGGTAACGGCTGCAAGCACCTCTGAGGGAAAGCTGCCCTCAAAATCGCCCGCTGCCAGACAGTCTAGTTTCTCCCCGCATGAGGCCTGGGTCCCCAGAGACTTCCCAGAACCGGAGTTCAGAGCAGTCAGGAGCTTGTGACTCCCTCCCAATTCAAAAAGACAGCCGCGTCCTCAGGTGCCAGCCCCTTTCCGTGAACACGAGCCTCTGTACCTCTGCACTTTACTTCCGCAGCTCCTCTGGCTCTCAGTGTGTTTTTCTCTTTCCTTCTAGTTGTAGAATTTCCACTCAGCCAGCCTTCCTGTAGTTCTGGATGATGTTCGTTTTGTCTTTTTGTTGTATTTTTGAAGTTGTTGTGGGAGGCAGCAATTTCCCGGTGTTTACCTATGCCACCATCTTAGTTTCTCCGACAAAAAAGATTTTGGATTAGAACAACAAATGCGAAAAATGTTGATTGTCTTCATCCCATTAAATAATCATAAGACTATTAACAGAATGAAATGGAAATAAATGATTAAATCAACAGATGTGTCATCTCTAAAGCTGATAAATTTGCTCATTGCCTGGTACAAGTTAAAAAGGGACAGTGTCAAACTTTGCCCCCAACTTTTCTTGTTTCAATAGTTGAGTAGACAATGGTGTGACTAAATGCACATGAAAATTCAAAATGAAGTTGTCACAGAGTGGCAAGTGGAATGTTTTCAACTTTTAACACATTGAGTTTGAATTCTCACTCAAATGTTTATGTAAATAACCAGTAGACAATTCTAAGTCTGTACCAAAAAAAGGAGGTTTCAATATGTTAGTAGTCAAAGGTGACTCAGAAAAATTAGGTATTACGTGCATTAATGAGTGAATAAAGGTAGAAAAAGCAGTAGAGAAACACGGGACCGTATGCGGCAGGTACTCATTGTTTTCTATCCCTTGTCCGTGTTTTTTTTTTCCCATACAATAATCCAAATTTTATTTAGAGCATTTTTTTTAGAAAAAAATAAGACAAAGAACTGATCCTCTGGGTCTCTCCAAATGGTGATAAGTGTGTGACATAATTATAGCCCATGATATGTGAGAAGGTACCGTATTTGCCGGCGTATAAGACGATTTTTTGGCCCTGAAAAATATGCCTCCAAGTGGGGGGTCGTCTTATACGCCGGGTACACTTCAGATAGACTGCCCATAGTGCTTGCCCCGTGCCATAGTGGCCTCCCGATGCCTGCCCACTTCATTCCACATACCGTTCAGGCATCAGCAGCGCTGCTGGGTGTATGCTCGGCTGTTATGCGATTTTGCTGTTATGCGATTTTACCACACTCGCAAAATCGCACACAGCCGACCATACACCCAGTATGATAGCGCAAAATCACGAATCGCGATACCATACTGGGTGTATGGTTGGCTGTGTGCGATTTTGCGAGTGTGGTAAATTCGGGTTACCGTATATTTCTTTACATATGCATTGAATTTTAAAGAAGGC
>NW_006285802.1:33020-53703 GCF_000327345.1 Myotis davidii
ATCTTTCTTCTATCATTGACAGTCCCTCTAGGTTGTGGGCTGCTTGCCTGTGTTCCTGAGAAGCATCTACGGTACCAGTCTATAGAGTGTGTTTTCTTTAGTGAATTACCGGTATGTTTACCGGTAATAAACTTGCACTGTTTTATGTATATGTTTGATTACATACAGCCTTGTGACAGTTTTCCTGCATGTCATAAGCATTTGAATATAAATTAAAATGTTAAAATCAAATCTGATATTGTTTTACCTTTTATTTGGTGTGTGGAAGGTGTGCGGAAGACGGGGTAGTCTTATACGGCGAGTATATAACAAACTCTGTATTTTGAGTGGAAATGTTAGGGGGTCGTCTTATACGCCCAGTCGTCTTATACGCCGGCAAATACGGTATATTCTGGGTCGGGATTTTAGGAGAAAAGTAAATATTCCTTGATGAAAACAGTCAAACTCACCTAAAAATCTTGATCTTCATATATCTCTTTTTTATATGCATATTTGATGTATTTTATGTATGTCAATACATTATAGACATTAATTTTTGCTCCCCAAATTTTGGCAGGCAGATTTCTTAGCTGGCTCAGAGATTTTCACACTTTGGTATACATGCTTTGTATAATCTCTTCCCCTTTAGTGTAAGATCTATAAATATAATGTGATATCAAACACTGTATGGTAAATGGAATTTTGCAGATACAACAAAGTCCATAATTACTTCACTGAGTTAATCATAATGGAGGTCTTACTTGCCAATATATTTGTATTTATGTATCATTCAACACAAAGTAATGAAACGGATTTTTTTTTAAATCAAAATCATTCATAGATCTAGTTTCCTATCCTTAAACTAACACTCTATTCTAGTTAAAGAAATGCATGACCTTTTTTATCTATTTCTATTCTCCAATATTTAAACTCTAGCTTATTATGTTCCTCCTATGGCTATTTATTTTATCACAATTTATGGAAAACTATCAAAAAGAAGTGAAAAAATATGTTTTTCTCTTGTTCCTAGTGTTTAGATTTTTAAATAAATATAATAATAACTATGGTAAATACAAATGCTTCCTGTAAAAACTTATAAAATAATTTCAGAAATGTTTTTAAAATAATGCCACATGTTAAAGTATAAACAAAGCAAACCTTTTCCTAGTACTAACTGAAAACTGGCATTTTAATTTTATTTTGGCCTTACAATTATACAGTTAATTCGTAAGAACAGTTTTTGACAATGTTGTTATCTGAATGTGTTTTAGATATGCTGATATATACTATTTTATGAAGCATGAAAATATTTATTTGTAAGTAAGCAAATATATGCAAAAATTATGTGTGACATTTAGCTTCCATCATGTGCTACAACACCTAGCAATGATTTTATCACAACATTCAATAACTACATTAAAGAAGTGAATATCCTATTTGCTTAATTAACTACTTAATTATTTGTAGCCTTTGTAAAAAATTACAAATACTGCTAAGCTAGAAAAATGTGAAAAGTAAGCAGTTTTCTCCCAATGTCCCAAATAAGAATATGTTTGAATTTCTAAAACTAAATATTATGTCTATATATGGTTTAAATTGTTGCATTATGAGATTTTTTTAAGAGAGGAAGGGAAAGGAAGAGAGAGACAGAAACCTCAATGATGAGAGAGAATCATTGATCTGCTGCCTCCTAAAATCCCCAAACCTGCAACCTCAGCATGTGCCCTGACTAGGAATCAAACCATGAGAGCCTGGTTCTTAGGTCGGCATTCAACAACTGAGCAATGCCTGCTAGACAATTGTGAGATTTTTGTAATATTATCACTACAGTCATAGTTATCGCAGTTGTGATTTAATTTTTTAAGGTTTTAGTCAAGGTTCTCTATTTATGTGTTTTATTGGAATCATAGAGTTGGAGGGAGGGCAGAAAAACAGGCTATTTTATATTTAAATTCAATATTAGCATGCAAGAGAACTTTAAAGTTTCTAAATACCAATTGTTGCAGTTGCTATTTTTCTATGTCGTTGAACCCATTTGTGAGCTATCTTAGGTTCTTCAATATCAATTTTTTTTAAAATTACCACGTATGGTTTATGTTAATTTTTGTTGCTTCCTTTTTCTCTTAGGACACAGTGAGTTGTACCTCTCCAATTTATATTTATTCTCTGATTAGTCCATGACATTTCTTCCCTTCTGTCTGTCTTCAAAACTGAGGAAGATAATGAGCGTATAGCTTAAATCTTTATTAATGAAAAATGCACATTAACACATGCTTTTCAAATATTAGTTCAAGCTCTAATAGCACTCCAAATTTTAATCCCCAAGAAAATTCCATCTTCCACTATAATTAGAAGGATGTATTATAGTTGATGTCTCTGCAGTATTAATATATCTAGACCAGAAATATTGCTTGTTTTTATAATCCATCAAATAAAAGAGACTTTAAAAGTCATAATTCTATTAAAATAGAAGCAGCAACAAGTTTCTAGAACTTTGCCCAAAAGAAGTCTAATTTTGATTTTTACGTTTATTTTGCTTTTCTTATTTTTTTGTTTTTATTTGTTTTTACTTTTAAAGTTTAGAAATCTAGCCTGGCTGGTGTTGCTCAGTGGTTGAGCATTGACCTATGAAATAGGAGGTCAGAGTTTGATTCCCGGTCAGGACACATATCCAGGTTGCCAGCTCGATTCCCAGTAGTGGGCATTGAGGAGGCAGCAGATCAGTGATTCTCTCTCATCATATTGATTAAAAAATAAATCTAGATAACCTAGGCATATTTGTTGGTGAAATTTCTATGTACTAGGACTCAGTTTCACATAAACCTCACCTTTTAGTTCTTTTTATTTTTCAAAAGATAAATAAATATTGCAATATGTATTTAAAATAATGCCACACATGTTAAAGTAAAAACAAAGAAAACCTTTTCCTAGTACTTACTGAAAACTGGCATTTTAATTTTCTTTTGGCCTTACAATTACATATTTAATTTGTAAGAACAGTTCTTGACAATGTTGTTGTCAAAAACTGGTAATCTATTCTCAGAAAAGTCTCACCATGCTGTCCAAGAAGAACAAATCTTCTAAATGTATCGTCAGTTAAAAGTTTTCAAAGAACTTTTAATATTTTACCACTGTGCTCACTCAGTTCCTTATTATTTTTGGAACCTGCTGAGTAATTTTCTCAGCTGCTCAGTATGGTGATTTACATTCCTGTTCACATCTGGGCTCTTGTTCTGCCTTTTATTTTATATTGTTTGGATTGACACTGGAGCTTCAATTTTCTCTTCTTAAGACAACAAAATAAAACTTTTCTTAAAAATGTAAATTCCCCACACACTTATAAGTTATCTTTAGATGCCTTATGTTTGTATGCTTAAAAGATGCAGCAGTAAGTATTGCCTTGTTTTTCTTTGTCAGAGAAAGCTGTCTCTTAGATTTAAAAGAAATACATACTATTAGTTTTTTTTAAGAGAAAATGCATGTAATTCTCTAAAGAGAATTCATGAAATCTACTTATGTTTCTTCTGAAAGCATTCCTAATGAGATATAAGGCTATCTTTCCCAATACAAGGTTAGTCTTCTTAATCACCTGACTGTGAACTGCAGTGCACTTTACCACAAAGGATTTCAAACAAACCAAGATGACAGCTGTGACAACGATGATAATAATGATTATGCTATCCACCTGCAAAAAGCTGCTAGGGTTTCTTTTTTTGTCATATTTGATGTGTAAAATATATAAAATCTTAGCCTTAAATAAGCTTGCTGTGCTTCAATGATTCAATTAATAGAATGCTGTATAAGGTGTTAGGACTTCTGACCTCATCTCAAGCGAAGTTTAGGAAATATCACCTGTTATTTATAAACTTATAATTATTTGTATAGTTTCTTGTGCATTACATACTTGTTCCTGTTGACTGGCCAAGAGACACATTTTTTCTTGTTTTAAATCATTATGTGACTAGTGCCTAGCATAGAGTGAAAATAAGTTTCAATAAATGGCTGCCAAATAAAGGAATGAATTGCCAACACTGGAACACTTATTTGATATCTGTGGCCACTCAATATTAATACTAAATTAGTATCAATTTCTTCAGTATTTTGAATATAATGCAAAATCATCTTTTTAGAAGGATTTAGATGCTAAGGTTTTGTATCCCACCTTGGCTTTTTTTCTTAAGGTTTCTATCTCTAGAGATAGTCCATTATAGAACGAAAATAACTAAGTCACTTAAATCATAATATATTTGGTCCTAGTACCCATTTGAAAGACGTGGACAGAGGTCAGAATACTTCTTTCAATTGACCAAAACCTACCTTTATGGAATGCTCTTACAAGCATTTGCTTTGAGAGATGTGTAGAAGAGGAAGACAGCCCTTTAAATATACCCATATTTTGCCCTGGCCAGTGTGTCTCAGTTGGTTAAAGTGTGGTCCTGTAAACTGAATGGTTATGGGTTTGATTCCTCTTCTGGGCATACACCTAGATTGCGAGTTCATTCCCTAGTTGGGATGTGCGTGAGAGGTAAATGTTTCTCTCTCTCTCTCTCTCTCTCTCTCTCTCTCTCTCTCTCTCTCCCCCCTTTCCTCTCTCTCTCAATCAGTAAACATAAACTTTAAAAAAAGATATCTATTTAAAAATAAATAAACCCACATTTTTGTCACTAAGGTGGAGTTGTAGAAAGTATTAGATCATGCTTTTGCAACCAATTACATAGGTTTGTTATTGTTTTTTTAATGAGGTAGTTTAGACTTTACATGTACTACAATAATTGATATGTTTAGATTCAATTCTTGAAGTTACCTATTTATGCTGTCTGCTCCTTGTGTCCCCTCCCCCTCCACACACACACACTTTTTCTTCTTACTTTGGGATTTATTGAGCGTGTTTTATAATACTTTATAATCTCAATTATGGCCTTATCATTCACATCACTTTAAAAAATGATTGTTCTAGGACTTAGAATACAGTTGGCCCTTGAACAACACTTCAGTCCTATCCATGGGGCATTGGTTCTGGGACACCCTGTGGAAACCAATATTTTAAAACAGGAGTGAGGTAAATCCATTGGTCAGACCATCATCTTAAACTAGAAATGTCTCCTTTTTATTTTAACACTAATATTTCGCAAAAAGTCAATAGTATCCTCTATCAGTTCAATCAATATGTAGAAACACTTCCAGCTTCTAGATAAGTGGCCAGCTTTTATCACTACATTTCACTATTTCATAGCATACTCATATAGACCCGTTCACGTTGTGCTGTTTGAAGTGGCAAGGTAGAAAACACAATTTACTCCTGATACACTAGTTTTCTATGAGCACTTCACACCAGCCATGAATCATTTTCCAAAGTTAAACATGTTGCATAACATACATTTTAAAGATAAGATGGTAAATGACATTCTTATCACTGTATTACTATTCTAAAGGTTGATGTTTAGCGTTAATATATATCTATATAAAGTGGGCTTTTACTCACACTCCATCTTTTCCCAGCAGTCAACTTCACACTGTCAGATTTTTGCCTCAGTCAATAGGGTACACACAAATAGACTCAACAAGGAAAACATCTATTTGCAAAGGAAGAATTGCTGTTACCATACAAAAGATTCAATCGCCAGATACTTTAATTTTTCTTCAGCTGCTCGTCTATACTAAAAGCAACAGTGTCTCCAGCATATGTTTCAAAAACACTTTTAATAACAAGACCCTTTCTGTTGGCTGTCTGCCATTTCTACGCGTGCTCAAAGCAATTACTTCCGAGAGCAGTCAATAAAGGTAGGTTTTGATCAATTGGAAGAAGTATTCTGACCTCTTGGCCACTTCATCCAAGAGTCTACTGGGACCAAGTATATTATTACTTTGATCTCTTTCACTTTTCCTGTGAATAATGCTGTCTGTTCTTAATAAAAGTAGGAAGTATGGACAGAATTTACAGCTATAGTCTGTCACGGCCAGAAAAATCTCAGTGTAACACGTGAGTCATCTAATAGCACGCCATACTCTCCCAGAACCTGAAAGCTATCTGACTCAGTTAATCCTGGGTTATATGCACAGCTCCTCAATTACATCAGAAGAAGAAATGATAACATGTATTTCACAGGCAGTGATGTGGAAAGGGAGAGCAACATACATGAGCTCAACCAACAGAAGCAATGAGGAAGTCGAGGCTCTAATGCATTGCACAATGTTCTGCATGGAAGAATATTAGCTAGTAGAAACAGGTCAACATAAGAATTTATGCCACTGCACGGTTTATTACATAACCAGAAGTCTCTGAAGAAACAATTTTGTATTTTGTCAGATAGTTTCAGAAACAATGTGCAGTTTTATGGACTCAATTAAATAATAATAATTATTCCTTATTTATTCTCACTCTACGTTCCACTACCGTCCTCACAGGACTCACCTCAGGAACACTTTTCAAGACCATGTCTATTCCCTGTGTTTCTATTTCATTTTAATGGGTAGGGCTTGTTACCTTAGACAACCTTGTTTATCATCTACCCAAGACTTTCTTGGGTTTTCTCTTGTATATGTGCAAATTATAAAGGTAACCAAAACTACAGAAACAATCATCAATTTAATTCCTGTGAGCTCTTATATACACCAACTGGGTTAAGTCATCCTATGTGTTTCATTATTGTCTCTATATTATGGTACTTTTTTTTTTAATTGCAAGACACCTTTTGCTAAAATGATTAAATCTTACCATGTAAATACTATTTTAACTTATTAGATACAATACCAAAAATAATTACATACAGACAAGGATCTATTCTCTACTGTATTAGCATTACCAAAATATTATATACTAGAGGCCCAGTGCACAAAATTTGTGCACGGGTAGGGTTCTTAGTCCTGGCCAGCAATCAGGGTTGATCTGTGGGATGACCAGCGGGGCGATTGGGGGGCCCCCGCTGGCACCAGCCTTGGCCGGCCTTGTGTTGCCTGCTCATCAGCCCCACCCCCAGCTGCCGCCCCTGGTTGCCTCCCTCTGTGGGGTGACCAGTGGGGCGATCAGGGGGGCCCTGCTTGCATCTACCTTGACTGGCTTGGGGCCTGCAGACTGGGGGCAGCTCCTGTATTGAGCGTCTGCCTCCTGGTGGTCAGTGCGTGGCATAGTGACAGGTAGTTCCGCTGGTCATTTTGCCATTTGGTCAATTTGCATATTAGGTTTTTATTATGTAGGATTATTATCATCTTGCCCATTTCTAGTTTCTCCTTAATCTTTTATTCACAACCAAATCCTTACACTGTGGCTTTTGGAACTGCTGCTCTGTATCCAGGAAATACGGTAATATTATATCGTAAGCTATTTGAACAGATGCTTTACTCTATTACCTTAACAGACACTTAGCTCTTTTCAAGGCAGTCCCTTTCTGTGAAACTCTCTTACTGCCTCTCTCACACACCTCAGGATTGTAGTGTGGGTTTGGTGTCCTACTTGCTCACTATTGCCATGTCACAGGCATCATTTCTTTATCAAGTTATGACAAAACTTTCACAATCTATGTCATCCTCTTCACCTACTCAAATCTCTCTGATATTACCTCTTACTCATGAAAGACTTAGAGGCATGGCTTGTCATGTTTGTTCATCACAGGCTCAACCATGCTTGTAGCTGATTTTCTATCTCTATGGATGACCAATCTGAAAAACAAAATCCTAGCATTCGGGTAACTCCAAGTCATCCATGTGTCCCCCAATTTCACACTTTGGAAAATTGTTTTTGCATAAACTAGGATAATATCATTTATTATCTTAATGGAAACACTTTGTGAGTAAAAATTGGCAATAACAATTATTATAGCAAGAAAACAGGCATAAATGAGTGCTTTCCTGGAAACCTGTGATATATGGTCACTCTCTCATTAACTGATCCTTCTCCAACTATGATTGATGTAACATCTTCGCTATTTGTCAACAACCTTTTGGCCTCATTAACCACATAGTATCCAAGTAATATCTCAAACAAACATGTCACTTGAATTATAAAAAAGTAACAACATTTCATAGGTAAACAAAGCTTATTGGGGTTATGTAGAAATTTTTAATTTTAAAACATATATGTAAATGGGTATTGCCAGCATAGATGCCACTGTGTGAACTAACAAGCTTCTTATCATTTCATTGTCTGCTTGTCACTTTCTAACACTTTTAAAGTGCTTATTGGGTCATCGCAAAACCAAACTCCAGATGACCTATGACGAATTATGACAATCCAAAAGCAGGATAAAATCTTATTTCAAGTATTATTGATCAATAAACCAAGTTAGTTGTTCTTATTAACCTGCTGGGTCTGCCTGATAGTGTACTAAGCATAATCCCTAGAAGCAGTTGCTACAGTTCTCATAACTGTGCTAAGCAATCATGTTCTGTACCTGAAGGATTAATTGGGCCCAAAAGTAGAGAAAGACTCTGCTGGCCTGGCAGCTTTTCTGTCAGCCCCTCCCCTCCCCCCCGGAAAACTCCTGTTGTCATGTAGAAGAAGAATGAACAGCAAAGATGCCTCCAGAAATAAGGATCAAATGAACCAACAAAATAGAGGCTTTCCTGGTCTCACTTTTCAAAGTAGGTGATTTCTATATCAAAAATGTTAATAGCATTTCTCACACAGCCACAGCTTCATGGTAGGAATAAAACAAAACACATCCCATAGAAGGCAGACCGTTTTGTAATGAAGAAGGAGCTGAATTTCTTCGCGAAGGCTTTGGAGAGCCCAGAGAAATTCACCCCACCCATCTGGAGGACAGCTACACCTGTAGGGAAGAACTTGTTGATTGTCAATGTCATGCCAAGGTCAATGACATACCTAGAGGGGGTGATATGGTTTTACCTTTCTTTGGATGGTTAAGAGCATAAGATGTATACTTTTGTGTATAGATGAAGAGGGAGCTTAAGTCCAGGAATGAGAAATTGATATGAAGATTACTTTATCTGCTGACTTTGTATGCTTCTAAGTGTAGTGAGAATGGCCAAACCACCCACCCTCTGTGTTCTCTGGAGTACTTGCTGGTGGGCTGAAGCAGCAAGAATTATGCCGATGCTATGGTGTAGACAAAGCAGACTGTATGGAATGGACCTGAGGGGCTACTTGAATTGAAAGCCCTTTGGGGGGAACTTGAGCACTACAGATAAGGTGGGAATAGGCACTTCCTGCTGCTGCATCGCCAGACACTGCCACTTGCAGTACTAAATGTAATGAAAAAGTTAATTATACAAGAATCTGGACGATAAATTCCTTCTTGCCTCCTGGTACCTGTGTATCACCTCTAATGCAGATAGATGTTTCTGCCTCTCCACTTGACTTTAGTTAATAACATCCCAACATCAAAACTCAGCTAATGGCCAAGAGTTGGAGCATTTCAAACTCTTAAATGGCATATGGCATTTGGGAGTCATATAGCAGTTGTTCTCTTTTTGAAATAATTTATTCTGATCAACTTTATATTTCATAACATAGTATGGAAACAAGATAAATTCTAGCTGTGCATAGGGGGAGAAACAATGTTAAATAATAACATTATACATTTAATAATTATTTTAAATTACTGTAAAATAACTCATGTAGGTACTAACAATCAATTTACAAAAGAGATAAAAATAATTAGTACTCAAAAGACACAGAACCAGAACAGCACATTTGATGAGACTATCTTTCTCTATCACTTGCATGATCCTGGATAGTGATGACTATAATTTTGCCTGAGTAAATATTGTCAATGAACTTTCTTTTTTCTTTGGTAATCAACTTTATTATTTCTATCATATTGCTGCTCCGATTTTAATATTAGCCATAGTGCTGACATTGTCACTGGTAACTTTTTTTATTCATTAATAAAAGAAACCTGTTGTTTCAAATATGAATACTAATAGAGACATTATTTGCATAGTCATAGTGAAGGACTGATTAGATTAATCAAAATTCTCTGATTAGGAGGATCCTTCCCAGTGTCAATCTTTGATAATTACTTAAAAATCATCATAGTACATAATATTTTAAGTGAAAATACTGTTGCCTATGCTTTCTCAGCTGCTTCGCTTCTGATCCTATATAATAAAAGCCTAATATGCTAAGTGTCAGTCGTCCAGTCTGCCATCCAACCAATCAAAGTGTAATATGCTAATGATATGCTAAGGCCACTCAAATGCTTGTTATGATGTGCAGTGACCACCAGGGTGCAGATAGTCAACCGGTCGACCAGTCACTATGATGTGCACTGACCACCAGGGAGCAGATGCTCTGACTGGTAGGTAAGCTTGCTGCTGGGGTCCAGCTTATTGGGACTGAGCAAGATGGGCCAGACTCACTCTGGAATCCTCCCATGTCCCTCCCTGGCCCTGATCATGCACTGGTGGGATCCCTCGTCCTGACCTGCACCCTCCTGCAATCCGGGACCCCTCAGGTGATATTGGAGAGCTGGTTTCAGCCTGATTTCAGCTGTGACACGCATTGACCACCAGGGGCAGAAGCTCAACACAGGAGCTGCCCCCTGGTGGCCAGTGTGCTCCCACAGGGGAGCACCACTCAGCCAGAAGCCGGGCTCACAGCTGGCAAGCACAGCAGAGGTGGCGGGAGCCTCTCCCGTCTCCACGGTAGCACTAAGGATGGCTCCCCATGGGGAGCGGGCCTAAGCTGTCAGTCAGACATCCTCCAAGGATTCCTGGACTTGAGAGGGCACAGGCCAGGCTGAGGAGTCCCCCTCCCCCCGAGTGCATGAATTTCATGTGCTGGGCCTCTAGTGAGTATACAACTATACTTGCTGCTTTAGAGCTTATGAAAATATTCTGGATGGTTTATGCCTACAAACAATGAATCAGTCATATCTGCTATAATTCTCAACTACCTATTTTTATAACCAATGGATGCTACCATCTAGTAAGTAGATGAACTCAAAAATACTTGTTATTTCTTTTATTTTTAAGGGGAAATGAGAAACATTCAAAAACCTTGGAAATTTTAACTGCATTGATATCAGCAAAGAACACTTTATGTAGTAAGGCATAATTACTTTTTTTAAAATGATTTTATTGGTTTTTTACAGAGAGGAAGGGAGAGAGATAGAGAGTCAGAAACATCGATGAGAGAGAGACATTGATCAGCTGCCTCCTGCATATCTCCCACTGGGGATGTGCCCGCAACCCAAGTACATGCCCTTGACCGGAATCGAACCCGGGACCCCTCAGTCCACAGGCCGACGCTCTATCCACTGAGCCAAACCGGTTTCGGCGAGGCATAATTATTTGTTTCAGAGTTTAGTGAAGATAATTTTCAAAGGTGGAAATTAATATTTTAGTTAAACATTTGCTTATTTTTAGAGTTCTGATAGAATGAGTGGATAGTATGTAATGCTTTTTACTTAAAACACTCTTTTGAATGCACTAATTCTCCTACACCTCCATTATTCCCAATGTCCTTTTGCAGACAGAAGGAAGCTAGGTAGTCAGGCTTTGGGACAATGGGGCAGGGAAATAGAACTGGGTGGAGTTACTAAGACACCCAACTGGGCGGGAAGGAAGGATGTGTGAAGGAGACATGAGCTTTAAAATACATGAATGCTACTAAGACAGCCAGCTTGCAGATAACCAATCACAAGGATGTTGCTAAGGAAAATTTTTTTGAAAAGACCAATCAGGAACTAACAAGCATATACACAAAAAACACACTTTCCCCTGGCCCTCCACAGGACACAGTGGAATCCTGACCTTCCTGTGGCAGGAAGCACACCCCCAGCACCTACATGGCTTATGGCCATGTGGGCCTCCACACACGGGCTAATAGATTTTAATCCGCGTGGAAGCTTTCAATAAACTTCGGTTCCACTTGTCAGTTTTGTCTGCAACTTCAATCCTAGATTTTGCGAGACGACAAACTTGGACTTAACATCCTATATTTTGGTTTCGCTTATTTCAATGAGAAAGTAAAAACTTTCTAACTGAATCTTGTTGTTCATCCTTACATATTCAATAATGCGTTTGTCATGATAATCCTTCCTTTCTATTTTTACAAATGACAAAGCGCCTCAACTATCATGGTCTTTTTTTGCTGCTATGTAAGCACAGCCCATTCATCAAATTGATTTCTGGTCTTTCTATCCTATACACTTTGCAGGAAAGCCACTCCAGCATTTATACCCCTCACTAACTCATATCACCAATGACGCATTTCATTGGTGAATTCCCATCAGCATATGAACATGCTCCAGGAATTCCAAACAAATAGCAATAACACCCGCCGCTGCCCAGCCCAAACCCACACATGCTTAGCTACCACTTCATTTCTGTCTTCACTATTTTCACAGGGAAGAAAAATGCTCTTTTCACTTCCTTACTTTTCTTGGACCCGGAAGCCCTTTGAATTATGTTTGCCCCCAACCCCCCAAAAATCATGCATAGAAACTGTTTTTGTTTGAGCTCTGTATTGACAAGAGCACTAGTTTCTCCTTTGGAATCATTTGCATAACCTCTTACTGGAATTTGATTTCTATTTTGAAACTCTACTATTGGCAACTATGATAACTCCTGAATGGAATTGCTAATTTAATCACTTAAGTCATCTTACCTTCTGGGAATCCTATGGCATATGATATTGATATAAGAAGGATCATACCTCGAGATTAGAGTGTGACATAGTCTTTGATTCTCATAAAGGTGATATTACAATATGATCAGCAGACTACATATCTATCAGCAGTTATATTTCTAGTCACAGTCATTCATCACAGTAGGCAAAGAGTAGATTAAATTGAAATGATAGCCTCTATTGGTCTCAGAGAAGTTTATTTCAAATTTTATTTCTAGAGGTTGATATGCATAAAAAATGTATTAACAACATATGTAAATTACCACCAGATTTGATTTATATTCTCAGGATTCTATAAAACACTCAAAAATTAATTAGCTAAAAAGAAACAGTAAACCATAGTACAGAGTATGTGCCCCAAAATAAATTTGATATATGCTTATTGAAAATGCATTTCTCAAAAATTATTCTCCCAGCGAATATATTAAAATAGAGATTAATTATAAAAAGTAACAATAATTTTGAAGAAAGACAATGGAACAAAGTATTTAAATTATCAGAGTTAGAAAGATAAATGATACAAGGGTACATCTGCACCTTCTAATTAATAATTTATTTATTAGAAATGACCTGAAAGATTTAATTAGTTTGTTTTAGGTAGAAAACACAGAAATGCTTGAAACTTCTTACAGTGTAGCAAGTAACAAGCATAAAGGCTCCCTTCTGACAGCTGTTTCTCAAATTCCTATTTTGACTTGAAAATCAGAAGGAATCCTTGTGTTTAAATAACTTTATGTTCATTTTTAAACCACACTTACAATTTCAAAGTCACATTTATAATTTTAATCACATTTTTATATAGGGTTTATTTTATCACATTTTTCACATTTCATTCATTTTACAAATACTTTCTAACATTGACAAAAGAACAAAAATGACAGAATTGCTTTGTTGCTTTGCAATGAATTATACTTCTACATCATTTAGAATGCAATCAATTGTAATCCCCCCCCCTTTTTGTGCAACTTTTTAAATGCCTATACATACTATAATACCTACGTACTTTTTTTCATAGAAAATCAGAAAAGTTATAAAGCAAAGAACCTTTCTAAAGATAAGGCCATGGAAGCATTGGTGGAAATACCAGTATTACCTAGTACTTGCAGAATAAACCCCCACCCCCAGTTTCCTCACCCATCAGATAGGAAAGCTCTGAGGCAGCTGCTACGCAGTTGGCCAGCGGTTTCCAGTTATAGTTAGGCCCGCTTATTGATGCGATCTATACTGATCTATACGGACTTTCTTCTATCCAGTGTTCACTCCTATTGCCCCAACATTGTTTCCAGGAATTACCTCTTTAATGAGTTACCTACACTCAAATTCTCCTTCTGCTTAGAACATAGAAAGCTGCAATAGGACATGCTCCTACTCTAAAACAGGAAAGCCAGCAGACTCCTAACCCTCAAGTCCTCAGAGAGCTGAGGTTGTAAGGGTACCTTGTGAACCGAAGTGGCAGACCTCTCCAAGGGGAGACAAAACCGTGTTATAAAAGGAAGCAAACATCTTACAAGTGTAATTTAAAACAATTGAAATTTAAAGAATTCTTAAGTGCCAAATGTTGAATAGTGTCACAGTTCCGAGTCCCTTAGATCCAGACACAAAGGCAATTCACTCACTCACTTGCAAGGCCTTTCCACTTCTATCATGAGATAGATTCAGGGTGGGGCAGAGAGCTGAGGTGATATCCTCAAAGTTGTTACCCTTAAAGCCCTGACTGTCTTAGTGGCCCAAGTCCTGACCATTGGCTTCACAAGTTAATTAACGAAGCTACCATTTATGTTGAAAACCTGCTCCAAACAGGCACATTTTTATAGAAAAAAATGTATACCATTATTATCAGTTTCCATTGAGTTATATATATTTTATACCAAAAAGTTACTTTTTAATAATCCATTTGTAATCCATGATTTTAAAAAAATGTTTTAAAGTGCATGTTTAAGATCATTGCCCATCCTGGTTGGAAATATGTAATATTAATTAATTAATTTTATTTTCCTTTGGGAAAAGAAATTTAGAACATAGAAGCCTAGTTTTATCCCAAAATTTAGAAAATTATTTGCTATAAAGAAAATGCAGTTGAACTTATAAAATACACATTATTTGTAATGCCATTATGTGAAACACTATAGAAATATCAAAAAGTAGAATAAAATCATATGGTTCATATGAAATCTCAACTCTGCCCTATGGTAGCAATGAGAGCCTCATTTTTGCACTGTTACAATTCACTTGACATCTATCCACTGATCTCCTTAACTTTTCTTGTTTTGTTGGAACAAATTGTTTTTTAGACATTTTTAATATATCAAGAATAAATTATTTCAAAATTATTGATTTTAAAGAATGACAACTGGATATATGTTCATGAAGGTTACAGTTCAACATGGTAGTAATGATGATAAAAACTGATTTTTTATGTATTTTTTAAATAACACAAGAATAATGCTTAGTGTTTCTATTCTTCAGACAAAACTATAAGGAACTTGGAAAATCTTAATTGTGGTTGGGAAAAAAAAATATGGAGAGTTAAAATCTAGGCAGGAGCTTACTATTTTAAATTCAGAACAGCCCGGCTGGTATGGCTTAGTTATTGAACATCAACCCATGAATCAGGAGGTCACCATTCAATTACAGGTCAGGGCACATGCCCAGGTTGCTAGCTCAATAACCCAGTAGGGGGTATGCAGGAGACAGCCAAGTGATGATTCTTATTATTGATGTTTCTATCTCTCTCCCTCTCCCTTCCTCTCTATCTATAATAAATAAATATTTAAAAATTCACAACAGATATCTGTAAGGTTTATATTTTAAAAAGTACATTTAAAAAGTCTCACACAATCCTCACATACTTTTAGGCACACTAAGCATCAAGATACATACCTACCTTTGATAATCCCTTAGAAGATGCATTTGTGAAATAACATTATGTCTCCTAAAGGACTGTAGTCCCTGGACTGATACGTTAGTTTATATCTATCTTTCACGCCCTCCCTCATGATCTAAACCATATAAGCTCTGCTTAAAAAAAAAAAGTCAATACCTACTAATTGCTTCCTGAGTAGGTTTTGGTTTTATTTCTGTGGAAGGTATAATTTAGCAAACAGATTTAGCAAGCAGCAGATAAAACAATTAGTACAAAGAAGTGGCTGGCAGTACACCCAGAGTGAAGGCTGAATTTGTAATTTAGAAAACAGATTTAGCAAGTGGCTGATAGAACAATTAGTCTAAAAATCTTTTGTGTGTGTGTATGTGTGTGTGTGTGAGAGAGAGATGAGAGAGAGAGAGAGAGAGAGAGAGAGAGAGAGAAGTAGTTCACAGAGTAAAAAGAGAGAAGATACATTTGCATAAAATGATATGTCAATTTTACTGAAAAGAAAATAATTTTCCATCTCTACCTCTTAACCTTTTGTTTTCCTTATGATTTTCTCTTTTCTCAGATATTACAAATGGCCAAGGCACTAAGATATTTCAAAAATCATGACATAAGCAATATTGTCTCATGTAGTAGAACCACTAAATTTTTATGACTAAAATCACCGTGAATATCCGTTGGATTGTGGGAGGAAATGAACCTTTTTTTTTCTCCAATGAGCCTATGTTTCCTTGGTCATACCTTGGACTTCACAAATAGAATCACATATTAGTCAATTAGAAAATTTGGAAATCCAAACCAATATGGACTTACAGTAAAGTGACTCTCTAGAATATCATTCATTTTTAGGGTTCTCATTAGAAGCAAAAAAAACACTAACATAGGAGAAATGGACCAAAGAATGGATTCACAGTAAATTTGATTGGGTTGCATTAGCTTTATATCTCTTCCCCTGACTTAGGAAAGGATATTAGTAGTGTGAATGCTGGATCCTGAGAGGTAGAGTTTTGTGCAGCTCTTAGATCGCACTACTATCGAGGGACCTCTGTCAAAAACCAATACGTAGTATGTATCACATCTTCGTTACCTAATTATCTATCAAAGAACCCACCACTGTTAGCAGGGACATCTCTTGACATTTATAGTTTCTTTGTCTTTTATTTTAAAACACTGTGTTGCAACTATATGTCAGTGACATCATTTTTAGAATGTTATTTATTTACTAGAGGCCCAGTGCATGAAATTTGTTCACAGGTGTGGTCCCTAGGCCTGGCTGGCGATCAGGGCCGATCAAGGCCTTCTGGCTGCTGGCCGGGGCCTGCCAGACAGGGGGATGGACTGCAGGGGTCAGCTGGCTTCAGGAGGTTGGCTGTGGGAGTTCACTGACCACCAGAGGGAAGCTCCTGCATTGAGTAACTGTTTTTCCAGTCATTCCAATATATATATATATAAATATATATATGTATCGGTTGCTTAGATTTTATATATATATATAGATTGTTACTTAATGTCACTGGAAAGTAAAAACAGATGTTTAAATTTCAGTACCAATATACTTCATATAATCTTGAGCCTCTGGATATTAGATTTGCAAAGAATTTTTGACATGTGGCATTTTTGAATTTAGCATTAACCATGGCTTTGCTGAGAAGTAACAACTTTGCCCAGCTGACATGGCTCAGTGGTTGAGCATCAGTATGAACCAGGAGGTCATGGTTCAATTCCTGGTTAGGGCACATGCCTGAGTTTTTGGCTCAATCCCCAGTGTGGAGTGTGCAGGAGGCAGCATATCAATGATTCTCTCTCATCATTAATGTTTCTATCTTTCTCTCCCTCTCCCTTCCTCTATGAAGTAACCACTTTCATAATATGTAGGTTGTAGTGTGAAAATTAATGATGCAATCAATATTTCCTGAGTAAGCATGTCAGATTTTTAAGTAAATGTGTATTTATGAGAGGAATTTGATGCAGAAGAACAAATACAGCAGCTGCTTTTTAATCATATGTGGAAATTATGATTCTCATCTGTTACATTTAATAGCACAATGCATTTGAAAGAATGTACCACTTAGTATCCATGCTACTGAGCATTTTTTGCACAATAAGCATCACTAAAATAACTCATATTTTATGTTTTTTTAAACAAATTGGATCCCCTTCCCCCTCCAACTGGGCTTATTTCATTGCCTAGCACATGGCACTAGCAAATAACATTAAGCTTGGCTTGAGAAATACTTTACCTTTGTTTTCTTAGCTCTGCAAGTTAGTCATTCGTGTCTCTGTAAGGTGGGTGGAAGGCTTGACACACCTAGGATTAATGCCTTCTTTCTTCAAACACTTTAGTGAGAGAACAGAATCTCTCTTACTAAAGGAAACAGCAAATCTTATTACATTGACTATTAAAACAGTTTTGGAATTGATGACACTCTTGACAATAACACCATCCATTCGCACATGTGTACTTATGGTATTAATATATATTATTTTAAAACTTTAATTAACCCTCAGAATTCCAGCATAAATTTTCATCCTTATTCACCATCTGAGTCCAAATAACTCATATATTAAAATGTTAAGTTAGCCCGGCCAACGTGGCTTAGTGGTTGAGTGTTGACCTATGAACCAGGAGGTCAAGGTTCAATTCCTGGTCAGGGCACATGCCTGGGTTGCGGGCTTGATTCCCAGTAGGGGGCATGCAGGAGGCAGCTGATCAATGATTCTTTCTCATCATTGATGTTTCTATCTCTCCCTCCCCTTCTCCCTTCCTTTAAAATATATATAAATCAATAAAAATATATATAAAAATAAAATAAAATGTTAAGTTATATTAGGAATATATCTACAAGGAAGAATAAATGGATATTGGAAATTAAACTTATTAGGGTTTTTACAACTATTTAAACATAGTAAACAAATTTTTATTCTAATATTCCAAATTTTAAAAACATTATCATGTAGCATAAAGAAGTACTTGGCATTTCCTGTAAATAAAAAAATAAGCAAAAATGATGTTCAAAACAACTACTTTAGGGCTATGAAAATCAACAAAAGGTATTCACTAAGTTGCTGAACTTCGGGTAAGAATAATGGGACTCTGTCATGTTATTGCCTGGAATAGCTCCTATTTCCTCCTAGCTCTGTATATGGTGGCTTCACCACAGCATGCTGGTCATGAAAACCAAGGGATTCTTTAAATTAGGGATGGCATTAGATTAGAACAGAGTGGATAACACCTTATATCCATAGGAATTAGTAGTTATAGGAGCCACTGCATTATAAATAAAGGGAAACGAGAGACTCAAAGAGCTTAAAATTATGGTCCTGGTTGGGACAAGCAATAGCCAACTAGCAGGTTATTTACCAGAAAGATCCAGACAATTTGACAAGCAAAGGAAGGTTTGCTAAGTTTATCAGACGTCTCTGGCTGACTGAAAGAATTTTATGTAGACACAGGAGAGCTCGGAGGGGCCGTTATCAACACATTTAACACATCCCTAGTGTCCAGTGACTAGGGACACATGCAGAGAGAATGTGAGGCAGTGATGTGCAAAGAAAAAGCCAGGGAAGTCTTGAAAATGACCTGATATTTGAAACTACTTTGCAGCTCAAAGATAGATCAGCCCTAGCCAGTTTTGCTCAATGAATAGAGCATCAGTCTCTGCAGACTGAAGGGTCCTGGGTTCAATTCCAGTCAAGGGCACATGCCTGGATTGCGGATTCCATCCCTAGTAGGGGGCATGCAGGAGTCAGCCAATCGATGATTCTCTCTCATCATTGATGTTTCTATCTCTCTCTCCTTCTCCTGTCCTCTCTGAAATCAATAAAAAAATATATATTTTTAAAAGGATAGATCATTAGCAAAGTGTGAAAGTCTTAACCAGCTCAAAGTTTTTGAAAACAACTTCTGAATAATCATTGACCAGAAATGGAATGACTTATAAGACTGCAATCATCATCATCATCATCATCATCATCATCATCATCATCATCAGTGATATCAGGAGAGACACAGAATGGGTGAGACAGTTTATAGATATAATCTGAATTGTTCCAATATATGTCTTAAAAGACCAGTTTTTAACAATCACCACCACCTCTATGCTTTCAAGTGCCTGCTACCTAAAACTCTTCAGAAAAGAGTCCCACACCTAAGATCATAAGAACCAGGAAGGTACAGGAGACAGGCTAAACAGAAAAAATGACTCTGTCAAAGTGCTTATTAAAAGCCCTTTCAATGTTAGAATTATTATTTGCACAGTAATTAATTAAATCAAAATAACCTTCAAATAGACATTTAAAATTTTTAAAGGAGCTGTGCTAATATTCTTTTTCGCATCAATTTTGATACCTACTGGGAAAAAGAATACTGATAGAGGAGATACAATTCACCCATCCTTGGAAACTGACTTGGTCAGAGACCAAAACATTACTGAATAAAATCAAAGTTTTCATGGTTTATGAACCAGGCAAATTGAATGAATCAAACACAAAACTCCAGGAGCTACTCCTTTTGAATAAAGCAGTAGGCAATCTTCAGTTAGTCAGTTACCCTAATTAATACAGTCTATTAATTAAATCGAGACCCTAATCAAATGCTTTTTATAATGAAAGAAAATGGTTGACAGGAAATAAAATGTGTATGTGAATGTTTCTTTAAAAGCTTATACAAATCAAAAGAGCAGTATTTCAAAGGAACTTTGTAAAATATAATTTATGGGAATAATTGAATTGAATAGACATGTTAAGAAAATATTTAATTGCTCTTGACCTACTTTAGCAATTGAGACTTTCTTGCTATTCTTCCTAACTGTGAGATTTTCTCACATTGTAGTTTCTTTTTTCTGAAATGAAATGGTTGAAGTAAGTTTAACCTTATGTTTTTTATTTGAAATTTTAAAAATCTTCATAATGCTATAGTTTGTACCATCTATCTATATATGTACACACAAAAGTACATCTATCTACACACACACACACACATATATCTACACTAATAAAAGAGAAACATGGTAATTGGCATACGACCGCTACCTTTCCCATTGGCTAATCAACAAGATATGCAAATTAACTGGCAGCCAAGATGGCGGCCGGCAGCCAGGCAGCTGATGCGAACAGGGAGGCTTGCTTGGTTCAGTGACTGAGCATTCCAACGTTCCAAGCTTCAGCCAGTCGGACCGCAACATTATATCAAATACAGATGGTAAACAAAGGCCAGAAACCTGTTTTCAGCAGCCGAGGACTCA
>NW_006285802.1:54346-82794 GCF_000327345.1 Myotis davidii
GTGGCGCCACAACCTCCCTATCGACCCTGCCTTGAGTGTGACAGGGGGCGATGCCCCAACCCCCCAATCAGCCCTACCCTGAGCATGACTGGGGTTGGCATTGCAACCTCCCGATCCACCCTGCTCTGTGCATGACAGGGCGTGACACCCCAACTCCCCATCAGCCCTGCTCTGAGCCCGACCAGGGGCTGCACCTAGGGATTGGGCCTGCCCTCTGACACCCGGTAGCAGGCCTAAGCCAGCAGGTCGTTATCTCCCGAGGGGTCCCAGACTGCAAGAGGGCACAGGCCGGGCTGAGGGACCCCCCTTTCCCCCGAGTGCACAAATTTTTGCGCACCGGGCCTCTAATATATATATATATAATTTTTAAATTCCATTTATTGAAGTCTTTCCTTCCTTTGGTAATGTCAAGTTCTCAGCAGTTAACACAACTTCATAATAAAAATAAGGTTTGCTAAATAATATTTTAATGTCCTTAAAATAAGTAAATTTCAGTTTCTGCTATGTCCATTATAATGGGTAAATTTATCTGATAACTCAATAGTAGAAACAATAGCAAACAAAACATACTTTAACCAGGCATATTTAAATAATTTAGACCAATTCATTTGATGTAACTTTTGTTGGATGCCATTTATTTTGTTAACTCAAATTAGTATTATATTTTCTTCCTGTGAGTGGTAATTCCCCTGCATAACAGTTATGCATTGTACATGGTGGATCATATTTCGGGTGCACCGACAGAGCTTGTGGAACAGAAGAATGTGTTAGGTCACTTTTGGAGGTTTATATATTATTAGTAAACATGTCGTGTGGGTGAGAGTTTGTTCTTGCGTATGTGTGTGAAATTTTCTTACAATCACTTTGACCAAAAAAGTCCTTATTTTCTAAACACAGACAACTCATCTTGATTTTGTGTTTGCTTTTTTTATTCCTTATGACATAAAATATATTCAATAAATGTGTGATAATATTATATTTGAATTATATTGTTGAACTGCTTCATCAGTTTTATCCATGAGATATGAGAGAAGATATGAAACACATATATACACAAAGTAGATGCATTGTTTGATGAGTATGATAGAACAATAGATATGTAGATAGATTTATCAGTGGAAAGATGGCTGACAGAAATATGGGTGAGAGAGAAATATTGACAACAAGGCGTTTTCAAGCACAGCTTTGTAAAAGCAGAGATTGCTTCAGTTAGAGCTGACTCTTTGCACATATTGTTTTAATAAATATTTTCCTAAGCTAATTTTGTTATCCAAATTAGAAAAACAACTAATAAAAGCAAAATAAGGAGTCAATATAGCAAGGTATATAAATATCTTTAAAAATAATTATTAGAGGATGGGTCTAAAATTTTTTACCAGCCTACGTGAAGTGACTCCATTGTTAATTAAAACTCACAATAGTGACTACTAAAACTAGAAAACAAGGTATTTCAGAAAAATGTTGAAGGAATGGTTATACATCTTGAGGCATTTCTAATTTTGCTGGCATGCTTTCTTTCTACATTAATCCAAAACTACACATATCCCTGAAAACACAGCTCAAGGAGGCATTTCATTTTGAAGAATGAGAGCAAAACCATGTAGTTTTGATCAATAAAACTGGGTTGGAAAAGAAGGGAGTATTTGAAGAAAAGGATTAATCTTAGAGGTGGTGCACATTGGGATAAATTGTATTTTTCATTATGTTCTCAAGTTAAATAAGTAAACAGGTATCAGAATAAGAGTATGTGTGTGTATATATATATATATAACACATCCCTAGTGTCCAGGGATAGATATATATATATGACACATTTTGAAAAACGAACTTTTTTTCAGAGATAAATGGATAAGCATATTTAAATATGGGTTTTCTGTCAGTGAGAAAAGGCTTAGAAAAAACAAAGAAATGTAGGGTTAAAATTACTGTTCAAAAATAATATGTGAAAATGCCACTGACATTTTTAGAAATTTCTTGGCAAAGATTTCTGTAGGAGGAGCCTCCACTTACATGGCCTTCTCTTTCCCCATGGAGGACTTCATCCAGGAACATTGCTCTCTTCTTGCTGTGCCTCTTAGTCATGGGGGTGAATAAAATCTATTGTTTCACATTTCTAGATTGGTTGGAAATTTTATTAAAAGCAAGAAGTATTAGTGTATCACTCATGTTCTTGTTTCATGATCCTTCCCTCTTTATTACTAAATCTGGGTAAATTCCCTAGGTGAGGTATCCCTTTGTCTGGAATGGTACTGGGAACAGTGATGGACAGTGACAATTTGCAAACACTTTGGCCACAAATCTACCTTGGCCAAATTTACTTTTTATGTACCAAAGCTGATATTATAATTCCATATGACTGTGTCTAGATCTTATTTCTTAGGCTGGTATAGACTTGGGCAGTATAAAAGGCACATTATTTCTAATTGTGTTTATAAAGTATATTAAAAACATCATACAGAGTTAATTGTGAGATATGAAAATACAGTACCTGAGATCTAAAGTAAGAAGAGTAGAGCACAGATTTATTGTCATAAAAATTGGAATGCAATAGAAACAAATTAGAATAATTAGAGGTTATGTAAAATTGAATTTGTAAAGAAAGAGTTTGAAACCAGTTTTTATAGAATATGTAAACAAAACTGAAATAAGCAATAATATGAAAATATATAGCAACCTACTATAAGATCAATAAGTAATATTGGTAATATTATTTTGAAAGTAAGCATTCATTGTTCACTAATTAAAACAAAAATTTGGTAAAATGAAAAAAAATTACAAAATCAAATAGAAAAGTAGCTGCATATTATTGTAAAAAAGCAAACAAATACAAACAATCCTATATAATAAATCCCATATAATAGAGGTAATATGCAAATTGACCCTCACACCATCACACTGTCACAAGATGGTGGCATGCACACTGGGGGTGGAGCAGCAGAGCAGGGCCAGTGGCCGCTCTGCACAGCTTCCACCGGGGTTCCTGTGGCCCTGTTGTGGCGTGGGGGGTACCAGTGTCTGATACATGCAACTTCTGCCAGGGTTTCCGTATCCCAGCGTGCGTGCTGCAAGGGCAGGGCCCAGCAGTGGCTTCACATGGCCTGGAGGTGGAGCATCGGGGCAGCACTCCAGGACTCGGGGCTATCCCACGACATGCTGGCCATGTGGGGATGGACTCCGGGACTCAGGGTGGTCCCATGGCGGGCGTGGGGGGGTGATGCCGGGTCTCATGCGATTTCACGCAGCAGATCACTAGTACTAACATAAAAGAAAACATGAACAATTTAGGCAACATTGGCAAATTTGAATCAAGGAAAAACATAGAGAAGTAAAAACCAGAGTAATAAAACTCAAATTAATCTAGAATTTCATTGTTGCAGGAATAAAGTTCAGAAACTTAGTGCAACATTTCTAAATGTTAAGGTCATAGGTTTTGCTCCAATGCTATAATATTAACATTAAAATTGTTTCTTGTCTCACCTCAGATAATCTCAGATATACACCGTGTCAGAAAATCTAAGAAATACTAAGCTTAAGCTCCTCTAAGGGAAAGCCTGAGACAGAAATTCTTTTAAAGACGGCTCTTGAGATAGTGCCTTCAGAAAGGGAGTAGAGAAGCCTGACAGGGCAGGCCAGACAACTGAACAAGGATGAGACCTCAACTGCAGGCAAACCTTCGCCTGTCTTCATGTGGCCTTTTATACCCTGTGCCAGTCAGAGAGACCCTGGATACACGTTCTCCAGGGAGAGAAGCCTCCTGGGTGAGACACTTCTTCTTCTTTTTTTAAAAATATATTTTATTGATTTTTTTACAGAAAGGAAGGGAAAGGGATAGAGAGTTAGAAACATCAATGAGAGATAAACATCGATCAGCTGCCTCCTGCACACCCCCCACTGGGGATGTGCCCGCAACCAAGTTACATGCTCTTGACCGGAATCGAACCTGGGACCCTTCAGTCTGCAGGCCGATGCTCTATCCACTGAGCCAAACAAGCTAGGGCGAGACACCTCTTCTTACCCCAGAACTCTACTCTGATGGACACAACTGGCAGCCATTAGCAGTCAACAATCAAAGCAGCCAGAAAGAGGTGCAGCAGCTCACTGAAGGGGCTTTGTATGGGTCCCAGGCATCCCTACAGGCCTCCCTTGCAATGCTCAGATTAACCTGTTGATCAGTATCACAATTGTTGACAATTTCTGTGGAAAGTAATGAAAGGAACATTAGTGTAACTAACTAGAACCTTTGTTACTTCAGTTGGTCCCGAGGTCTATAACTGAAATAGATAATGACCTCCATGCACGTAACACTTCTGTTGAGATCACTGCAGAACTGCTGGATGGTGGCTTCCCTACTGGAGAAAACTGACCCAGTCTAAAGCACAATCATGTAAGGCCTTGTCTGTAGGTGAAATATTTGCAGTTAAATGTGTCAGACGGAGAACTGGGCATGCCATCCCAATTGGAAGGCTACCAATAAATTATGAAAATATTAAAATATAAAGTTAACTTAAAATAAGTTCAAAAAATTGGTATTAAAACGTATTATAGATTTAAATACCTGCCTAAAGGACAAAATATATAATGTTAAAATAATAATTTTTAAACTTTGAAAACTCAATATTTATATAATATAATCCTGGAAATAGTTTGGAAAGGGAGAAGGAAAAAAAATATTTTTTTTATTGCTCGCCTTTTATTGGGCTGCAAATTGGGAGAGACTAAAGTTGTCAGGGATGTGGCTTGGCATTGCAGGATACAGAATAATTTAACTATGTTTGTTTGTTTATTAATTGAATATAAATAGTGAGTGATTTCTAACTAAGGCATAAGAATTGTAAAACACCATATATATGCATATATATATATATATAATTGATTTCACAATAAAAAAGAAAATTTTTTAAATAAGCAGAAAATGATGAAAGAGATAAAATATTCTAAACTGTAAAAAATATCCAACCCTCACATATGAAAGCTCAAAATCAAGGTATTTTAAATACATAAATGTATGTTTATTTACATAAAGTGACTGGACAAAGTGAAAAATAAGTGAAGGGGTATGGAAAGTTCCTTCACACAAAAGCAAAAATAAGGCATAGATGACATTGATGACATCAAAGGAATAAAAATACAAAGTCTATACTATAGCAAAGAAGGTATAATTATACCAATAATTCTGGTCAGGATCTCCAGCGAAGTTCTGGTTAGGATCTCCAGCCAGGTTCTGTTCCATGTAAGTTCTGTCTCCTAAGTTCTGTCTCTTAAGTTCTGTCTGTAAGTTCTGTCTGTAAGTTCTGTCTGTAGGGTCTGTCTGTAGGATCTGTCTGTAGGATCTGTCTCTCTAGGTTCTGTCTCTTGAATCTTCATCTGAGTTCTGTGTGTAGGTTCTAAGTTCTGTCTCTCTCTGTCTTGTTACATCTGTATTTATACCAGTTGATTCTAATCCTATCAATCTCTATTCCAAAGGTTAGGGCGTTTCTTATCTCCATTCCAGGGAGTAAAGATTATGTACTTAAGCATGATTGTTCATAGTTAAAGTGATTAATTACCCGCCTGGCAGTATCCTGGAATTTGAGAGGGATGTCTGACTGCTCCCGAGGGGTCCCAGATTGGAGAGGGTGAAGACCAGGCTGAGGGACAACCCCCCAGTGCATAAATTTTGTGCGCCAGGCCTCTAGTCTCTCTCTCTCTCTCTCTCTCTCTCTCTCTCTCTCTCTCCCTCTCTCTCTCTAAATTTATATGTATATAAATGGCTAATATGCTAAGTCTCCCTCCACCTGTCTGGTCGCTATGACATGCACTGACCACCAAAGGGCAGATGCTCAATGCAGGAGCTACTGAGCTGCAGACCCTGAAACCAGAGAGAAGGGAGCCTGATTCCTTGAGGGGCCACATGATTCTACCTCCGGCCATGGATTAGGTTGTTACTGGGGCACTGTCGGTCCCAAATCTGGTTTACTGCACACTTGCATTTGCGTTCCACACCCCGTACGACATCAACTTTGCAGAGTGCCCTCTCACACTCTGGGACCTCTCAAGGGATGCCAGAGAGCTGGTTTCAACCCTTTCCCCGCTGGCCAGGCTGAGGGGCCCCATTTTCCAGAGGGACCCTACTCACTCGGCAAATGCCCATTGAGCCATGGTGGCACCCCAGCTGCGGCCGGCAGGGCAGGGATCGTGGGAGGTTGGCTCCAGGGCATGTCCGGCTCGTCTTGCCCAGTCCCGCCCTGCTGGCCACCTTCTAATTAATTTCCTTTCAATGTTTTAATGTGCATGAATCTGTTCACAGGGTCACTAGTGTGGAATCCCTCTCCCTTCTCTCTCTCTCTCTAAATATATATGTATATAAAGGGCTAATATGCTAAGTCTCCCTCCACCTGTCTGGTCGCAATGACCTGCACTGACCACCAAAGGGCAGATGCTTAATGCAGGAGCTACTGAGCTGCAGACCCTGAAACCAGAGAGAAGGGAGCCTGATTCCTCGAGGGGCCACACAATTCTACCTCTGGCCATGGATTAGGTTGTTGCTGGGTCACTGTCGGTCCCGAATCTGGTTTACTGCACAATTGCATTTGCGTTCCACACCTTGTACGACATCAACTTTGCAGAGTGCCCTCTCACACTCTGGGACCTCTCAAGGGATGCCAGAGAGCCAGTCTCAGCCCGATCCCCGCTGGCCAGGCCAAGGGGCCCCATTTGCCAGAGGGACCCTGCTCACTCTGCAGATGCCCATTGAGCCATGGTGGCATCCCAGCTGCGGCCGGCAGGGCAGGGATCGCGGGAGGTTGGCTCCAGGGCATGTCCGGCTCGTCTTGCCCAGTCCCGCCCTGCCGGCCACCTTCTAATTAATTTCCTTTCAATGTTTTAATGTGCATGAATCTGTGCACAGGGTCACTAGTGTGGAATATAACAATGAAAGCAACAGATGAACTAACAAACAAAAACCTTAACAGAAACAGACAAAAGTATTGTAGTAACCAGAGGGAAGGGGATTGAAGGGGAGTAGCAAAGAGAGTCAAATATATGGTGTCAAAAGATTATTTGACTTTGGGTGGTGGACACACAGTGCAATATACAGATGATATAAAACTGTATACTTGGAGCCTATGTAATTTTATTAATAAACTGGAGGCCCAGTGCGTGAAATCGCACAAGACCCAGACCCGCTGCACTGCAAGACCCATCAATGTACCTCCTGGTGACTGGTAGTTTGGTAGTTATGGTGTTATGGCATTACAGCCACTGGCCTTTTATAATATAGATGTCATTAACGTATTGTCTTGACTATAAAGCATGTCCATATTTTAAAAAACGTTAGATAGGCAACATTATACTATTAAAATAGTATGTAATTTTGTCTAAAAGCTGTAGTAAATCAATGATGTCTTACAATTAATGTTCTAGTATTGATAAATAACATATCTAAGTAAACATTTAGATTCTTTGGGAAACTGATTTTCCTGCTAAGATGGGGCATAATATATGTGGCTGAAATAAAATGGAAGCATTTTCCTTTCTCATATAATATTCTGAGCATAAAACATCTAGTGCTGATAGGACGTTGCCATGATATTGGCCGACTGGATTCATTCTATTTGGCTGTTCTACTTATCTTAAAATGGAGTTTCCTTTTTTAATAAGATGGCATTTCTTGTTCATAAGTCATCTCATATTAACTCTAAATCCAGTGGGAAGTGAATGGCTAATGGGGAGTGTATTTATATATAAGCAAAACCCTAAGAATAAATTTTATTTAAAAAATTAGAACATATTTTTTAAATGCTGACTTGAGGAGCATGAAGAAAATTTTCATATTAAAGTGAAGCAGTTTCAAAAGTATTTATCCATTTTTCAATGTTTAAAATCTATCTGGGGGTCAGTGTATGTCTTTTTGGGGGGAGGATGTCTATTTAAGTCTGTATCCCATTTTTTAAAATCAGATTGCTTATTAATCATTATAAATTTTTAGAGATCCTTATATATCCTGGATATTATCTCCTCATTCGATACATATTTACAAATATTCTTTCCCTTTTCACTCTGGATTCTTTTCTTTTCTGTGCAAAAGCTTTATAGTGTGATGTAGTCCCTCTATCTATTTTTGCTTTTGTTGCCTGTGTTTTTGGTGTCAGATCCTTGAAATTTCTAAATCACCGATTAGGAAAATGCAAATCAAAACCATAACATACTATCACTTCACACCTGTGAAGATGGTTTTTATCAAAAAAACAAAGTAGCAAGTTTTGTCAAGAATTTACACTGTTGGATGGCATGCAGGAGGGGTTTCTATGAAAATCAATATGAATTTTCCTTTAAAAATTAAAAATAAGTCTTTGATATTGGCCGACTGGATTCATTCTATTTGGATGTTCAACTTATCTTAAAATGGAGTTTCCCTTTTTAATAAGATGGTTTTTCTTGTTCACAAGTCATCTCATATTAACTCTAAATCCAGTGGGAAGTCTACCATATGATCTCTCAATCCCTCTGCTGAATATTCATCCAAAAGAATTGAAATCAGGGTCTCCAAGAGTTATTAGCACTCCCAAGTTCATAGTAGCACTATGAACTGTAAGCAAAATGTGGAAACAGTCTAAATGTTTATTGACACATGAACGAATAAAGAAAATGTACATATATTGGAATATTCAGCCTTTAAAAAGTATGTTTTTTTTTGGGGGGGGGGGTTGTTTATTTAACTCTTTATCCCTTTTTTTTAAATCAGATTATTTATTAATCTTTGGAAATTTTTAGAGATCCTTATATATCCTGGATATTATCTCCTCATCAGATACCTTTTTGCAAATATTCTTTCCCTTTTCACTCTGGATTATTTTCCTTGCTGTGCAGAAGCTTTATAATGTGATGTAGTCCACTATCTATTTTTGCTTTTGTTGCCTATGTTTTTGGTGTCAGATACTTGAAATTTCTTAATCACCGATTAGGAAAGTGCAAATCAAAACCATAATGTAATATCACCTCACACCCGTGAAGATGGTTTTTATCAGAAAAACAAAGGGCAAGTTTTGTCAAGAATTTATACTGTTGGGTGGCATACAGAAGGGGCTTCTACGAAAATCAATATGAATTTTCCTTTAAAAATTAAAAATAGGTCTACCATATGATCTAGCAATCCCTCTACTGAATATTCATCCAAAAGAATCGAAATCAGGGTCTCCAAGAGATATTAGCACTCCCAAGTTCATAGTAGCACTATTCCACAAGCAAAATGTGGAAACAGTCTAAATGTTTATTGACACATGAACGAATAAAGAAAATGTACATATATTGGAATATTCAGCCTTTTAAAAAGGAGGTAACACTGCCATATGCAACAGCATAGATAAACATAGAGGAAATTATGGTGAGTGAAATAAGCCAGTCACAGAAAGAAAAATATTGCATGATCCACTTATATGATGTATCTAAACTAAATCGTTTTTTTTTATAATCACAGGGTGGAATGCTGGTTTCCAAGACTTTGGGGAGAGAGAACAGAATTACTAATAAACAGGCATAAAGTTTCAGTTGAGTAAAATGAGTAAGCTCTAGAGATCTAGTGTACAGTAGTGTACCTACAGTCAGCAACATTGCTTGTACTGTTAAAAATTTGATTAGAGGGTAGATCTCATGCTAAGTATTCCTACCAAAATAAAATAACATTTTCAAAAAAGCTTTTACTCAGCAAAATAGAAATGTAATACTCTGAATGAATTCTTATAACCGCTCACAAGCTTCCATTTTCTAGATGTGTGAAAAAGTAATGTTGCTCTAAATGGTAATGCAATTATTCTCACTAAAAATAACCCCTCTGAAATAACTATTGGTTCATATCCCTCATCTTATAATTGGAGGTCAAGTGTGAATATAACATGAGAATGTTGTCAAATTTTAGAGAGGTAAAGTTCTCCATATACATCCCGAAATGTTCACTGGTTTCTGGGGCAGTAGACCCTAATCAAACACACCATACTTCTGCCATGAAATCTATCAATTCATATGCAGTGAAGCAGTGAGACCAAAAATGACTTGAAGTTTTTTTGTTGTCACCACATTATTTTGAGAGCTGTTTGCATATGGGACCTGTTGCCACAGAGTTGTGAACCTGAGTCAAGACTGTTAGTTGTGTTTTGTTTTTTTTTCATTAATGTTTTGCCTTTTGTTCTCTGCTGGGTTCAACTAAATTCCTGGGGACTTGCAGTCGTTCCAGCTTTGGGGTGAGGGTGATTGGGTTACTACACTCTTTTATCTCCTGTGAGGTCTTTGTTGCACATAGTTTTGAAACTAACTGTCTAAGAACTCAATGATATGTCAAGGAAAATAAAGTGGAAAATGCTTGCAAACCCAATACTTGCTATTAATTTATTTATGGTCAGAAACCAGCCTCACATTTTTGTATATAAACACAAACATTTTCTAATATTACAACAGTGAATTTTTTAGGTTGACTATTTAATATACATTTAAAAATCCATATATGGTAGTGAAAATGAACATGTACATAGCACCTACTATGTGCCAGTGCATGTTATATTTACTTCGTAAATAATAATTTAATGGTTATGACTCTGTCACTAAAATCATTTATTTTTAAGCAAGGGATTCTGCTCACATAATTTAATTAATCAATTAATCAATTTATCTTTATTGTTGAAAGTGTTACAGATGTCCCCCTTTTTCCCCATTACTCCACCCTGCTCCTTTCCCCTTCTCAGGCCTTCCTGGAACACTGCCTATCCATGGATTATTCATATAAGTTCATTGCTTAATCTCTTCCCACTCCCCACTCCTGTTCCTCAGAATTCAAGTCAATCCCAAGGATCATATAATTATTAAACTCTAGAGGCCTGATGCACAAAATTCATGCAAGAATAGGCCTTCCTTCCCCCAGCTGCTGGCACTGGCTTCCGTCTGGCACCCAGGACTCAGGCTGGTTTCCCTCAGGCTGCCTACAGGCACCCAGGACCCAGGCTTTGCTCTGGCCGCTGCCAGGTACCTGGGACCTGGGCTTCCATCTGGCCCTGGCTTTGTCCGGAATGATGCCCGGAATGACATCTGGTCTAATTAGCATATTACCCTTTAATCATTATAGATGTCTTGATATCTCCTTTCTCTATTATTGTATATTTTAACTTTTTATATAATACTATTTATCTCCTACTTTTGTGTGTCACAGGACTTTGCATACTTAGACTTAATTTGAACCAAACCCTAGGCTACTCCAAAACACATGCTTTTTTTCTGTTCTCTCTGCTTCTTTCATTGTTGTAAGAAAGAACAGCCTTTATTAAGAAAGCAGACAATCCTGTAAGTTTCTGTACTTTGATTTTAAAATGTCCCACTTTTTCTTGATCACTTTGTTTAAATGTTTAAATAGTGTCTTTTTAAACAAAGGTTTATAAAATGTCAATCATATTTATTTACCGATTTTAAACTATGTAGTCATCAATAGTTGCTAAAATAACAATTACATTTTTGAAATATATTATCCACATAAACCTCTGTGAACCCTTTTTGTTAATAAGCAGGGGAACAAATAAAGTCCCACTTCAGCAGTGTATTTTAGAATTCAAAAGAAGAGGTGGGAAAAGTAGAAAAAAAGATTCCTCAGCTAATATCCATTTTTCTCAATATGAACAATGGTGGCTTAAAATGTTCCCTTTTTTAAGGCATCGCAGCTGCAACTGTATTGCTCTCCTTGAGTTGAGTGTGCAGCTTGTGATGTGATATGATGCTCTATGTTATTTTTAAAAATTATTTCTTATTTTCAAGCAGCAAAGATTCAGGCATGAAAACAAAGACAAAATTGTTGGTTTTCAGGTCAAACAAGCTGCTATTATGTCTATGAAATATACTTCAGAAGGAAAAATCAGGGTAAGAACCACATCTGTTAAACTTGAGATAGGAGCAAACCAAGGCAAGGAGCGGCTCCCATAACCACCCCAGTCCTACCCCATGAAGCTCCTGGGTCACAGACAGAAGGTTTTGTACTGCAGGCAGGAAACTTCTTAAATAGATGTCAACTAGAACCTTACAGATCGAGACAGAAACACCATCTTAGCAGGATTTTTTTTTTCTAGTATAGATTTTGAACAAAAATGGGGGGAAATGAGTTCTATGAAGTCTGTTTTCTCAGGACTACCAATCCCTCTTTGTCTCTGCTGGTACTTTTACAAATTATTCTAAGGCTGAATCTCCAATAGCTTCCCCCTACCCTTGCTCCCCACTCTGGATTCTCCTTTTCTCCATGGAGGGCTGTCAGGATAAGTAACGGACTTCAACCTTCTCAAGTTTTAACTTGCAGGGATAAAGTCTTCATATCTTTCCCAGAACTGTTAAGCGAGGCATGTCCGGGCCCTAGTTAGCAAAGCATTCAGTTCATTTTTAGGAGCTGGCTGGAAAACAATTGACTACTCTTCTTATGTGTAGGAAACTTTAATAAGCTCCTGCTGAGAGACCTATTGTTTTTTCTGTAAGAATCCCTATAGGGTTAGGCCAATTATAAGTTAGTTCTACTCAGTAAAGAAACTCGGAGTCTCATTTTTCTTGTGGCAAGATAGTTTTTAGTGAATTTCAAAAAATGTTCTTGAATGGTTTTAAAATGTATTCTATTTTTAAGATGCTTTTACACGATGAAAACAAACACTGTATATACAGAAAAGATAACACTATTGGCATTTGAAAAAATAAAATGAAGTAAATAGAAGCATACATTTTTTTTAGGAGAGCCTCCTCAGTATGGGGCATGCAGGAGGCAGACAATCATTGATTCTCTTTCATCATTGATTTCTCTTTCTCTTTCTCTCCCTTCCTCCCTGAAATCAATAAAAATACATTTTTTAAAAATTTGATTAAACTAAAAAATCAACTTTCTGTAAGATTTTAGATTCTTCATTACGCAAGAAGACATTGACATCAAAGCTGTTGATTGTAAACAAGAATGCTCATATTAAAACATTAAATATCAGAATATTAAATATCATTAAAAATATTCAGAAAGAAAAATGTATTTTTAAAAGAATATTATTGGCTGAGAGAAGTAAAGAGAGAGATACAAAAAATGTGAAAAAAAAATATTAAACCCCATAACATTAAAAAATTAAATTTATTTTAAAGAGGAAAATTAAATAAATATAATAAAAGCAAAGCATGAATTGGGAGTAAAACAGAAAAACAAAAATTTTTATAATTGTGTAAATATAAAAGTAAACAAAACTGCATACAAATTACAGTTCCGTGATACTGTTTTAAATAAGGAAAAAGTAAAAATGCACAAAATTACAGGGAGGAAAGAAAGGTAAATATAACCCAACAGATTAATTTATATAATTAAATATGTTACTTAGGTTTTCTGAATTAAAAAGAAAATATCTGAATATTTTCATGGAATCTACTTGTTTCTGGGAAAATATAACTCAAGAAAAATCCAAAGTTTTAGGTGAGGGAGTAAATGAACTCAGAGGTATAAAGAGGAAGAGAGATTATCCTCCCATAGCTGGCACAAGACAAAGATGACCACCTTACCTGATTATTTCATACGAGAGGCCCAGCACATGAAATTGTGCGCGGGTAGGGTCCCTAGGCCTAGCCTGTGATCAGGGCCATCTTTCACCTGCTCGCTGCCACCCACCCAGTTCCCCATGGTTTCCTGTTCGCCATGCTGCTATCAGAGCCTGTGGGCTGGGGTGCGGGACCGAGAGGTGGTCAATGCACTTCATAGCGACTGGTCAAGCAGTCATTCTGGTCATTATGGTCACTGGCCTTTTATTATATAGGATTGCTCTTAATTGTTAATCAATTTATGGGACAAAAGTAAAAAATAAAATAAGCTATTCAAATTGAAATTCAGAGAAAAATGATCATTTCCATATGAAATATCTGATACCTGAAATTCCCAGTACGAATATATAAAAACTAATGTCAACACCATGTGCATTAGTTATTATATACAGGTCCTAATAAACATGCAGTATAAAAGTATTTAATATCACTTGAAATGTCAAACAAAAATAACAATAAAGTATACATGAATAATCCTAAGAAAAGAGATCTGTTTGCAGAAATTTTAAAACTCTGCTGAGAAATATTGAAGAAAATTTCAATAAAAATAATTATTCTTTACAAATGAGTTAATGTAAACATCCAGTGTCCTCTCTCTCCATTGACCTATAAATTATGGCAATCCAATAAGTATGGAAAAAAAATCATTGACAAAATGATCATAAAACAGAAAAATGGGGAAAATCAAGAAAATTTATGAAAAGCGTTAGAAGTATGTAACATTTTCAAGTATTGTAATTAAAATAAAATAATAAAAAATAGACTTATTCACACACAAAAATAAGATGAATATGCAGAAAGGAGACCAAACACTAGAAAAATTTAAAATATATTAAAGTATCATTTCAAATGACTAGGTAATGTGCTGATTTTTCAGTCACTCAGATAGGAACTATTGGTTTATAAGTTAGTGCCTGTACATGCAGAGCAAGGAGACTCTGAAGAAAGAGACAGGCCACTCTAGATTGGTAGGTAGCAGATTTAATAAGCAAGGAAACACATATGACATGTTTTGAATTACGTAAGACATAGTTCCATATTTGCCTGTTAAATGATTAAAAGTATGTATAGAGGACTTAACAGGGTTCAGTCACATAATTAGTCCAGATGGCCTCCGTAACACCTTACATTCTCAAGTCTGAATCCTTGAAAACAATTCCCGCTCTGGGAACTGCAGACAGAATGTACATTTCGAGGACAGGAGGAGGAGTGAGGTACCTCCCACTGCCCAGGTCCAGCTGGACGGTCAACTAGCGGCCACGTCCTCTCCATGACCTCTTCCAAACCGTAACAAGATGACTATCGGGGATGGAGGAGCAAATTTCCACCACATACAGCAAAATAAATTTACATGTGTTAAAATGAATATTTAAACATCAAAACATGAATTTGGAGAGTGTGGTACAATTTTAAAAGATGAGATTAGAGTTCTTTTGAAGCAATATATAACTCTCAGGTGCCAAAGGAAACAATAAGTATATTCACTAAATGTAAATATAAAGTTCTACACAGAACAAATATACACATTACACACATACATCACCAAAGTTAAAAGGAATAATAAACACACACACACACACACACAACCTACAAACAAATATCCACAGTGCACCTGGCAACAGGGTTCTAATATTTTTAACAGACTTCGAGAACTTTTGCAAATAAATTTTAAAAAAACATAACAAGTCAAAACTTTTGATGAGCATGTACGTTTGAACAACCTATAGAAGGTATCACAAGAGGCTGGAAGTCATACCTCAATATCCATTCCCTTCTTGCTTTTTAGCTAAAGCACAAAGTTGACTGGGTTATCAATTACATTTCCCAGCTTCTAGAAATCTAGAAAATAAATATTTGTAGGTCTTATGTGAAACACACAGAAAAGTATCATCACAGGGAGAAACTTATTCCTAGTCTTCTTTCTATTGGTCAGAATGCTGAGATGGTGATGTGTTTGTTGGGGGATCTGTAGCTGATGTATTAAATTAAGACTATGTAGATTACGACCTGCTGCATGAGGAGGCACAAGCTGTCCATATAGGTTGGCGGGTAGTTCTCTCAGGATCAGAGCTCCTACTTTGTGGAAGTGAAACCCCTGGGGTCGTTTTGATTGAAGGCACAGTTTCCATACATTTACCCCAAGGGGGTTGGGGGTTGTCAAATGAGCTGAGCGAAGGGCAGCCCTCTGTCCTAGGTCACTAGCAGGCAGGAGATTGTAGAGAATCAAGCATCTATTGCTTTGAAGGTGTTTGGGGCCACTAACTTTTTGCAGGCTCAACTTTGGTAATTTTATTTTATTTTATTTTTTTAAAATATGTTTTATTGATTTTTCACAGAGAGGAAGGGAGAGAGATAGAGTTAGAAACATCGATGAGAGAGAAACATCGATCAGCTGCCTCCTGCACATCTCCCACTGGGGATGTGCCCGCAACCCAGGTACATGCCGTTGACCGGAATCGAACCTGGGACCTTTCAGTCCGCAGGCCAACGCTCTAATCCACTGAGCCAAACCGGTTTTGACAACTTTGGTAATTTTAAAAAGTGCCCCAGGAAAAGCAAAGCAGGGACCTGTGGTGGGAATCTTAAACTCAGGTTGTGAACTAAATGTCCAGACTGGTTGTGAGCAGGGTTGTCATACTGTAAAACACCAAGCAGCAACTCCAAATAGCTGTTTTCGCATCACAGGGGAGTAGGAGCTGTCTTGTACCACACGGTAGGCGTTACAAGTTAGAGGTGTGAGGGCAAACTGGCAGACAGCTTCTGGAGACAGCATGTCTGGCCCAGCCTGCTTATGTTTCACTAGTCTAGGAGAGAAGAGCAAATTTCTATCTTATATCAGCCACTATCAAAATGTTAACGGCACTCTCATCACAACTAAGAAATGTAATAATGCAAAGTGGTGACTTGAATTTAAAGGGACTCATATATACTATTGGTAGCATGTTCTGCCTTAAATATTTGGTATCCTATATACATTTTTCTGGTTACTGAATGCGTTGAGCATCTGTTTACATGTTTGCTCACCATTTTTCTTTTTCTTCTGCCATATCTTTTTCCCTTCCTGTGCTTGTTTTTTGTTCCATATTGATTGATAGAAATTTCTACACATACTTTTATATATTCTAAGTACTAATGCTTTGGCAACTATGAAAATCTTTAGGTTTCTTTTTCACTTTTTTTTGACAGAAATAATTTTTAGCTTCGATATGGTTACATTCGTTATTCTCTTATTATATAGTTAGCAGAGTGTGTGTCTAGTTTAAGAAATTCTCTCACATTCTAAAGAAGACTATATATTCTAGCATGTTCCCAGTTGGTACTGATGCTCTAGATCAGGCACCACACTTTGAAACTTAATAGTGCTACCCTGAGGTTGGAAACCAATTTAATTTACTTTTCATAAGCATTACTAATTGTTTCAGCAGAGCCCATTATCCCCTCAGTGACCTGTAATACCAAATATGTCATAGGTAATAAGTGTACACATTTACCTTGATCAGTTTGTTCCTGTTCGAAGACACGTTGCTTTATTTGAATAACAGAGTAGCAAGTAACCTAACATACTCTTCAAGAGGGTTTTGGTTATTTTTGACTCTTAACTCTTTTGTATACATTTTCATCCTCAATGTGCCAATTTCACAGAGAATAATTCTATGGGATTTAGTATTATTTAGGAACTGCACTAAATAATAAAATAATGTGCTAAAATTTGGTGAAATTGTGTTATTTAGTTTCCTTATCCTTGCCCTTTACACAACATGCAGTTTGATTATGTCTTTCAATGTTTTTTACAATTCTATGAAGACAGGTCATAAACATCTTAAAAATTTTTAATTTGTCACCATTTTTCTATTTATAATTTATAAGTAGGCAGAAGCTATAGCCATGCTTCTTTTTTTAAATTTTAATTTTGAAATAGATATCTACTCAGAGGAAGATGTAAAAATAATTTAGAGCAGTACTGCATACACTTAATTCCCTCTAATGGTAATATCTTATGTAATCAGAGCTTATCAAATTCAGGAAATAAGTCTTGCTATATTCCACAGAATTTATTTGGATTTCAAAAATTTACATACACTGGTCTTTGTGTGTTCATACTTAATGAATTTGTATCATATGTGCAGATTTGTATAACAACCACATTCAAAATAAAAATCGTCTCATCAGAATTTTTTGTGCAACCTCTTAAGAAGAATATCTATCCCCCTCCCAATTCTGTCCATAGCACCTATCAACCACTCTTCTATTTTCTGTCTCTATAATTTTGTCTTTTCAAGAATATTATATGAACAGAATCAGAGTGTACATGCTTTTTAGATTGATGTTTTTTACCCAGTATAATTTCATGGAAATGCATCTATTTATTCTTTTATATTATATTTTATTTTATTTATTTTATTTTATTTTATTTTATTGATTTCAGAGAGGAAGGGAGAGGGAGAGAAAGAAATATCAATGATGAGAGAGTATCATTGATGGCTGCCTCCAGACAATTCATTTTACTGCATGTACTGTATACTTCTTCTTAAAAATATTTTTTTAGTGATTTCAGAGAGAAAGGGAGAGGGAGGGAGAGATAGAAACATTCATGATGAGAGATAATCATTGATTGACTGCCTCTTGCATGTCCCCTACTGGGGATAGTGCTCACAACCCAGGCATGTGCCCTGAATGGGAATCGAACCATGACTTCCTGGTTCATAGGTCAATGCTCAACCACTGAGCTATGCTGGTCAGGCAGAAATGCATCTATTCTGATGTATCTATGGAGTTTATGAATGTATTTCATTTAGAGTTTTAATGGTTTTTTAAGCATTACATTATCATTACATATATATCATGCTGACCTCATGCTAATATGAGTTTAGGACACCTAGCAGGGTATAATGTGAAATGTGAACCAAGACAGGTCAGGTATATGAAATAAACCATAAACTGCCTTGAAGACCATCTTTAAGTCACACATTTTTCAATTTGTAGGAAATATGGAACAAAGGATTCCTTTGTCATCTGGAAATGTCTTTGCATTAAATTCTCTATCAAGGGCTGCCCATCTGAAGCTGAATTATATGTGTACTAGAAGCCCGGTGCATGAATTCATGCACCAGTGGGGTCCCTCTGCCTGGCCTGTGGGATCAGCCAAAACTGGCTCTCAGACATCCCCTGAGGGGTCCCGGATTGTGAGAGGGTGCAGGCCAGACCAAGGGACCCCACTGGTGCATAATCAGGACTGGGGAGAGATGTGGGAGGTTGGCCAGCCAGGGAGGGACCATGAGAAGGCTCCTGGGTGTGTCTGGCCCATCTAGCTCAGTCCTCATCAGCCAGACCCCAGCAGCAAGAAAACCTACCAATTGGAGCTTCTGCCCCGTGGTGGTCAGTGCACATCATATCAAGCAGTTGAGCAGCTTTAGCATATCATTAACATATTACACTTTGATTGGTTGAATAGCCAACAGGTCAACCGGACACTTAGCATAGTAGGCTTGTATTATACACGATTCTCTTTCCACATTTGCTTAGAGTTAAATTTCAATAATTTCTAATAAAATCAAGAGAAATTTTAGTACTTCTCTTTTGGGAACTTGACAGGTTCATATATCAAGTAGGTTGCTAAAACTGCTAAGCAATTCCTTTGACTTTTAATTGATTCACTTTTTTTTCCTGCTCCACAATAACCTTCCAGATCTTCTCTAGTATACTCAAAAGATATTCTGCTTCCCTTCTCTCTTTCATTTGGCTGACTACATTGTCTATTTTACTGTGAAGACTGATTTTATCTGACAGACTATTTCTTTTCCTATTTTCTTCTCTTTTAAATTTTTCTGAATTCTCTCCAATTATTTTGTATTTTCTTCCGAGTAATCATTGTTGGTAAGCTCTCTATCCAATTTTAATTGTCAACTCTGAATAACATCTTTTTGGTAATTTATTCATTGATTTGCCTGTTCTTCAATCTAGGAGAAAAATCTCAAATTTTTACTTCCCAAACATAGTTTTGAGAATATGACTCTTTTCTTGATTACCATGACAAATTAAAGTTAAGTGGTGACAAGGAAGTCAAATACAGTTGACTGTGCTAAAGTACATAAATATTTTAGTAGTGCCCTCCTCTTTCTAGAGGTCTACTCCTTTGCCTTCTTAATACTAGCATGCAACTGTGTATTAGACCAATTGCAGATTTCATAGGCTTTAGAATTAGGTGGAATCTTGCATCATGTGTTAACTGGACAATCCATCCTATTTCTTTGAGTTACATTAACTTATAAAGTTGTTGTGAGGTGGAAACCAAATGTGAATATATTAGTGATTCTCATAAGTTCATCTCTCAATCCTCCTATCTTTCATTGAATCTCTAATTGTCTATAATAATAAAAGCATAATATGCTAATTAGACCAGACAGACGAATGACCTTCCTGACGTCCTTCCAGATGAAGCCACAGCGGCGGCGGGGGCCAAGGCAGAGGTGGTTAGGGGTGATCAGGCAGGCAGGCAGGTGAGCAGTTAGGAGACAGCAGTCCCAGATTGCAAGAGGGTGTGGGCCGGCTGAGGGACCCCCCAACCCCATGCATGAATTTCATGCACCGGGCCTCTAGTATGTATATAACTATTTGTATAACCCCACTTATAACAATGAGAATATATTGAAAGCCTGGGAACTTCTTCTAGATCATCATCTTTTTGTGCCCCAAATAGTTGGCTGCTTAATCAACTGATGCCTTTTTTATTATATTATACTAGAGGCCTAGTGCACAAATTCATGCATGGGTGGGGTACCTAGGCCTGGCCGGCGATCAGGGCTGATCAAGGCCAGGCCGATCAGGACCTGCCGGCCAGAGGGAGAAACAGGAGGAAGAACCATAGGCCAATCAGGGCCTGCTGGCTGGGGAGAGGGAGAGGGAATGGGAAGTTGGCTGCTGTCCCTGAGGAGGGAGCCAGCCCTCGGTCCCCCTGGGAAAGGGACCACATCCGCCACCATTCACCTCTGGTTTCGCATCCCAACCCAGGGCTCGAAGGCCCCAGTGGCATTGGGAAAGGAGGTGATGGTTGCCAGGCTGGGTGTGGAAGGAACAGATACCGGACGCTGATGCCGCCGGCTGGCATTGGGAGGTTGGCTGTGGGAGCACACTGACCACCAGAGGCCAGCTTCTTCATTAAGTGTCTGCCCCCTGGTGGCACTGTGCATCATACTGACTGGTTGATCGGTCATTCCGGTCGTTCCAGTTGTTCTGTCATAACAGTAGTTTAGACTTTTAAAGCCTAAACTACTGTTATGACCGAACAACTGGAACTGATCTATATCTATATCTAGTGCACAAATTCATGCATGGGTGGGGTACCTAGGCCTGGCCGGCGATCAGGGCTGATCTATATATATATAGATTCTCAATTTCCTTCCTTATTTGATTGGAAATCTGTGAAAGTATGGTTATCGTTAATGCATTTTAATTTTAATAATAAAAACATTGATGGTAATTATATTGATTGAAAATTGAACCTCATAGCACATCAGAACACAGCTTCAAAGGAGTTTCTGCCTTCAAACAAAACAAAGCAAATATGATTAATTATGTCAAGTACCAGATAATCTGAACAACATTACTTAGTATCTACTCATATATTAAGCCAAGGAATTGTGGAACATAGCAAAATTGACTTAACTTGATTGTATTCATAAAAATGGATAAAATTAAATCTTCAATTTTAAGGATCAGAATCAAGACCTTAATTCATGCATAAGGCAGAGTTAGAGAATTAATTTTGTTTAAATAACTTTAATGAAAGCTTCCTTTAAGTCAATTCACTGAAGTGAATCCTTGCAAATAAGCAATACGTGTTTTTCTTTGCTGTTATTTTTAATATATTTCAAGATGATAGAAAACATTTTTGGTATAAAGAGTAAGAGGAACATATTGGGTGTAAGGATAAAGAAATTTTCTCTAGGTGTAGCAAGTTAATGTGTTTTGTTTTGTTTTTAGATTTTCTACTTTATAAAGACTAAATTTGTGCTACCTATATGTTGACCAAGTGACTACTTTTTTTCTATATAGTTTCTTCACCTATAATAAGTCCTTATGTAATCTACCAGAGGCCCAGTGCATGGATTTGTGAACATTGAAAGGAAATTAATTAGAAGGTGGCTCCAAGAAGGGAGCCAGCCTTGGCCCCCCTGGGAAAGGGGCTGTGTTCTCTGCCACCCACCTCCAGTTCCCCATCCCAGCACGGGGCATGGACCCAATCAGGCGATCAGGGCTTGCCAGCCAGGAGGAAGGACCGCAGGAGGTTGGCCATCCAGGGGAGGTTGGCTGTTGGGAGTGCACTGACCACCAGGGGCCAGCTCCCACATTGAGCCTCTGCTCCCTGGTGATCAGTGCATGTCATAGCAACCAGTCATTCTGGTTGTTCCAGTCATTCCAGTCGCTTAGGCTTATATATATATAGATGGCTCTGAATGAACACAAGGATTTTCACATTTTAATTTAATATGATGTTGGAATCCAAGTGAAAAGGAATAAGGAGATGAATACAGAAATCATGAATGGGTCTTATAATTTGGTGTATGAATTGAGTTCTAGATTTAGAGATTGTTACATGTGAAAAGATACTTACAAAACTGCTAGTGTCATCTCCTCATTTTCTAAGTCAGGAAACTGAGACCAGCAAGGTATTCCATAACTTATCAAATGCCATGCATTCAGTAAAAAAAAAAAAAAATAGAATTCGAAATGATGTCACCTGGCTTACCCATGTTACTTCAATATATTATGACACAAAACAATGCTCCTAACCGATAACCAAGAAAGTACAGTTTGTTTTGCTTTTGACAAAATGCTTGGAAGGAGCTGTGTTTTCAAATCCATGAGTCAATACTCTTTTAGTGGGTTCATTTTTTTCATCTCTTTACATTCTTTCTTAAACCTGATGAAGAATTTCACAGCACTATAAAAGTTTGATTATTATAGATCAATCAAACCATATAATTTCTCCTGAAATTACAGTCTTATAAAAGAATGTGTTACCCAAAGCTGGCCAATGAAATGTGAGGGAAAGTCTGCTACAGTGTGTTTGGGAGAAATTTTTCTTGCTCTTAGCAAGTCTAGTCTGTGAAGATATGCAAGGGTGGGCAAAAGTAGGTTAACAGTTGTTCACATAGAAAAGAATATAATTATTAAAATATAATAATACAAAAATAAACTTCAGTATACTCACAATTGTAAACCTATTTTTGCTCACTCTGTACTTGTTGTTCCTGCAGAAATCATGTAACTTTGAGGAAAACTAAATAACATATGAGTATGGTGGAAAAGAAATATTAATTTTGCTTCCTTAACCTGACTCATGGCTTTCACCACATTATGGGACATGGCTAAGAAAACACAAATTTTAACTCTGTGTTCTCTAAATTGCATGAAAATTTACAGTATCTATGGCTATAGTACTTGACTTTTAAATTTTCTTTTGGAAGTCTACTATAACTTTTGTTTTGTTTTGTTAATTTCTGAGCTGTTGTAATCTAATCCAAAAGACTAGATTGTATACAGTCTTCCAGTACAACATTCAGTAGCCACCCACTGAATTTAAATATCAGACATTTATTAAATAATGATAGATAGAATAGAAGGGCATGAGGAGATTAAAGTTCAGCTAAACTGGTATCAGGGATAGTCAAATGTAAATGTGAATAATAATACATTTCCCCAGCACTCACATTAACACCTTTGCTTCCTCACCCACGTATATTTGTTTTCACTTTCCACTGTGAGTTAATAAGCATGTCCACCCATTTCCAAGTCAGCTTTCCCTTTTTTCCTCCTTTATCTCTATGAAGATACTAAAATTCTGTCAGTGTTCAGTATGAAAGGTACCAAAAGTAAAGATCTGTGTTGTAATTTATTTTTTTCTGTTGCTCACATTTAAATTATTATATTTGGATAAATAGGCCCCACGCTTTATATGACAATGTTTACCTTCATAATCATATGTGCTTTAAAACCACTTAATAACAAGATACCTAAGTTTTAAATGAAAGCAAAATAATAGGGTTATATTTACCATACTTTTAGAAACCAGAGCAAAAGTGTGTTGCACAGTTTCTATAGCTAAGCACTATAGGTGCAGTGAAACCTTTTCCACATTTTGTATTTAACTCTTGTGTTCTCCAGTTTCAGACATAATGAATATCATGCTCTCTTTTCTTTTTGTTTAATTTTGAATGTGTGGCATCTCACAGCTTGTCTCATCACAAAGCCAAATTAACAATCCTGAAAGAAGTTAGTACATAAAGCCATGAATAGGCATTTATTAAAAGAGGATAATAAGGCTTGCTCTCCAAAGCATCTCATCAAAATACTTGTTTCAAATTAGTATGTTTGTTTAGTAAAGTGATGTTTCCCTTCGATACTTATTTTTCCTCCTTAGGAATGACTTTCAGTGTGTCCTATTGCAGGGTGAGTATACTGGTAGCATTCCATTCCATCATCTTAAAATGCAAATAAATAAATAAATCAATATGGATAAGGTAGAATTTACTAACAATTATAAAATAGCATGACCCCAGAGAAGATTAAAGGTAGTGCTTTAAAACTGTAAATACATTTTTGGCATTTCTTTTTCTAAATTTTCAAAAACCCTCCTGTCAGTTACATTTTGAAAATCATTGTGAGGCATCAGAGAGATGATACAGTAAGAAATGAGACTTCAACTTGGTCACTTACAAGCTGTGTGACTAGAATTCAGTCACTTAAAATCCCAGGGTCCCAATTTTATGTTGGGAAAATAAAAGAATAATAACTTTTGAGTCTCCTTAAAATTCTTTAATTTCCTCATATTGCTTTTCTAATCATTAATGATTTCTAATAAAATATTTTTAGCCACATATGTATATGCTTACACATTGTGTGTATGTGTGTGTGTGTATGTATGTATATATCCTGCTCTCAATACCATTATAAGCCATCCTACTAATTAAATTAAGATTTAAGATTCCTTTGCAGCTCTTTATTTTTTTCTCATTTACATCCCACTAAGAAAATACAGAGTACTATGTCCAAATGTTACTTGACTCGATTTAATTTTTTTTTCTGTGGTCTATTGCCAATTTATATTTTGATTATGTAAAATAGCTTTAATTTTCCTTCACCAATTTGAAGTGCAGTGTCGTTAGTTAATAGTGTTGGGGAAGAGCTAGTTTGCTTCCATTGTAGTGTTTTTCAGGTCCCGTAATTTCCACGGCATGCTTCCTTCTTTGTCTTCAGAATCACATCTATGATGGATGCCTTTTGCTTCCAAGGGGATGTCTTTTTGCCAAGACACTGTATCCCTCCAATATTGCTTCCTGTTGCTCTGACTTTCAAAGTCCATTTCTTTAAAAAATACAGTGTACTGTTTCACTGGATTACAAACTTCTCAGCATTGTTCACTCATGGTGGGATGTTCTATATCTGGAGATATTTTCGTCTGTCTGATCACCATTCGGTTCTTTCTGTAATTATTCCTATAGATTCATGTATTCACTGAGCATATTTCCTGCCAAGCATGTTCTAGGAATTAGGAATGCTGAAGTGAATAAAATAGATGAAAATATCTTCCCTTAGGGGAGGTTACGTTACATTTTGGATATTAACAGGTACAAATGTATACAAAAAGTCTGTAACTAATTAAAGCATTCTCCCTTCTCCCAAAAATAGAATGGTTGAGGGATTTTTGTTTTGTTTGCTTATTGTCTTCGAATGCTTTAAAAGCATTACATTTTCTGTCCTATGTAGTGAAAACAGACAGAACACAGGTAAAATAGTATTTGTCTAAAATATATTTTAGGTTAATAAATATTCCATTTTTATTATAACACATAATTCTAAGGCATAGCTCTTATGCAGAAATAGCTAAGTTTGATAGTCTAGCTTTACACATTGAATATATTCTTAGAAAATCATTGTATTATTTATGCTCCCATTTCATATATTATATGAAATTCATAAGAATGATAACTTGTAAAATCAGTAATGTCAGATATTTTTAAATAAAAATATATGATTTTTTGAGAAAAGTGCTAATTACCTTTCAAGATCCTTTTAGTAGTGTCTCTAAACTCATTTTACCCGTAAGAGATATAAGAATTAGAAATTTGCTGAGTCTCAAGAAATATGCTCTGTTTATCTGGGGAGACACAAGTAGAATAAAAAGAATTGTGTAATGAACAATTTCAGAATTTATTCAGTTACCAAGTAGTAAGAGCATCTGGAGTGAGTGACTGCTCCACTCCACCTTCAGAGGCAATGCCGCCCAGAAAGGGCACCTGACCCTGTGCTCCTTCATCTGTCCACATACAGGCAAGACTGTCTCCCATCTCCCCTGGATGTGCTTCACAAGGGCGCTAGATAATTTCTCCAAATACCCTTTGGGCATGTCACCATTCTGTTGACATACCATGTATTCCTATGACATGTACAACCTTCTTCCTTTCTAATGTCCATTCTTGCTCCTTACTCAGTCCTGTGAAAACTTTCCCTCTTCCCAGACAGTGATGTTCATATGCCCTTAGATCCCGCCCTAGAGCTTTGATAGTCCTAATCACCATGGTTCCTGACTTAATTCATAAGCTTTCTTCAGAGTCTCACTCAAGGGACATTTAACTTTGTGTATGTTTGTGTACAATGTGTTGACTTGATGCATGTATATATTGCAGTATGATTACCACCATAGCTTTAGCTAACACTGCCATCACCTCACATAATTATTATGTCTTTTGGGGTGAGAACATTTAAGATCTAGCCTTTTAGCAACTTTGAACTTTTTAACCAAATGTTGTTGACTACAGTCACTATGCTCTGCTTTAGATCTCAGGATTTATTCATCTTTTAAAGGGAAATGTGTACCCTTTGACATCAGTTTTTTGAAAAAAAATGTAACAATATTTCAATGATTTTATTTATTGCTTTTATCTCTGGTACTGGACATTTTATGATTTCACATAAATAGTAGATAAAGAAAGTATAGTTGAACTGAGCTATAGATTTTTCAATTAAAACAATCAGTTTACCCCTGAGCTATCTGATGAGTCAAGCCCTGGGGGTTGCAGGAGGAGAACCAAATGTCACATCTTTCAGGATATGACATGGTCAGAGAACTGACCCTTTTTGGCCTTAAATAAATGCATTTAGCATAGCCACTGCTCAATAAGAAGGTCAGTCGGCCCCAGCTATCATTTTGCATTAAGGACATTATGCTCATTTCCTAAGAGTTATATTTCTCATTCCATAAAAGAAAATCAATAATATCAATGAATAAAGTCTTTATTATAATAAGTAAAATTGTAAACCAAATGGTGTACATACCTCAGTATTCGCTGTGCTAATATTTGCATGTACTGTCCTTGGCAATACATTCTGTGTATATCCAAAGAGTACTTATTTTTAATCTTTCAAAAAGAAATTGTGAAATACAAGCAGCTGCAGTCTAAAAAGAATTAGCCCTTTAGGTAATACAATTATTTCTCAACATTGGGTCTATCTTATCTGTCATAAAGATTCATCATCGCCAGCTGGTGTGGCTCTGTGGTTGAGTATCAACCTATGAACCAGGAGGTCACCAGTTCAATTCCTGATCAGGACACATGCCGGGGGTTCCAGGCTCAAGTCCCAGTAGGGAGTGTGTAAGAGGTAGCCCATCATGTCTCTCTCTCATGGATGTTTCTAGCTCTCTATCCCCTTCCCTTCCTCTCTTTCTAAAAATCAATAAAGACATACAAAAAAGGAAAAAAAAAGATTCGTGGAATTTATCATTTTTATTTTCCTTAGATAAATAACAAATAATTACAATATTTTTTCATCCAAAAAGTCAGTGATTTTTTGTTTATTTGGATCGTTTTTCAAGATGTCATTTTGAGACATAATCTCATCACATTGCCTGGTGTTACTGAATAAGTTAGCAGTGTGATATCTTTTTCTAACCAAACTCTGGCTCCCTGCTGAATGATATATTTCTGTGTTTATTTTAGAAAGCTTACATGAGTTCTTCTATACTATCTGGGAACGGTTACTTTGATATTTATTTAAATTATTCTAAAGTGTGCTTTCCTGTCTTGTCATTTACTTGTTTTAAATTATTGACATGTGTGGATTGAATCAAATCATTGCTGCTCAAAATAAAATAAAAATAATTCACCTACTACAAACCCTGAAGGTAATTAGAACAATTAATTAAATAAATGAGTAGAGGTATCTATTTCACATTTGATATTATGTAACTGGTTTTATCACTAAATTTTCCATAAGATATAAGTATAAGCTTATACCTGGATTCAGATGAATCCTCTTCTTTTAAGGTTCAGATACCTAATTAGGCATCCATTCAATTATACTTATAATGGCAATTTATATATATTTACTCTAGAAATAGATGAAAATGTATGTTTGAAATGTATTCCTCTATAGATGAAACAAGGTAAGAGACCTGTGCTCAAAGTATTTAAATTACTTCATGTTTGATACAGAAGTAGCAGGGCAGAGTTTTGGAAATAAAAAGGGCAGGGTTCTCCTGTATTTTTACTGAAAACAAATAGCAAAATGATAAATTTAAATCCAATCATATTTCAATATTATCAAATCTATTTGTTATAAACATTGTAGTGAAATGACAAGTTGAAAAACTGGAAAACTGCTGGGGTCCAGCCCCAGCAGGTCCAGGGGTCCCCAAAGGTGTGGATGGAGTCAGCGAAGAAGGAATGACACGGAGACAGCGTTCAGTTGATCAGCAGCCTTGCCAGGATCTCTAGCCACAATCTCCAGCCAAGTACTGTGTCCATGTTCTCTTGCTAGGTTCTCCAGCCAGGTTCTCCAGGTTCTCCAGCCAGGTTCTGTAGCCATGCTCTCACACTAGGTTCTCCAGCCCG
>NW_006285802.1:84253-85999 GCF_000327345.1 Myotis davidii
GAGAGGTGACTTGGTTAAAACACAGCGCCAAGAAGGTGAGCAAACATATTAAGAACAGTATGCCATATATGCCAGGTCCCTTGAAACAGCAAGGATGGACCGGCTCCCTGCAGAAAACAAGACCAAAGCAAGTTCCAGCTGTATGTACAAAATAAAATGGCTTGTACATCACCATTTGTACTGGAAGTTATATTTAAATAGCACTTCAGATCTTTGAAAAATTGTACTAATATTTCTCCTCATCATTCTGCTACATTTTTTAAACTCTTCCATTCATTTTTTTAAAAATCTTCACCCAAAGATAATTCTCTCTTGATTTTCAGAAAGAGTAAAGGGTGGAGAAGAGAAAGAAACACCGATGTGTGTCCATATCAATTGGTTGCCTCCCGCATGCACCTGACCTCAGGAGGGGTAACAAAGCTGCAACCCTTTGGTGCACAGGTTTGATTCTGGTCAAGGGCATGTACCTAGGGGGTGTGCAAGAGGCAGCTGATTGATACTTCTCTCTCATTGGTGTTTCTAACTCTCTATCCCTCTCCCTCCCTCTCTGTAAAAAATTAATAAAATATATATATTTTTAAAAAAATCAGTTAGGTAAAGGATCATTGATGTGTTGAAACTTCATTAGAATTTGAGATACTCTCTTATATATCCCTTAGATTTTGGACTTTTTTGTAAATTCCAGTATCTGCATATGAGGCTACTTATTCCAACTCAGAGAGACAGTTACAACTACATTCAATTAAAGGTAAAAACTCAGGTGTAATGCCCAGCAGGTGTGGCTCAGTGGTTGAGTGTCCACTCTGAACCAGGAGATTATGGTTCAATTCCAGATAAGAGCTCATGCCCAGGTTGCAGGCTCGATCCCCAGTGTAGGGTGTGCAGGAGGCAGCCGATTAATGATTCTCTCTCATCATTGATGTTTATTGAAATCAATAAAAAATATATTAAAAATTAAAACCTCAGGTGTAATGAAAAAATATAGCATCATCTTTTTATCTTGACATCATAGATTATCAGGCATAAAAGAAAAATATAAACCTCTATGCATGTACATATTTAATTTATCTTAATATTACACCACCTGATAAACACAAAGATTTTTAATGAAAATGTTCACATCTTATTGCAGTCATTTTTTTTAAATGCTATGGTTAAACATACTAGAAATAAATTATTTTGTAGCTCATCATCTTCTTGTTCTTTTGTTTCAGTATAATATTCATTTAGTCATTCATTTATTTACTAGTAGCCCTGCGCACTGCGCACAAATCTGTGCGCGAGTGTCTCTCTGCCTCTTGCATCAGCTGGCCACTGCCCACCCTGGTAGCTCTCTGCTGCTCGTGGCTTGCTGCCCTGCCCTCCTGTAGCTCTCCACCACTTGTAGATTGGCCGTGATGTTATGGTGTAATGGATAATTAGCATATTCTTCTCTTATTATATAGGATATCTAAAATATCCTCCAATTCCAGCCAAAGATTCAAACTTTTAAGAAAAATGGAACATTTATATGAGGTATGCATGAGCTACAGTGCAGAGGTACTGTAGTTCGAATTGAAGGTTTGCTAAAATAATGGGCAAACTAAAGTGCCAAAGCGAAGGACAAAACTGTAGGTTCTAACACTTTAAACAACTTTTCTTGTGGGCTGCCTCCTGGAGGAGCTTGGCCCTTTTAGTCCTCCCAGACAAAAACCAGGGTAAAATAACTGCTTTTCATTTGAGTTCTTTAAGAAATTAAAATATCCT
>NW_006285802.1:87370-95356 GCF_000327345.1 Myotis davidii
ATTTTATTTTATGATAATATTACTTTATATTGGTGTGATGCTGTAGTATGCAAAGGGCTTTTACATTCATCCCCTCATTTTAATTACAAAAGGAATATATTTTTTTTAAAGTCAGCAGTCTTGGAAACGATTCCCTTTTATATAGTGGCCTTTCTTATCTATTCTTGTTTATATCTTTCTAATGTGGGTGCTGTTCTTCTCACATCCTTCCTCCGGGATAGATACACTCCATTCCCCAGCGCTGAGCGTTTAGTGCTGACAACTCACAAGGAAAAGCAGTCTGCAAGGGGAGCTGCCTCCCTCACATTAAATTCCCTCCTGGGGGCCATTGGAATACACTTAAAGATCCATTTAGGATTAAAGATTCCAGCCCCGTTTTCTCAATAGGGGAAATTCTGAAGTCACATCTCGATTTCAATGATTTCTATAGGATGATCTGAGTCTTCTTAGCAAGGGTACCTTGCCTCACACATTTCTGTCTTTCTGTCCTGCTGCCCTCAATCCTGAGGAAGAGAAAACTCCCAGAAACCCTCTGCCTTCCTGCTTCCTAGTCTGTTCCTAGTCTGTTCCTGCTTCCTAGTCTGTTCCTAGTCTGTTCCTGCTTCCTAGTCTGTTCCTAGTCTGTTCCTGCTTCCTAGTCTGTTCCTAGTCTGTTCCTGCTTCCTAGTCTGTTCCTAGTCTGTTCCTGCTCCTTAGTCTGCTCTTTAGGAACATCCTCCCACACAATAGTGATTCAGGCAGCAAATCTGATTATCCAGTTTGTGCAAAAACTCAAGTGGCTTCATTTAAGAATAAATAAACCTCTGGATAGTAATAAATCCTTCAGATGACATTAGTTGAAAGAAAATGTGTGGATGTTAGGTATCTAGATCTGCCCAAGCAACTTGTGGGTGGATATATGTGAAGTAGAACAAGTTGTCAAGATCCTTCTAGTACATTTGAATTCTAAAACAATGAACAGCCTCCAAATAACCATGTAGTGACAATATTTGTCAAGTTGTCATTAGCCAGGGCTTGTCATTGGCCACCCCATACAGGCACAAGGTGCATGAATGGAATAGACATATTATCAGAGCTAGGAGCTAATTATGACTCAAAAGCATAACCACCCACTCATGCAAGCTCATCTAGCTAATGCTGCTCTAAATACCAAAATTTCAAGGAACAAAGACTAGTAGTACCTTTAATATGAAACTATTTTCAAGGAGAATTTCCAGTTACTCAGTGAAAATTTGTTTATGTTGGACATTCCCAGGCTGGGAGGGGAGCTGACATGTCATTATCATAACATGGGTTTGACCATCCTGTGTACAAGGTCTTGTTCCCCACTACTATCTAAGGACATTTGAACCACTGAACTGGTGATCCTGCCAAACCATCCTTTAGATCAAAAGAGTCACTTCACAGCACAGGAAATGTGACGATAGGGATATAGCCATGGGATTCATAAGTCTTAGTATATACTTCTGCCAGAGATCAACAGGCAAGGAAAGAAGCCACATGGTGCAGAGAGTAATGACCCTGAAAATCAGAGGGAGCTAGGCTGGCTGTTATTTATCAACCTCGGGCTCTTAATTTTTAAAATTGTCCTGTATCTACAATTCACAAGAGATATGTGTTACCTCATGTTGCTCATCCCCACATGTTTCTCACGGGAGTGGATTTCTTGAGCTATCCCAAGAAAAAGAACTTTCTGAAACTGGCGGGAGAGAAGGAGTGACTTTTATTTGTGTGGAATTATACCTCTGAGTTTCCAAGGTCCCATTTCCCTCAGTTGTCATCGAAGATGTGCAGCTGGGGCTTCAGCAGAGCTAAAATCAGAGGCAGTGTCCAGAGTTTCCTTCCATGTTAGAGCCGGGTCCAGTTCAGCATGAGGACCAGCTGAGCTTATGTTTCGCACTGTATTACATTACTCCATTGCGTGTGGGGCCAAATGGTCATGGGCCACATGGGAAAATGGAAGAGAGCCAAGAACAACAAACAAGAGAGTGCAATCCTTTGTTTAGGGCAGTGGTCGGCAAACTCATTAGTCAACAGGGCCAAATATCAACAGTACAACGATTGAAATTTCTTTTGAGAGCCAAATTTTTTAAACTATATAGGTAGGTACATTGTTATTAACTTAATTAGGGTATTCCTAAGGCTTAAGAAGAGCCACACTCAAGGGGCCAAAGAGCCACATGTGGCTCGCAAGCCGCAGTTTGCCGACCATGGGTTTAGGGGATTATGTATTCCCAAATGTTCACAGATTTGAATTAGCTCCATCCATTGAGGCCAATCCATGGCTCCCAGGCTTGACTGACAGACAAATACCTCCCCTAGTCACCCCAACTTCACTGCACATGTGTCCATCTCTCCTTTGTTGGACCCAGTGATCCTGCAAGACATGGGCAGGTGGTTTCCTAGGGAGTGTAAAGTTGCAGCTTCCTGGTGAGGTTGTCCAAATGGCATGCCTGTGATGTCTGGCCTCTCCCTTTGCACCTTTCCTATTACATATTAATAACTAGTTAATTACAAGGGTTTCAAATTCTGTTGAAATTTTAGTGAATTGCATTGAATCCATGATTCTGTTTAAGATAATTGAACTCTTTAAAATGTCTTCACCCCATTAATATACTGCCTCATTCATTTATAGAATTTATCTAACATACATTTTTCTCTGTAGACATCTAATTCATTTTTTATTAGATTCATTTCTAATCTTTTGATACACTTGTAAGTGAGATCTTTCTTTAAAAGTTTTTTTATTGTCCAAATAGCATTTCTGGCTTATAGAAATAAGCTTGATTTTTATATAAAGTTAAGCATGAGATTATTTTAAACTCACTTTTAATTCTAAATATTCTGTAAATTATAAAAGTATTTGGACTTCTGTGTAAACAGTTTGCCTGTGTGAAAAATAGCAGTCATGTTTTTAAAATCTAATTCTTAAATATATTCTTCTTTTTCAGTTTTCTTTCTCTGCTTAAAAACACTATTAGTATTTTGAATTGGAATGGAGATAGTGGGTAGAATTCTCCCTCAAATGGTGGAATTTAATTCCACTCTTAAGGAATCAAAGTACGCATGGGAGGTAGTATCCATTCGTACATGGACAATAAGCCATAAAAGGTTGACAGCTTTCTACATCTCTAGTCATTGTGGCCTTGAAAACAATGGTGATGGAAAAATTCTCCTGATCAGCAGAGCTTCAGGTGGCACACTTACTTTTATACTTTGTGAACTTTTCTACAGACTCCTTTTCCTTGGAGATTGGCCTTGCCTGATGGTTAAGAATGAAATGAAATTTTAAATATTGGGATATTAAAAACAGGGAGTTCTTGAGTAGAGACATGTGGATAATATTTATCACATTTTATCATCCAGCAGAGAGAATTTAACATAGCATGGGTACTAAACTACTAAGCAGGAAAATAGTAGAGCAGGTGTATATCAGCCATCGCTTGTCAATGGCAACACCAGTAGTGGCATGATGAGTTCACACACAACGTGGTTTTAATGGTAGAGATGGAGGCTAAGTAGAAAGATATTTGCATGAGCATTCTGGCTACTGACTACCACATGTCTATAAATTTTGAATACGACTTCCCTTTCTTATATATAGACCATTAGCCCATACCAACATCTGAGTGCTACTAGTACAGAATTCCACATAATTCCACCTAAGACCAGGATGCATGCCAACATGGCCATGGTACCCAGAAGTATCTATCCTAAAAGCATTACAATGGCCTGTTGACAGCATAGATGAAGTATCAATTTGAAGGTAGACAAGGGTGGAATGTCATTCTGCTGGATGCAGAATACACATTGAATCAAAGACTTGTTTCCCCCAGAAGGACACACCCATGTGTCTGGGGTTATATAACAGAAACATGAACTCAGGCTCCTCGTGAATATTAACTAGCTAAATATAAAAGGAAAATGTAATGTTGAAAGATGTTAAGTGCTGGTCTTTTATATCTTCAGTATGCACTTACAGAAGATGGGACTATTTGATATCACCTCTACTGCTTGCTCAGTAAAAGGAGAATAAATACATTTGGTGAACATAAATATTTAGAAGGAGGTGAAATGATCAACGATCAAATTTTTGCTTCGCAAATAAACAACATTGGTCTGGGCATCATGGCCATGTTGGCATTTTCACAAATTAGGCATACACACACACACACACACACACACAAATGGTCATGCAATAAATGCAAAATCACTTTCATAAAGTAACATATTCTTATATGCCTACCCAAAAACATAATGAATTATACTGAAATTACCTTAGAAATTAAGTTTATTAAATTTAGTGTTTAAAACTTAGTTTTACATCCCAAGAATTTTATATTATCCTGTGAGTAAATCATAATGCAGCAAGAGTATTTTCAAGAAATAATACAATTATATTCTATTTTTAATGTTTTTTTTTATTGATTTCAGAGAGAAAGGGAGAAGGAGAGAGAGATAGAAACATCAATGATGAGAATCATTGATCTGCTGCCTTCTGCACACCCCCCACTGGGGACTGAGCCCACAACCCAGACATGTGCCATTGGCCAGAATCAAACCCGGGATCCTTCAGTCCACAGGCCAATGCTCTACCCACTGAGCCAAACCAGCTAGGGCTGTTTATGTTTCGTTTCAGATAAGTGTCAGTGTTGTAATTTGGTGCTAAATATATCACACAGAGATTTAAACTATTTGAATGTAGCAAGTGTGTTGCAATTGTCTTCCTAAGCACTTTATTTTTCTGAGCGGTGTTGGAAATGAAGGTTGTGTTTTGCTAAACAAGCAAATTTGCATCTGTAGTCTTTCTCTAAGATGTGTAAGTTGTGGATTTACCTTTAGAAATTCAAAATAGCTGATACTTACTTGGAATCATCTTTGCCTAGGAAACTCCAGAAAAATGAGTAGAATGTATTGTCTTATTGTGACATAATTGCTCATAGAAAAGTCTGGTTTATTTCATCCTTTACAGTAAATACCTCATGCTAGGTAATTCCAAAAGGAGAAAATAAGACAGAATTTTTGGCTCAAGATATGTATCAGGATCAACACTTGTAAAAAATAATGGGGAGAAAACAAGATTGACCACAGAACTATTCGAGCAATGAGAAAGGTATAGAGGACCCAGCAGAGAAGGTCTAAGATTTGCATATGACAATTGTCCTCCATAAATACCAACTGGGTGGCCTATAGGCTCCCACCTAGATCAGACCCTGGGAAGGTTTTGACCTTAAGCAAAACAGCTCTCTGCAACCTTGGTAGATCCCAAAGTAACTGTTGGTTTGAGACTTTTGCTGAGTGAACTCCTTAGTCATTGAATACATCTTTCCTTAAAGGAGGATGCAGGCAGCACATTGCCATGCCTACTGCAGTTTAACTCTTGGACCAATCCTCTCCAATTCTGCATAAGCATTCAGGGTGCAGCACAGCCATGAATATGATGGCTCTCTCTTCCTGTGGGACACTTAGAAGAAGAGAGTCGTGAGACTATCTTCAGTTTCTAGTCTGGTCTCAGAACCACAATTTATTCTATTTATCTTCCTATTTTACTGTTCATTCTAGATCTCCTTCACATTAAGTGACTTTCTTTTTGTTATCTTAATTGCATACCTATTGTGGTGATTTAGATTTTGATTAATTTTTTTTTAAATCTTCACCTGAGGATATTTTTCCATTGATTCTTAGAATGGAAGAGAGAGAAAGACACAGAGAAACATTGATGAGAGAGAAACATATCAATTGGTTGCCTTCTGTATGTTCCCCTACCAGGGCCCGGGCCAGGGAGGAGCCTGAAACCAAGGTACTTGCCCTTGCCTGGAATTGAACCTGGGACCCTGCGGTCTTCAAGCCAATGCTCCCAGCCGTGGGCAAACTACGGCCCGCGGGCCGGATCCAGCCCGTTTGAAATGAATAAAACTAAAAAAAAAAAAGACCGTACCCTTTTATGTAATGATGTTTACTTTGAATTTATATTAGTTCACCAAAACACTCCATCCATGCTTTTGTTCTGGCCCTCCGGTCCAGTTTAAGAACCCACTGTGGCCCTCAAGTCAAAAAGTTTGCCCACCCCTATCCCCTGAGCCAAACCAGCTAGGGCAACATTTGTTATAAATTCTTTTTTTTATAATATATTTTTATTGATTTCAGAGAGGGAGAGGGAGAGATAGAAACATCAATGATGAGATGTTTTATTGCAATTATGAAACAACAGGTTTTATAATTGAAAGAAAAGCCCTCAAATCTCAATATTTATCAGTGGTTGAACCGTCATTAAATTGAAATGTATTCACACAGTAGCTTTCTAGGCAATAATGGAAAGGATAAAGGCTCAGATACATTTTCATTGGGAAGAATTTGAAAGTTTTTTTTTTATTTAATAAATGTGTACTGACTCCTTTTAAGTGGCAGGCAATTTATTGGGTGCTGGGGATAACTATTGAATAAGAAGTAACATAATTGTTTTAAAGGAAACTCATTTGAATTGGAGGAAGAGTCATTTTACATGTTGATGAAATATCATTATTGTGATGACTGTACAGGGTACTAAATAGTATAGAGGCAGGCAGGGGAAGGGGTGCAAATGGGAAAATTGCTTCAGCTACAGTAGCAGAAGCAGTTTCTCTTCATCAGATATCTTAAGAATGACAGTGGGCCAACCCTATGAAGAATATGGTATAATTTCCAGGCAAAGAGACTATGTAAACAAATCTTATTTTTACAGTCAAATATCAATAGATATTGTGAAAAGCTGATAAGTCAGGCAGTGCAGTATTAGGGTATTATATTAAGAAAAATATTGTTACCTAATTTTCAAAAATGAATGATGAGCAAAAACTTTAGGGAATGAGACTAGAGTTTGATGTGGGCACAGGAGCAGATAGTGACAATGGACTTTTATTTATTTGAAACATCTATACATGTTTATATTTTTATTTGGTTTTACTATTCTCCATAAAAATAGATGAAGAAAGAAAAACATGAAAAAGTATCCCACTATATTTTGATGAAACTGCAGTGAACCAACTGTCATTTTGTATGTTATATTTTGAACATATGAGTTGCTTGACAACAGTAGTCTCATCCAAAATGTTTAGACAATTAAAACAGAGAAATACTTTTGCCTAAAGCATGTTAAATTTCCTGGATTCTTTTCAAATGGGATTTGTCAATCATGCTCACTAATTCCAATATCTCTGATGTTCAGTAATGACCAATATTTTGATGTCTCCTTATGTGTAAAAACTACAAATCACAAGCAGATAAACCAAGCAGACTTGAATTAGGTCTAGATTTTGTATGTGGCTGAAAGGATATATTCCTAAAACATCTATATGAATAGAATAACAGCTTTCCCGTCCACTGTAATGCAAAGTTTGCCAGACAATGTTTTAAAGATCTGAGAAAGGCCCTTAAAGTAACACAATGGATTTTGTGATTTTATTGAAATTTTAATGCTGCAATTAATTTTAAGCTTTCTCTATTAATAAGATATATGTAACATATATTTAGCCTAATAAAATATTGTATGCATATATATTTATTATGATATATATAAATACACACACACATATTTATTTATTTATTTATTTATTTATTTATTTATTTATTAGGCCTAATATTTTTATTAGGCCACAGGGGCCATAGTTTCTTTCTTTCCTGAACTATGGCAAGAATCTCCTAACTGATCTTCCCGCGTGGGCCTTGCTTCACTGTGGCCTCTCAGTCTGGTGAACCATTCATGAAGGCCCACCTCTGCTTCTTCTCACACTCACGGTCACAGGATTTTCCTGCTTTCAGCCCACTTTTCTCTAGAGCTTGAAATTTGACAATCAAAGCCTAGTTCTAGAAGTCACATGTTTTTTTCCTGTATTTTTGCCTTTTACAACGAGTTGAATAGATACTTAGTGCTCTTAACAAGTTTAGAGAGGTTCATTGTTACTAAGACTCTTAGTTGTTAACTCTGTAGTTTGTACTTTCTGGATAATT
>NW_006285802.1:95611-106415 GCF_000327345.1 Myotis davidii
CCCTGTATTTTTGCCTTTTACAATGAGTTAGATACTTAGTGCTCTTCACAAGTTTAGAGAGGTTAATTATAACTAAGACTCTTAGTAGTTAACTCTGTAGTTTGTACTTTCTGGATAATTGAGAGTCTTATCCAAGGTATGTAGACATAAAATTGTCGATGAAAATATAGCTTTACTGAAAATAGGTATTTCAACCAGCTATTTAGACAGAAAATGCTTAACCCCGGCTGGCATGGCTCAGTGGTTGAGCATCGACCTATGAACCAGGAGGTCGAGGTTTGATTCCTGGTCAGGGCACATGCCTAGGTGGTGGGTTTGATCCCCAGTGTGGGGCATGCAGGAAGCAGCCAATTAATGATTCTTTCTTATCATTGATACTTCTATCTCTCTCCCTCTCCCTTCCTCTCTGAAATCAATAAACATATTTTTTTAAATGCTCAAGAACATCAAGCTGAGAAGCTACAAGCTGATGTTCATATTGCAATCATTGCAAATACTAAGGCTTTACATGGTCTGAACAGCAAATTACTAAAAATATACAAAAAGCTTCTCTGTCTTTTCTTTCTTCTGTCACTTCCTCTCCTCTTTTTCTGTCATTCTCCTCACCTCGTCCACTTCCTCTCCCAATTTTGTCTGTCTTCAGTTGCTCCCTTGCCCTGTCCATTTGGTAACAGGGGCACGCCCCTGCTTATATTGAATGCCAACATGATCATCTTAAGGAACATTGGAAAAAGTTAAATACTTTAAGCATGCATTGTAAAACTTACTAGTATAGATGTGGTCATCTTCCAAGAAAACGGGATTTGGATACCCAAACTCTAATCCAATCTTTAGTTCTGATTTATCTTTTTTTTCCTTTTACTTAAGTTTCTAAAATTTATGTTGTAGCTCTTTTGTAAGAAATTGGATATCTTGAACCATTTGTTATTTATCCCTTTCTATTTTACAGAAAGAATAAAATGCACATCCTTCAGTATAACACAACTTAAAAAAGCATATAATATTACTTTCTAGTTACCCATTCCCCTTGCCATGTCTGCTGCAAAGCTTATTTTTCTTTTATTCTCTTCTGAGGCTTCTGAAGAAACATCTGAGCCAAAAGGGTGGATCGTATTAATTTGGAAACTAGCACAGAATATTACTTTCCTGAATCAAAGTATAAATTGTTCCTGCTTTCCAGTTCCTTAGAACCCCAAGTGTGACTTTAGTCTAAGTTATTGGAATAATTAACTCAAGTCCTCATTTCCCCTGGTTATGAAAATTCAATGTGGATGTTTTATATGAGGAGAATATGCAGTTGAGCTGTTAAGTGAATATAAGCTCAGGCCATTTAAAAATCTTAATATAATTATTTGGTGTGTATACTTAATATCACCAGTCCCTTCCATTCATTTATATAAATACAATACTATCACAGTATGTTGGGAAAAATTGATATGTCAATAGCATCACCTTTAAACTATTGGGGCTTTCACCTTCTATATAAGGTACTTAATTGCATGCTCTAAAACATTTGCTTATTTATATTCTTTAATAGCTAATTCTCTAACTTTGTTCAATAATAATTAAATTGTATGATATTTTCCAAAAAGAAGATGTGAAACTGTTATTGAAAGGGTGAAATAGTTGCTTGCATAAATATAAGTTGATTTTGTTATTTATTAATAGAGTTAACATTCATCACTAAGTTGAAATATACTAATTTGTAATGTAAAGACACGGGAGCTTAGAAGCTTTCCAGAGTTAATGTGCTATACTTTCATTACGATTCAAGTGCAGAATTTAAATAAACCAACTTAGCGCTTCCTTTATTTTCTTTGGTAAAAAAGTCATACTATTTGCAGCTGATGATGCATTTAAATAATTTTTGCATAATTGCCACAAAACAAAGCTACTCACATGTCTAATTCATGGCCTAAGTTTGATCTTTTGTCCAAATTTAAATCTCATAGTAATATTATGATTGTTATTTAATTCCTTCAAGTTTTTAATTTCCTAGCTCCATCATATACTCTTAATAAGAGCACAGTCCATTATTTCAAATATGTGTTGAGTGATATAACAAAGAATAGTGAAGAAATTACTAGAGTGGAATTTGTTAAAAAAGAAACAAAAATAACAAGTTTCAGGTATATTAAAGACCTTACTTCTACTTATGACCAACAAATTGTATTGAATTATAGAAAGACAAATTAATGTCTGTGTTTGTGTAAAAATACAATTTCAGATATCTGTTTTTGAAATAATTCAAATTCAAACATCATATCAACCTTTTCACCTAAATTGCCTGTGTGCATGTGTGTAAGTATGTGAGTGTATGTACTTTCCCTTATAGCAAACCATCCTAGATGCATGGAGGGAGGTCATCTTCTTTGATCCCTATGAAGATAATGACTTTTTTATTGTATTTCCTACTTTTGGTTTGGATTATCTGATGCAATTCATTTGTGATTTAGTTAAATTTTATTTTCTTCTGTAGTAAATATTTTTCTCTGATTTCTAGTGATTTTAGCTGCCAGTTCTTGTTGAAGAGTAAGAAAATAAAATAAACAAGACTACTGTACACTTCTACTTGCGCAGTAAGGCTTATTAGTGGGGTCTTATGTCTAAGGGTGATATGACTGGGTTGTCCCTTGGAGAACAATATATGTCATTGCTTATCTGTTTTTCCTTGGCCCTACTAGTTTTCCTTGTAGAGAAATTTATCATTCTCACTAATAAGGGGGCGGGGGTGAAAGTTTGTGTCATAGTTCTAGGCGCATGGCAGAACAGGGTTGGGAAATGCTCATACCATTCAAATAATACATTTTCTTCTAGTTCTGTTTTCCATATGGCGCACTCACCTCAGTTGCGCCTATATTTCTTTTGGTGGGGAAGTCTCTAGAATTGTATCTGTATCTTTCAGCCTCTTCTCCTCTTTTAAGTCCTATATCCACTGTGAGAAGTGCCTACTGTTATGAGACCCCAGGGCCTATTTTAAATTCTACAGAGCACTAAGCTCAGAGGACATCTGAACTCCCTATTATTTTTTCTCTTTGAATTCTCAGTCTGAGTCAGTTATCACTGATCTACTTGCTTGTCAACTTTCAAGGAAAAAACACATGGTGGCATTTTCTCCTCTTCCCTTTGTCCTTGTGAGATTTATGCTTCCCCACTTTTTAGATCTTTTTCTTTGTATTGTTTTTCTTTTTGGGGGCCTGGGAATTGAGAATGTTTTAAGGAAAATGCATGTGTTAAATCCACCAACTTTAATGCAGTCTTTATTTTAAACTACTTAAGAAAAAAAGGAGAAAACTATTCGAGTACAATATTTTTAGAAGGTAAAATATAGCAAATGAATTTCCTTAATTAGAAGGTTTAAAGCATTCTTTCTGGAAAAGGAAAAAGGAAGTTGTAAAGTTGTGCCTTTTCTGTAAGACACTATCTTCTTGCTTGTCCTCCTCAAGAAACTTTCATTGTTAGTACTAATATAACCCTAAAATTTCGAGGTTCTAAGAACATAAACAAGTTATGACATAATTTCTCCCCTTATGAAGTACATAGTAAGAAGTATAACTCTCAAGAAGTTATTTTAATCTTAACTGTGGGGGCAGGTGCAGGCTAGAGGGGGTCAATGGGGAAGAAAGGGACATCTGTAATACTTTCAACAATAAAGATAAATTTAAAAAAAGAAGATCTAAATTACAAAGGTCAAATGAATAAAAATCTATCACTTCTTTCCTCTCTCTTCAATCTGTGAACATATCTATCACCTTTAGACCTCACCTTTCTCCTTTTTATTGCAGCCTAGTTTACATTTTCATGAACAAAAATGAAATAAAACAATAAAAACACCAAAAGAGTGATAGGATAAACAATAGAGCTTTGAATTCTCCTGATTTTTCTGACTTGCCGTATATAGATTTCTTTTGTTAGACATTAAAACCATTGGCAGTTTGAAATATATACTTTGTGATAACTAATTAATTAATCATTCATATTCAATATATAAAAACCCATGTGGTAAAATGAAGGACTGCATCATGCATAAAAGGAGAATGTAATAAGTTGCTTTCAATACCACCCCCACTGGTGGGCCAGAGAATCATGACTTCTCTGAAGTGTGAATATTAACTTGCAACAAAGATAAAAATTCATTGGGGAAGGTCAGTCAGTGGGGAACAAAAATCAGTCTCTTCCACGTCTGCACCGTAACAAGAACAGCAAAAAGCCTTAGGCTTCTGCCACCAGAGCAGCTGTTGATTTCCTACTCTCTGCTCTCAGGTTTCTTACTGTCCACCTCCCTCTGTGTTACTACAGCACTGCAAGGTGTTTCTGCCTCTGTCATAATGTATTATAATTTATTTTCTTACTTGTTTTCTCAACTAGATGATGTACTTGTATGATACTGTAGGACAACTCCATCCGTTTGAGCTTGCCCAAGAAAATTATACTTGAAAGTAACTAGGCACTGTTGGCATTTTCAATAGGCCTCTTGGATATCATTAAAGAATGAAATTTTGAAGGTAGAGACAAAGACATGTGGCCCACCCCCTCAAGCTCTGGGCTCAGAACAGTCATTCCAATAAAAGTGCCCAAACAGCTCTAAACAGTTTGGCTCAGTGGATAGAGCGTTGGCCTATGGACTGAGGGGTCCCAGCGTCGCGGGCACATCACAGTAGGGGATGTGCAGGAGGCAGCTGATTGATGTTTCTAACTCTCTATCCCTTTCTCTTCCTCTCTGTAAGAAAAAAAAATCAATAAAATATATTTTTAAAAAAGTGCCCAAAGAAAAACCTGCCAAAAGTAGTTTTTAACATTTATCCAGATCCACATTATGGGGGAGTCATAAAAGCTGATCATTCTGTTGTTTAAATAATTGTTCACCCTCTCTTCTTCCCTAAGTGTGAGTATTGATATTGGTTTGGGTGGACTATACATGTATGTCAGTCTCTCCCATTGCAATACAAGACAATAATTAATACATTGAAACGTTGAAACTGTAATGACTTTCATCCTGGAAGGGAAGTATGACAAGCTCCTACTGGAACTAACTGGGAAATTGGCAACTAAGCGTCAGCGAAGTCCAAGATCAGAGTGTCTGCAAGATTAGTTTCTTCTCAGGGCCTCACATGAGTCAAGGACTTCTTCTAGGCTTTTCTCCTTAGTTTACAAATGGCTATCTCCTCCTCATTTCTTAAAAAAACAAACAAACAAACAAAAAAAACCAACAACAACAACAACAACAAAATCTCTGAATATCTGTCTACAAATTTCTTCTTTTAAAAGGACATTAGTCACATGAGATTTAGACCCACCCAAGAAACCTCATTTTAACTTAATTATTGCTGTAAAGACCAAAAATCAGTCACACCTGAGATATTAGGACTTGGGAGTTCTACATATGAACTTTTGGAGAGACATAATTCAGTCCATAACAATAGCTTCATCAGTTTTCTAAATGCTTTAAATGTTGGTTAGATTTTATCCAGAAATTTGCAGAAGATTTTCTTTTCTCTGACAACAAAGCCTCTATGTGATCCGTTGAATGCTGAAGAAAATTATGTGATTCCTTTCCGTAAAGATCGCACTACTACAAATATATTTTTAAATGTTTGTTTGGGACAGCTGCATTATGAAGGGAGAGCTTCTGTCACATTCTAACATCACATTTTCGCTTACTCATGTGGAACACCGTATGCAACATTTTTGAAATACAGGCACGTTGTGCGGTGAGAAGTCACAGGAAGGCTGCCCGTTCTGTTGCCTGAAGAGAGCATTTATGCAGTTTATCTTCCTCCCCCTGGATACTCTAGTTTTCACATTAACAATTGATAATTTGACAAGAACTGACAACTGCTTTTTTGCAGAATCACTTATGCTAGCTAATATACATACTACTAAGAACTCACATTAACATCTTACTAGAAGAACATGATATAAATGTCTAGACACATCACTTCATAATTTTTCTTCTATTTCACCTTTATTTGCCAGCAGCATTAAAATAGAATGATTGCGTATTCATTCCTTCCATATGGGTAAAATGTACCTAAATGCTAAGACTGAATGTCTTAGAATGTTAGTTAGTTATGTCTAAACAAATGCGATTATTTGACTAATAAAACAAATGAACTGCTCAATAACCCAGGCAATCATATAAACAATAAGGCTAACTAACCTTCCCTGTACTTCAGGTTGTATATGTAAGTTGTCATCAATATGATAATATTTTTAAGAAGCTACTTAAAGCTTTCAACCTTCACAGGAAGTAATCTTGGCCTTAGAAAATGAGAATGAAAGCTTACTGTGTGCCAGGCATGGTTTGAAACTCTTGAAATATATATTATCTACTAACGTATTTCCATTTTACAACTACCCTATCAATGAAGCCTTTTTATTTAAATGTCCATTTTACAGATAAGGAAACTAAGGCTCAGAGGGATTAAATAATTTATCTAACCTCACACTAGTGATCATAAAATAATGCAGCCGAAATTCAAACCGAGGCAGTACAGCCCCAGAATTAAGATTAGCTACTGCTAGCAGAAACTGGTTTGGCTCAGTGGATAGAGCGTTGGCCTGTGGACTGAAAGGTCCCGGGTTCGATTCTGGTCAAGGGCATGTACCTGGGTTGCAGTCACATCCCCCGTTGGAGATGTGCGGGAGGCAACTGATTGATGTTTTTCTCTCGTCCATGTTTCTAGCTCTCTATCCCCCTCCCTTCCTCTCTGTAAAAAATCAATAAAATATATTTTTTTTAAAAAAGATTAGCTACTGCTGTCAGGCCATTTAAAAAAGTACTGAAGATTTAAGCACATGGACTTTTGATCATGAACTTGAATTCTTTAAAAAAAAAATGTATTGATTTTAGAGAGAGAAGAAGTGAGAGGGGGAGAGAAAAAAAATCAATCGGATGACACCTGCACACCTCCTACTGGGGTTTGAGACCACAACTCAGTGGTTCCCTGACTGGAAATTAAATCGGCCACTTCTCAGTGCGTGCAGCTACACTCAACCAGCCAGGGAAAAACTTGAATTCTTATACTAGCCCAACATTCCGAAATGTGCTCTAGGAACTTAGCTCTTGTTTATATCAGTTGGCCTATGTTAAAATTGGTTTTGTTTTACTTAACGTTGCAGTTTCCAAGATCTATTGAAGTTAAGTAAGGACTTACTGTATTCTTAGCAGTTAAGTTTGTACATCCATAAATAGAACAACTCTAAATAATTTTAAACCATTAATATAAATTCTGCTCTAATTAAATGAAAATAATCTCTTAAAACTAATATGGTTAGGCCATATCCAGGGTTCACTAAAGTAAATCTTTTCCTCCTTCTGGTGAAAGAATTTGTTTCATAACATGAAGCTTCTGTCTCATTCACTTTTTTTTTTTAACAGAAATATATGTCTCTGTATTTAATTGCTTAAAGTCCAACCTTAAAGATATTTCTTCACTTACAGAAACAGTAAAGTCTAAGCTATTTGTATTTCTTCTGCTATCTGAGTTCTAATTAGCTATTTTATAACTTTACTAGAGGCCTGGTGCAGTGTATGAAATTCTTGGGGGGGGAGGGGGGTGGTCCCTTAGCCCAGCCTGCTTCCTCTCCAATCTGAGACATCCCTCTCACAATCTGGAACCACTGGCTCCTACCCACTTGCCTGCCTGCCTGCCTGATTGCCCCTAACCACTTTTGCCTGCCAGCCTAGTTGCCCCCTAACCGCTCCCCTGCTGGCCTGATTGACTCCTAACTGCTCCCCTGCCAGCCTGATCGTCCCCAAATGCCCTTCCCTGCTGACCTGATCACCCACTACTGCCCTCCCCTGCCATGACCCACCTCCTCCACCAGGACTGGCCTCCTCCAGGCCGGATGGAGCCACGAACCCCTGGGCCTAACTGTGCAGAGCGGCTGCCAGGCCCCGCCTCCACTGTGCGCACAGCCATCTTGTGACGATGTTAGGGCATGATGCGTGAGGGTGTGTCGCCACCTAGGCTGTTATTAGTTAGATGAAACCCATAGTGTGTATATTTATACAATGTAAACAGAGTTGGAAAACTTCACTACCTAAACATCTATCTTTACAGTAAGGTCAGTTTTAGATGACAACAAACAGGGAAAATATTGTTTTCGGGCTAAGCCTTGCCCTTCGGCCTACTCAGCACTGTGTAGAATATTGTTCCATTATTACTATCATTCACTATCAAATTTATTCCATGCTTTTATTACAAAGGTTAAACAAAACATTTCTTATGTCCCAATGTTTTGTAATTTCACACTTACTTAAACACATGAGTACAGCTTACTTCTATAGGAACAGCCCTGATAACCAAAATAATCTGCTAAAAATTGCACATAGGATAGACAAATGGGTAACTATGAAAAAATTCAATCAAGTTATGATTTTTTCACTTTTCTTCTTGAAATACTATTTAGCAATTGAATATTAATTGCATTTCTACATATTTTCAATATAAACAAAACCTGAAATAAAAAGGTATCAGTTAATAGTACTAAATAAATATCCAATATCTAAAAATACTGCTAAGAAAAATTTGTACAAAACACATGCACTGCAAAAAAAATTTTGAGATGTTAAGAAGACCCAAATAAATGATGAGATTCATAGACTGAAAAGCTGTATTTTAAAGATGTCAAGTCTCTAAACTGATCTCCAGATTCAATGCAATTCTAACCAAAACCCCAGCAAACACTGATAATTCAATCTACTATATAGAATTTCTAATGTATTGAGTATGTCTAGAAAACAATAGGTATATTTTACTTAAAAAGCTATATTTCTTATAAATCAATTATATAACCATTTACATGATCTGGTTTTATGATTACAGAAATGAACTTCACCTTGATTTCTTCCCTGTCTCACCTGACAGTTTCTGAAACTTGAATTACTACCAATGCTGTTTCATTTCTCTACCTTAAAAGCTATTGTCTTATTGATCAGTAGTCTATGCCCATTTAAATCCAAAAATATCTGAGAACGATAGCTATTTGAACTATAACAGTAATTTATAGCCAAGAAGGAAAAGACTTTATGAGCAGAAATTTTATGACAGGACAGGATATAGGTACTACAAGAAAATTATCCAAGTTGATTCTGAGCTGAAATTTGCATTTATAACAGAAATTAACAGTGCTGGTGCACTGAAGATAAACTTTGACTTTTTAACAGTTTAATCCAATGACAATATCTTTGACAACTATTAATTACAGTTAGGGCATGTGTTATTAATGTACTCTATTAAATGTATTGTTCTCTTCCTGGAAGTTTCAAAGAATAAAAAGAAAATAATTTATTATTGTTGTTAATCATCATAAAATAATGAATAACTTTATTAAAGTAAAAGTGTCATTTTCACCATCGCAAAACTATCAAATTACACTCACATGTACTTCACTTACAAAATAATAAGTTATTAATATTTATATTTGATAGTCCTTTCTTTTAACTTTTTATAACATCAATTGTACACGTATCCATTCTCCTCCCTTATAGATATCATTTATCGATCTCCATTAATATCATTGATATATCCTTGCATTAACCCTGTTTAAGCTGAATATATGTCATTATAATTTATTTACCATTGATTTACACAATATCTCAGCATTTAGTACTTTTAATTCCAATACATCTATTAACCTGTCCAAGGCAAATTTTATTTGTTGCTTATTTTTTATCTTGCTACTAAAAATTCTTCCAGAAAGGAAGAGAGAGGGAGGGAGGGATGGAGGGAGGAAGAGAGAGAGAGAGAGAGAGAGAGAGAGAGAGAGATGAGAGAGAAACAACTGGCTGCCTCCTGCACACCCCTCACTGATAATGGAGCCCACAACCTGGGCATATGCCCTGACTGAGAATAGAACCTCCTGGTACATGGGACGATGCTCAACCAACTGAGCCACATGGCTGGCCATTGAACTGAAATAGGTTAAATCTAGCGCCATTAAGGACAATGCACTACAAAATTAGGAATATTCAGAAACACATACACATATGTATATATATGCATATAGAAATTTTAGAAATTAAAATATTGTTGAAATATTTAGAGTAGCAACCAGACATAAGAACTATGAACAGACATTAATACATATTATATAAAATTGTGATACAAATGATAAAGGCATGTAGCTGAAATCTACCCAAAATTATATAAACATCAAACTTTGGAATGGAAGTAAGAGAGAAATAATGGAGGAGATTTAATTCAATTGATTCCTTACCTTTCATAGTAAAAGTGAATATATATGTGCTAATCTGAAATATTAAAAATAGACATTCAAGCTTATTGTTAAAATTATGGATGCAACAATCTGAGGGTGAGTGTGGGCTAGGGAAGAAACTATTGTGTCTGATAATAACTACTTATGCACTTCCTTGATAAAATGAATGTTACGTCTTGCAGGAAAAGTTTTTGAATAGCTTTCACCAAATCACACATCTTAACTCTTTTTTTGGATTCAAGTGCGCAATTATAATCATAGGTCGTGTCTTCTTAATTAAACATAAATTGGGAATGTTAAGAGTAATAAAGCGAATTGGTTTTTACTGTGAAGAAATTCAGTGGTAGTGCTCACATTCTATTTTAAATTCCGTTAAACATTGATGCATTACTTTTTTATTTATAACTTAATATTTATCTCACAAAAACATGATTTTTAAAATCAGTATTGCAGTTACAATTATTACTGCTTGTGTTATTACTTCTTGAACATTCACTGAATACAAATTATAGACCTTAACTCTTCCACTATAATTTGTTAATTGTCATACAAGTGCCCCAACTAATTAGTGTCTCAAGAC
>NW_006285802.1:109387-126706 GCF_000327345.1 Myotis davidii
TTTGAGATGGCAATATATACCTTTAGAAAATAATGTACATTTTCAAATAATCTTACGCAACTTACATAAACATGGTGAGTGTTCACCTTTTGTGATCCTGTTATATATTTTAATTCCACATGTTATAAACTTTGTAACACTTTGCTATTATCTTGCTTTGAACCACCAATAATTCTTTAAATGAAATATAGATAAATAGATGATAGATAGATAGATAGATAGATGATAGATAGATAGATAGATAGATAGATAAATAGATGCACACTCTCCACTGGGGATGTGCTCGCAACCAAGGTACATGCCCTTGACCGGAATCGAACCCGGGGCCCTTCAGTCCGCAGGCCGACGCTCTATCCGCTGAGCCAAACCGGTCATCACAAAAACATGATTTTTAAAATCAGTATTGCAGTTACAATTATTACTGCTTGTGTTATTACTTCTTGAACATTCACTGAATACAAATTATAGACCTTAACTCTTCCACTATAATTTGTTAATTGTCATACAAGTGCCCCAACTAATTAGTGTCTCAAGACCCATCTAAAATATAGAATAGCAATGATTTACCAACCTACCTGTAAAACAATGTGATATCAAATAAATTCTTCATAACATCTAGAATATAACATATATTTTAAAACTATTTTTTTAAGAATTTTACTCAGCCATATAAAAGTACTGTGTAAATGACAAAACTATAAAATGTTAAGTAATTACTAATGCCAGTTTAGTGGAATTCACCAAAATGTGAGCATATTTATTCAACAATAGCTATCATGGAACAATAATGTATGGAGAAATAATAATGTATGGACTGGTATCATTTCATTCAAAATCCAATTATATAATATTGGGTGTTTTTATTGTGAAAATTTGGGGGATACAGCCCAGACTTCAATTCTGAAATAGAGTTCAAAAATAGTTTTTTATAGAATTTGCATTCTATACCAGAGAGTAAATGTTGTATTAAATATATATGTTTAAAATATAGCCTAGAGAAAAACAGAATTTTACAGGCATGGCACACAAGGCATTTATATATGGTAGCAAGAGGTCACCGATGGTCGGATACTGTCAATGAGAGACAAACAGCTTACCACTTATGAAGCATGATCAGTGATATTTGCCATCAAACTATAGGATACAGTGTACTAATTCTATATCAACCTATCCTTAATTGAAACAGTACACTACAGCTAAATAATGGTTCATATTCAAAAGACATTTTGAGTTAAATCATGAGCTGTTCCAAAAATACTTAGTCTCATTAACTCTACGATGCAGGCACATACAAATCATCCAATTTCAAGGTCCTTGGAAATGAACAAAAATATAGTGTGTGTCAAGCACTAAATATATTTTAACTTTAAGCACCTTCAAATCTAAAACTACAACTTACTGTTACAAAAATATCAGGAGGCAAGTCAGAATATGGTGTGAGCATTACAATTGAGCAGGTAAGAGATTCAATCAAATGTCATTGTAATTGGTATTCACACTAGCCAGGCTGATGGTTTTTCCAAAATGTGGAAGCTGTGACAAGTGTTCTACATGCATTATCTCATTTCATCCTAATACATTTCTGTTACAGTTTGTAAGTCAATAGAATATTTAACACCTGGACCCACATAGTAGAGAAGACAAATAAGGTCAAAATAAGTCCAGTGATTACTCTAAATAAAATAATGCTCTTGTGAATTTCTCTGTTCCCTGAACTGTCACATACTTATTAAAAGATTATTACTAATAATCTACTATAAAAGTATAATTATAAAAGTAAAGTTAATTAGTTTTCCATTGGAAAGGCCTATCATATGCTCTGACTCTTAGAAACAGAGATAACATCGTAAATTAGCTCTAGGTAATGTACAGGTGACTTAAGAATTTTGTATTCTAAAGTTACCATATTTTAGGAAAAATATAGCATTTATGAAAAAAATATTCCTCATAAACAAACCATCCCCAAACTAATTAGATGACTGTTTTGTGTCTTATGATACATCTGCTTTGTGCAGAACACATTTCATCCACTTCAAGTCATGTGTTCAGCCTTGAAAACATAAGCATTTTTGCCATTGTTTTCTAAAGGGCAGATCATGCCTTTTCTATTTGGTATACTATTTTCAAAATGTCACAAAATGGCAAAGAGTGAAGAATCCCAGAGACCAAGAGAAACAAGTTTTGCATGTTTAATTACACAAGAGAGATCAGAAGGGTATTACTAAGGCTTTCAAGTATTTTTTTATTTAAAATATGTGTGAATATTTCATTTATGGATATACTAAATAGAGAAATAATCATCTCTTGATTACCCGTGCACAGATATTGTGCTTAAGTATACTTAGGAGTGAAAACATTTAGAAATACTGTCCTAAATGAAATCAAGGCTAGAATGAGCATTGTTTCCAAGATTTGTTTCTCTACCTTCCCACACTCATATTTATTAAGATAGATGATGACTGATTTGGCTGTAAATTATAATCAGATTGAATTTGAGGAAAACATTTTGCCACTTTCTGTTCTCTTCTTGCTTAAAAAAATGTCATATTTTTCTTTGATCTTAGCCAATATCGTGTTCCCCAATATAGTTATGCAACTCTTCTAATGATATCCAAACTTTGAGGTCCTCTCAGATCCAAACACATGTATATTAAAAAACAATTCATTGATAAGTTGTCATCCCACATATAACACAACTCATATGTCACCCAAACCAAACTCTTAATTTCTTCCGCCAAAAATCTGCTCTTCCTGACTTGAGTAGTCCATCTAGTGCATCATCTATTCCTTTCCAACTGAAGCTCTTGAAAACATCATTGATTCATTCGTTTCCATCACTTCCTCATGCATCAGTCTTTAAATCTTCAGATTTCATCTCAAATATGCCCTTTCTTCTGTAACTCCTCTGCCAGAAAGTGTACCTTTTATTATCCCCTGATTAGGATTGTGTATATTCTGTTACTGATATTTAATTTCTTTCACTCATGCTCAAAGACCCTATTACCTACCCCTACTCTCCCCACAGCCATACCAGATTTATTAGTGTTCCCCCCACTCTGTTCTAATGCTCTTTGGGGCCAGATGTTCTCTGTCCTGTGGGGTGTTCCTGTGCATCGTGTGTTCGTCAGCAGTGTCCCTCTCCTCCACCCCATAGAAGCTAATAGCGCAGGAGATCACAATTACCTCTGGGTGAAAATGACTGTATTAGGGTTTATTTTTACTTTGATCAATTGTGTAAGTAATTTTCTCCCTTATAATGTTACTGTCTTTTATTTTATTAATATAAACTAAGTGTGAAATACTTGGAAGCTAGGTATATAGGTTATTAAATTTTCTATTTATTTCTGCATGGACTAATGCCTTTCTATCTATCCAGTGAATATAATCTACTGGATTCATTATTTATATTGATGTTAAAATCATTTCTAGATTGGTCAATGGGGGCGAAATAGATATCCTTTGACATTTGTCCAACATTTGCTGAGCACTGTTTTGCTTTCTAGCAGACTAATATGTCCAAGTTCAACTTATACTTTGCTGTCCCACAACTACATTTAGCCATTATTCCAAGGAGGTCTTTGTCCCTCAAGTGAGTAAGAGTACTTAGAATCTCACAGATGTGCTCATTGTTGTTGAGGTGTCACAATCTTGGGTATTTTTAGTGCTCAGGTCTAGAATATATGCACATTATATATGCTTATATGACTTATATCTATCCCCCAAATATAGAACTATATATATATAACTATAAATATATACAAATCTCTCTCTCTCTCTCTCTCTCTCTCTCTCTCTCTCTAAAACCCTAATATGCAAATCGACTGAATAGAGGAATGACCGGTTGCTATGATGTACCACCAATAATTCTTTAAATGAAATATAGATAAATAGATGATAGATAGATAGATAGATAGATAGATAGGTGATAGATAGATAGATGGCAGATAGATAGGTAGGTAGATGATAAAATGAGCTATTACTTAGGCCAATACATTTTACTTTTTTTGGTATTCTTGTATTTTGTACCATCTGGTATATCAACTTATCCTGGAAAGCTTCCTTTAGCTTTTGTTATCATGTGGGTATGCTGGCAATACTTTATTTCAGCTTTTCATCTGAAAATCTGTTTATTTAACATTTTCTAGAAGTATTTATTACAAAATACTTTTCTTGGATAAATATTTTTGGGTTCACATCTTCCTCTTTTCTTATTGTTTAATATCTTTGTATTTATCCTTAAATTGACTTGTGTTGTTTATATATATCCTAAATGGATTTGGCTTATTTTCCTATATCTGTGAGTTGCTATTTTGACTACTTTGGAATCCACAAGGTTTTGATATTGTCACAATGTGAGAATGTAAGTCTTCAAGACTGCAAGACTGTAAAGTTATAGATCATGATATTACGGAACAACCAATTGTAAAACTATTAAGTTTGCAATAGTATGATACCAGGAGATGCCAAGATCATAAGTCTCTGATAGCGCCAGACTCTGAGAATACATGACTGCTTTCCATTTTTCCCATACAAATCCAAACTTCTGCTTACCCAAAAAATCCCCTAAAAGATAATCACTTGTTAAGAGGATTAACTGTATATTTGGGTTCTTTCAGATTAAATTCCAACAAACAGCCAAGAGTTGATCAAAATGTGGCTCTTTTGTCCAAATGCTGCCTTTCTTGGGCTTCATGGCCCCTATGTGTATATGTTCTGATCTCAAACTCAGGAACTGGACCAGGTATAAAATTGGCTCAGTGGATAGAGCATCAGCCAGCGGGTGAAAGGGTCCCAGGTTCGATTCTGGTCAAGGGCATGCACCATGGTTGCAGGCTTCTCCTTGGCCTGGGCCCTGGTCGGGGCTGGTGCAGGAGGCAACTAGTCAATGTGTTTCTCTCACACGGGTGTTTCTCTCTGTAACTTTCCCTTCCATTCTCCCTAAAAATCAATGGAAAAATATCCTCGGGTGAGGATTAACAACAACAACAACAAATTATTCCCTGTTCCTCTTGAATCTCTGAGTTCAGACTACCTACAGGGTGCCTCCCAGTAGAATTTAGTTCTTTTAGATTTCTTTATGTCCACAGTTCCTTATTATGGCTTTGAACAAAAGTATGATTTGTTTCTTTAAATATAGAGATATCTTGTTGTTTTAATAAAGGTTGTTTCTGTGAAGGAGTAAAGGTTATCCATGGCCTTCTATAATCTGGCCTTAAATACAATGTAAATCCCACTTTAAAATGTATTTCTTTTCTTTTTAATTTCATTTTTCAATTACAGTTGATATTCAATATTATTAAAATGTATTTCTGAGATGGATCATATGAGACGCTCAATGCAGGAGCGGCCCCCTAGTGGTCAGTGCGCTCCCACAGCCAACCTCCCATGGCCAGCCAACCTCCTGCGGTCCCTCCCTCCAGCCAGCCAGCCCCCATCAGCCCCAATCGGGACTGGCAAGATGGCCCCAATTGGCCCCAATTGCCAGCCAGGCCAAGGGACCCCACCCATGCACAAATTCATGCACCAGGCCTCTAGTGTATTACATAGTGTCATACAGTATTATCTATCTGTCAGTTTGTGAATATCCAGCTATCTGCCTCTCTATCTTTACTGATCATACACAAGACGCTGTGTCTTATTTTCATATTTCAAGTTTCTACTACATAGTGCATGTTTACAAAATAATTATCAAATAAACAGATGAGTGTATAAATGAATAAAGAATTATAAAATATGTTTAGAATAAATTAATTTAAATGTCTTAAATACAATACTTACAAGTGGGAAATTTTTCTTAACTATATACAATGCTTTATCTATAATTAAAATGTTAGAAATCATTTTATTCCACTATGGAAAAGATAAGAAAGAAGATAAAACATTTTCAAAGAAGAAAATGTAACATTAATTATTGCCTTAGACCACACATTCTGCTCATCAGGGTGAATCTTCTGTTGTGATCTTTTATTTCAACTTACTAATTTTTACCCACAGATTTTCAGAAGAATTACTGGAAAGTAAATGGTAATCTCTTTTGAGAAAGAAGTTATCTCAATATTAAAGTCCCCTTTTTACTGATGTCTAATGTTTTTATCTGGCTTTCTTACATAATACTTACTTTCTTACATAATCATTAAAACGTCTGCTTTGGTTTAGTTTCTGGTATGCGTATGATGTCTGACTCTTTAAAAAAATTTTAAAAATATATTTTGATTTCAGAGAGGAAGGTGAGGAAGAGAGAGATTAAAAACATCAATAATGAGTCCAGCTGACATGGCTCAATGATTGTGTGTCGACCTATGAACCAGGAGATCACAGTTCGATTTCTGGTCAGGGCACATACCTAGGTTGCAGGCTTGATCCCCATTGTGGAGCATGCAGAAGGCAGCCAATCAATGATTCCCTCTCACCATTGATGTTTCTATCTCTCTATCCCTCTCCCTTCCTCTCTGAAATCAATAAAAATATTAAAAAGAAACATCAATGATGAGGGAGAGTCATTGATTGGCTGCCTCTTGCATGCCCCTTAACTGGGATCCAGCCAGCAACCCAGCATGTGCTCTGGAATTGAACCATGACCTCCTGGTTCATAGGTGGATGCTCAACCACAGAGCCATACCAGCCAGCCTGATGCCTGACTCTTGAATCCATGATGAGTTCAGACTACTGTGTGAGTGGCAACTCGTTAGCAATCCTTGAGTGAGCGAAGATGATAAGTTAGCTCAGAAAGGACCTAGTGGTTTCTAGGTTCCACTGCTATCACATTGTTAGTTCTTAATTAGTTCCTCAAATATGAGGCACAAGAGCTTTCAGGGAGAAGAGAATGACAATGGATGGCTTTCTAGTTCTGGTGAAACTACTATTGATCATTAAGATTGACTGTATGTCACCATCCAGGGCCCCTGTCATCTATTCAGGATCTGCTTGTCTTACATCATTTTTTATTAGTGTTGAATACACAACTATTTTTGCATACAGATATTTTGTATCTTTTCCCATCTATCATTATATTCCACCAGATCTGAGGTAAATAAAGATCAAGATCTGAATAAGCATCAGAGAAAGGAAAGACCAGGTGAAAATCTAAGTAGCTAGGGAAGAGGTCAAGACCAGCTGAGACAACTGAGGAGCTGATGGGAAAGAGGATAGAAGCCCCTGCAGAGTGAGGTATGTGGGTCATGTACACTGAGATATAGCCATAGTACTTACTGAACAGGCCTCACTAACCCAACCACTGATTCTAGGGCCGTGACCGTGCCAGCTTTAGTCTCATCTGGATGGACACATTTTAAATTTAACCACAAAATAGGGTTAAGGCCTACAGAATTGTCTGCCTCTACTTGAGACCAGAAACAAATCCTGCTTGATATCAAACCCTATTCCTAACCTGAAACTCTATTCTAACAGGATTTCTGGGCACTGCTAAAGACTTAAGGTTTGAGGTGTGTATCTTGCATTTGCTGCATTGCTTCTCTGTGAAAAGGCCTGGCTTAAAAACCTTTTTTTTAAAAAATTCCCACAGCCCTAGTGCATTATGTTATCACAATTTCCAGATGGGTTTTGAAACAGATCAGTAGACCAGCAGCAATAAGATGTAAAAGGGGAAAACATTAGTACTATTAAGTCTGCCAAGGAGAAAGCTATGATGGTACTGTGGCAACTCTTTCCTTATATACGCAAAGTTACTAAAAAGGTAGCATTATCTGAGTCAGCTATTTTCTAGTTCTACTAGTGGACCAAAATGCAGAAAGGCTATGACAACAGAAGAATGGATGAAAATTAACTACGAGAGAAAAGTACTCTAACAGCAAGTGCCTTTTTAAATGGAACTAATAATACAGTTTCCTTCCTTGAGAAAGAGACTAACATCACAGAAGTGTTGCAAGGACTTCTCTCTGAGTGTTTGAGTAGGTGATCACAGGAGATCCTTTTAAGTCCTTTACTAGTAAGTGCAATTCTCATAGTTGTGAAAGGGATAACTAATGGACTAAATGTCAAGAGAAAAACAGTTTAATGCGACTAGAAAGGAATATTGCCAGTGCTACATACCTTTTAAGATCTTTTTATTTCCCAATTGACAATAATATTTTAGATGTTAAATTGCAAAACAGATTTGGTTTGTACTTCTTGTCTTTAGAAAAAATTTAAATGGGGGATGAAAAACCATAGAAGATAAAACATGATGCAATGTTTTCATAAATGTTATACTTCAGCAGTTTGAACATCTATTATCAGGAAGAGTAAAGTTAACGTTTGACATTTCCCAAGACCTTGACAGAGTTAAGTACTCTGTCATTTACTAGAAAAAAAAAAATGTAAAAACCCATATTAGTTATTCCTTTGTAACATGCAATTATTTAGGTGAAATTAAAATGCCAACAAAAGTAAGATTGTTTTTCAAAAGAAAAATACAAAAACACCAAAGTGAACCTTTTTACAGAAAATTAAAAGTTATAAAATAGGTAATGTAGTTAGACCAAATTAAAGTTGCTTTACTCTAATTAAGGCAAATTGGAAAGCTTGCTGTATTGAGTGCTGTTTTTTTCTGCTCCATAGCAACAGCCCAGGCTTACCAAAATAGGTTAATAATTGTTTTTGAAATCAACATTATTCATCACATGGTGTGTGAGCATTTATGTACTTATCGTCCTCCTGTGGAATAAAAGTCACATTATAGTTACTTTATTCTAAACTAATAAAAATGTCATAGTATGCAAATGAATAAGGACTTCACTTTGCAACCACAGGGAAATTAAAGTTTAAGAATGTTCTTATTTGTTGAGTTAACATTTGGCTATTGGAAATAATATAAATTATTATAAGATCAACCTATTCACACGTCTCTTATAATTAGGCAGCAGGGAAAGTGCAAAGAGGGGTGACTAGACCCCTCTAAAGACAGTGGTAGCTGGCTCCTGGTATGCAACATACAAACTACTAGATTTGAAACAGGCCAATTAATATAGTGAATGTCAACTTGGGGTCATAATGAGTAGGATTAAATACCTTAGTTACCTCATTGGACTGTTGGTAGAAATAACTAAAATTGTACTCCCAAGGGGACAATTTGCATATTAGCCTTTTATTACTTAGGATTATTATATAGAATAGAATTTTCCATAGGAACAACTATACACCTCCTTTCCTCTCACCCTGTATATTTCTTTTTTTACATTGTTAAAAATTATGGAGTGTTTCTTGCAGCTGTACTAATAATTTTGTTAATCTTTCCCTTATACTTCAATGATAGTGTTACTATTTTGATTATTTGGAAAAGAGTAACTGGAAGTACACTGACATCACTATTAAATTCTTGTGGCAGTAGTTGTAGATTAGTATGAACGTCTTTCCCCAAGGACACGCTTCTGAAAATCCAACAGCAAAAATTAAGAGCTAGGCATTCGGTATGGTCTATAGAAGAAAATATAAAAGATGATGGCATTAACACCCTTGGCATTAAAAAAAATGGCAACATTGCAGTTCAGTTAAGAATTCCACCCTACAAGGATTCAGAAATAAGTAAAGAAAACTGAAGATGTTGTTCAATTGATTATATTGAGATCATATTACACCAGTAAGCATCAGTGATAATGAAATGTCCCATTTATATTTTTATCTATTTTCCCTATACTGAATAATCTTCTGAAATGTTATGTTAGAGAAGAGATTTACAAGAATAAATAATAAAAATGATCAAATTAATACTTAATTACTATCAAATCACACTGAACAAATGAGTGAGATAGAATAAAAGATCTGGTGGTGATGCATTTATGTAACATAATCCAAATTTCTTCTTTTGAAATTTAAGTTCTTATCCTAAAATCTCAGCTCTCATGTGGATGTGGGTGTAGGTGTGGATGGTTTTCTATGATCTTTTTAAATCATCTAAATATCTAATTTTAGTACAGCAGATTATGTATAGACTTCCAATGAGTATATTTTTAATCAAGAATAATGATAACTTATTTTCTATAGGCAGGGATGCCCCCCACATACTTGTACATACAGACCACAGGCATACATACACATGTATATTCAATGCCAGTTAATGTTACCAACACATTAAATAAATGTGAATTAATTACACTAACTGTGATTTTAGAAGCTGTGTTGGTCAAGTGCACAGTAATAAAATCAGTGATTCTGCCACTAACACATTTAATTGGCATTCTGTAATATATACAATTTCAATTTTTCCCTTTGAAAATATGTGTTGAAGTTGACAGGTGTACCTTCACTTTTAAAGAATTTGAACATATGCATCTCTCTCAAATAATCAGTATTCTCTCAGGGGAGCAATTAGGTTGCATGGCCTTTCTTAAGCATGAAAAAATATGCTATTCCTTTATAGTTTAAAGCACAACAGAATATAGAAAATTTTTAATGAAGATTACTATGTCCTAGAATTTAACCAAACTCACTATAAACTATCATGCATCAAACACATGAGTAAGCAGATAACTAATTCAAATGGATGTATGAGATTCAGACTATTTTTAATTTAATCTCATATTATTTATATTTATTCAATACTGACACTATTGCATTTGTCTCTTTATACCTCCTGACAGATTTAGAAAGGTAAAATTGACAACTAAAAATTGTATGCATTTAAGAAGTTCAATCTGATGACTCAGTTGTCCTGAATTTACATAGAAATACATTTGTTTTCTTTTAAACATGTTACCCAATTCCTTTGCCAAATAAGTTGATACTTACTTTAAAATCATTGCTACAATGAACAACTTTACAAAATTAGTTTCAAAAAATGTAACCCTTATAAAGGTATTCAACACATTTTTCTAAATAAACAGAAAAATTTACAAGTAAATATGCAATACTACAGTTTGTATAAACGTTTCAATCTTTTTAATTGGATAATAGTTCAGTAACAAATACTTAGAAATATTGTGTTATAAAAGGAATATTTTAGATAAAAGGATGACATACTGGAATCTTTCTAAACTGACATGCTGGAAAATCCCCTTTCAATGATTTTAGTTATTCATGGCCTTGTATATTGTAATAATCTTAAGATGATTTAAGGAAATTTCGTTTGGGTGCCCTATACTGAATTAACTTGATTTAACTCAAGGTGTGTTTTCCAAAATATTCAAGGTTAAATGGTTAAGCTGGAGGATCAATTTAATACAATAATTTTCTATGATACTAATTTGAACCTAATTTTTCTTTCTCTGTTTATACAAATATCTATATTGTACTTTTTGGTAGGAGAATATAGAGTGTTTGATGATAGCCACTACAAATAAATGGGTTAGTGAGTATAAATCAAATATATTTTTAAAATATCTATTCTAGTGGATATTTTTTACCTCTTTTTCTTTCAGAGCTTATATAAAACATGTCCATTTATTTCTAAGGTTTTCAATCAATGACACCTCAAAAATTAAAATGTGACTCAATTGGTTGGAGCATTGTCCCATGCACCAAAGGGTTGCTGTTTTGATTCCTGATTGGGGCACATACCTGAGTTTTGGGTTTGATTCCTGATTCCAGGTGGTGGCACATTCAAGAGGCAACCAATCAATGTTTCTCTCATACATGCTGTTCTTCTCCCCCAAATCAGTAAAAACATGTCCTCAGGTGAAGATTTAGAAAATAATAATTGTAATATTTAATCTTGGATGTAGGATAATACAGCCAACACTTAGTTGTTTTTAACTTCTATTTTTAACTAATTTTTGAGCATTGTGTTACACTTCAACAAAGAGTGAAATTAAAATGAATCTATTTCAGAATATTTCTAGTAGCAAAAGTAACAGTGAGGCAAGAGTTTTTATAAAAATACCGCGGTGGATATCCTACTTCATCTCTGTTTCAAACAAATATTTTATTCTTGGAAAAAGAGCCTCACCGATCAGGACGGTCCTCGGGTATCTAAATCTACATCAGTATGCTGTCAGTAGTAACACTTCCCATTTATCATTTGGATCACCTTTGCACCAACATTTTTATAAACATGTTTTATACTTGTTTAACGACTCACTTTTTGTGTGTGCCAAAGTCCTATCTTTGGTACCAGCTTATAAAAGAGTTAATACAGTAACTACATGCATGTTTCTTATATCTTCATTGTATGCCTTCAAAATAAACTTAAGAACCTCTTAACGGATAAAAAGAAAAAGCATTTCTTACTCTATATCTTCATGAAGAATTTTCCTGACAAGACCATCTCTACTATAAATTCAAGCTTTAATTAGGAGGCCATCAGTCTCTTTTATGTGTTTTGATGGATTTATAGCTCCCACTATGGAAGTGAACCAAGTCATGCAAAGCTAATCTTCCTAGCAGGAATCAGCCTCCAGTACAGGACAAATGAAAGACAATTAAGTAATAGAGATTCCCTATGTTCTTCATCAAATGTGTCGGGAAGTGTTTAATCAAAGAAGAGTACCACATAATATTAAACAGATGTGTCCTTTTATCTACCAAATAAGTTCTCAATTCCACACTTATGTGTACAGAGTAGATAGACATGACAATTTAAACTTCACATGTAGCCTTTATTTTATTTTCTCAGCATATTTTTGAGTGTCACCATTTTTCTTTCAATCTTTAAAAAATAAAATTCCATCATTGCCTGGCAGGATTGAACAGTTTGCTAGCATTTCATTTTTATAAATCATGTTAAAACATTCAGAAACTTCTCTCTCTTCTCTTCCCCCACATAATCCCTTTAACTTCCTCAAAAGAGCATCAGCAAACATTTAAAGAGCAATGAGGTGATTACTCAGTGTGTGAAAAGTACCAGCTCCCTTGGAAATATTCTATGACATTTAAATAGATGAGGGCAAAGACAAACTGGGAAATACTACAGAAGAGACGATGTGTAAGACTGATCCAAATTTTAAAAGTAGCTGTACAATTCTATTTCTCTCTTTAAATACTTTTGTTCTGCTTGGTATCATCTCCATATTTGTTGCTCTATCTTCCCAGAATTCTGATTGAAAATTAGAAGATATTCCTTGTACATGCCCATAAATATTGAGGTCACTGCTTAAGATTTTATATATTTCTCATTGCATTTCTTTCTGCTTATTTTTCATTATCACTCTTAATGAAAAATGTCATTACTGACTTTTACTTACAACATAATTTTCATGCAAAAGAAATATTGCTTATTTTCATAAATAGGTAAATATTTATTTTTTACCAATCTTTACATTCTAAAGTTACCACAAAACATACTACTCTTAACAGAATAGTTGTGTCCATTTTATGAATGTATATGATGCAACTCACATAGTCTGCACTATTTATTGTGTGGCTTTTCTTGAATAATGTCATTTGTATTATATTTATCCCTTTGAGAGAGAGACAGAGAGAGAGAGAGAGAGAGAGAGAGAGAGAGAGAGAGAGAGTGTGTGTGTAGAGTGAGTGTGTGTGTGTGTGTGTGTGTGTTTGATTTCCTATAGCAATATGGTATGGTCCTCTCTCTTACTGATGTATGATATACAATGAAATAAATATATGGTAAAATAATCATTCTTATTTATTTTAAGTTATTATTTATATTAAATTACTGGGGGAAGAAGAAACTTTACTCCCCTAGGTTCTTTCTGCTGGTTTAATAATTACATCTACATGAGACAGATCAACAAGAGAAAACAAGCCAATTTAATTACATACATATGTATGGGAACTCCACCTACATGAGACAGAGACCCCATGGAGACAAGAGGTTTGGGGACAAAAAAGGTAAGTGAGGCATATATGACATTCTGAGCTAAAGATGAGGTAAGGCTAAGGCACCCTGGGGCTTCAGAAGGGAGGAAGGTCATTCCCAGCACAGTGAGAAGAGCAGATGTTCCATAATTAGAAGTTTGGCCTTCCTTGTAGATAGGTATGTCCATACTGCCCAAAGCAATCTATAGATTCAACGCACTTCCCATTAAAATACCAACAGCATATTTCACAGAGCTAGAACAAATTTTCCAAAAGTTCATCTGGAATAATAATAATAAAAAAAAGACCCCGAATAGCTGCAGCAATCCTGAGAAAGAACAAAGTAGGTGGAATCTCAATACCAGATATCAAGGCAGCAAAATCTCAGACATATGCTGAAGCAATATCTTCAATACAGTTCCTAGGGCAATGAAAACTAAAGTGAAAATAAACAAATGGACTACATCAAAATAAAAAGCTTTTGCACAGCAAAGGAAACCATCAACAAAACAACAAGAAAGTCCACCGCATGGGAGAACATATTTGCCAATGTTATAGATAGGTAATAAAAGTGATTTTTGGTGATAATTCTTAACATGGACAATTAAAATTCTTTGAGAGATAACTAGTGGGCTTGCAGGGTCTCAGTTACCTTTACCTCAAAATAATCCGTGTACCACAACAGCATCTCTTAGAGTAACTTACTCTTATTCCCTACAATTATCAATCAGTCAACCTGCCAGGTATACCTAGCTTTATCTTTTCCTAAATATTAGAATTTCAAATTTGCCAAAAAGTTGCAAGAATATTTGCCATATTTTTCTGCTTTCTCTATATATGTACATTGTTTTATTTTGCTGAACCATTTAAGTATACATTTTAGACATTACTACATTTAAACCAGGCAGGGAAATAAAGTCTCTTATATAACTGCAACAAAATTATCACACTGAGCATTAAAGTTATTAGATAACTCTTATTTAATGTAGTATCCATATCTAAGTTTCTTCCCTTATATAGTATCACTATTTTTCCTTTATAGCTTTGTGGTTGTTCTATTGTTGTTGTTTTTTTTTCGGTACTTTTTATTATCTTTCGTTTTTGATAGAGGAGTGATATAATTTAAGATATTACCTTTCTCCCCAGCCTGATGGCTCAGTGTGGAGCATCATTCCATACACCACAAAGGTTGCCAGTTAGGATTCTGGGTCAGGGCACATAACCAAGTTGCAGGTTCGATCCCTAATGGAGACTCGTACCAGAGGCAACCGATCCACGTTTCTCTCTCACATGGTTGTTTCTCTCTCTCTCTCTCTCTCTCTCCCCGCCCCCAAAAAAAAAAATCAGTAACAACATATCCTAGGGTGAGGATTAAAGATTTAAAAAAATATATTACTTTTCAATATCACTCAGTTCCCTGTAATCTAAAACATTGTATTTGATATCTTTTACTTTTTTGCCTTTTGAAATTTGTGTCCAAAACATTTGATAAAAATAAAATAAGACAAAGTAAAAGAGATAAAATAATGTTCTTTGAAGTCAAATCATTTTATTTAAGAAAAAGTTTGCATTAAAAAGCCATTAAATTCTTTACTCCTAAATGTTGTTTTAAAAAACTTAAAGGAAAACAAAACAAAACAAAAAAAAAGAGGCACTTTTGCTAAGCCATGTCACCAAACCAAAACTTAATAGCTAACTTCCCAGGAGTGGAATTTTAAACCAGGCCATCTAAGTTTCCCTGATCAGCACTAGTAAGGTAAACTGCATAGTAAAACCCCTGCCATCTCCTCTTCCTCCCCCCAAAAGAAGATAACCTGCCCTAAAAGTAATCCTTTATCTTCCTGTGGTAGTAAGCCCCCTTGTTCTTTTAAGTCAAATCATTTTATTTAAGAAAAAAGTTTGCATTAAAAAGCCATTACATTCTTTACTCCTAAATATTGTTTTAAAAATCTTAAAGGAAAAAAAAACAAAAACAAACAAACAAACAAACAAAAGAATTTACCAAGTTGCCATCAATAATAGAATAGGTAAAATGAAAAAAAGAGGCACTTTTGCTAAGCCATGTCACCAAACCAAAACTTAATAGCTAACTTCCCAGGAGTGGAATTTTAAACCAGGCCATCTAAGTTTCCCTGATCAGCACTAGTAAGGTAAACTGCATAGTAAAACCCCTGCCATCTCCTCTTCCTCCCCCCAAAAGAAGATAACCTGCCCTAAAAGTAATCCTTTATCTTCCTGTGGTAGTAAGCCCCCTGCCACACACACTCTTCCACCTTTGAAACTTTTCATTTTGTACAACCCTCCAGAGCATCCTTTTAGTTGCTAGATGGGATGCTGCTCAATTCATGAGCTGCTTAATAGAGCCATTTAAATCTTCAAATTTACCTGGTTATTTTTGTTCTTTAACTGTATAAAATATCACTAACAAAAAAAATCTTTATTATGTAAGACAGGAAGACAAATATGGAATTTATGGAGAGTTGATATCCTAACTGATGAGTTAAGTCCCCGAGTGTCCTTTGGGTGTCTCCTGCCGTCAGGGTTCTCTGCCTTCCTTGCACCTGCTCTTTCTGCATTTCTCAGGCCCTCGGGTCCACTCGCCCGAAGGAGGATTAGGAAACTGAAAACTGCACTAGCATTACAGTCAGAGCTGGGATTTTATTGTATTTGGAACAAAATAACTTAGAAGAAAATTTTCATTTAACATTCTTAACAAGAAAACAATCAATGTAAAATGTAATCTTGTCATTATTTGTATCTTTGTATCATTAGAATTATGTATTGCTCCTGATGGCACTGGTTCTAGTGTTTCAAAGAAATTGGGCCATTTGTCACTTTCTGATAACCTCTAATTTTCATTTGATTGAACAGGAAAATTTAAGACAGGTTTAATCCAAACTACTGTACCTATGACAGGCCTAGCCTTCATTCAGTTTTTTTTAACTTGATTTATTAGTTTTTTAAATATAATAATATTACATGCAATAAACATTAATGTTTCAAGAAAAATGATCTTAAATATGAGGTTACATGCAATAAACATTAATATCTCAAGAAAAACTATTTTAAATATAATAATGTGACATGCAATAAACACCAATTATTCAAGAAAAACAATCTTAAATATAATAACATTACATGTAATAAACATTAATATTTTAAGAAAAAAGGATTTTAAATATAATAATATTACCAAAGCTACTAACATAGTATGATATCACAAAAGTTGTAGGAAATATTTAAAATATACAAATAATAGGATTACTTCTATTATACTCTGAAATATTTTCCCCCCTTTGGATCTATTTTTGTTCATCAGTTTATGTTGCTCATTATATTCCACAAATGAGTGAGATCATGTGATATTTATCTTTCTCTGACTGATGTAAGGTTACATGCAATGAACATTAATATCTCAAGAAAAACTATTTTAAATATAATAATGTGACATGCAATAAACACCAATTATTCAAGAAAAACAATCTTAAATATAATAACATTACATGTAATAAACATTAATATTTTAAGAAAAAAGGATTTTAAATATAATAATATTACCAAAGCTACTAACATAGTATGATATCACAAAAGTTGTAGGAAATATTTAAAATATACAAATAATAGGATTAC